>NW_008824762.1:954764-977877 GCF_000699105.1 Pygoscelis adeliae | reverse complement strand
GGAATTGCAGAAAAGGTGCATGTGTAAAGAAAGGCCCCTCCTTGAAGATTGCTCTTTGCAAACACGGTCCTTACAACAGCAGACAAAAAGAAAGAGGACTGGGGAATGATGGAACTTTGCAGTGGCACATAGACCAGCTGAAAGGAGAAGTGAAAAACACAGAATGCAGAGGGACACAGTGCGACAACAGCACACTGAAGCACCCACAGTTACCCACTGTTCAGAAAGTCTCGGTAACATCTGGGTCTAAATGAACAGAACAGGCCTTATCTTTGAATTCCCTGGCTTTTTTGCAACTTCACTATTTCTTCAGTAATAAAGGAACAAGTTTAAGAGCTTTTTTTATAGAATCCTTCAAAAATTGAACCAGAGTCTGTGGAGGCAGACTGAAAGTGTGGTGCAGATTTCAAGGTGCAGAATAAAACCATATGCTCCTTTTTAGTAGACAAGAAGAGGATGCTGTAGTCTGGTCTCTTGGGAAGATTTATTTTTGTGTTCCTTTGTGTCAGGCACACCAGCAGGAGGAAGAAAAAGAAAAGGAGATTCAGATGCAGAATTATGAATTCAGACATCTCAGTTGTGAGGGAGCCTTTAGATAATCCAGGTCCAGACCTTCATTTGTGTGAGTGCACAACCTCCGCCAGTCACTTGTGGGGCAATGACAATACATTTCTTGTAGTTGGTCCTGAACACAACCATGCATGACTACAGACTTTTGTGTGTAGTTGTGTGCCCCCATGCAGTCATGGAAGATGCTGAAGAGAGCTGCCTGAGATAAAACCACTCCCAAAAAAGTTCCCCTCCACACTCATATGAACACATGTTCAGGATTACAGCTGTCCTTTCAAAACTTTCCAGGGCCAAATAGCCTTATTTTAGAGCTGTGCAAATTTCTGAATTGGTAGCCAGACAGGAAGAAGCAACACTGCCCTCTTCCCCCAAAAAGCATACAACAGAAGACTTATTTCAATTTTAAAAGAATTGAAAAAAAATCTGCCAGAAATAAACATTTAATTAAAAAAAGTTTATATTATTCTGAAAGATATTTCAGTGTTTAATCTTCTTTTCTTTACATCTAATTTGAAGATTTTTATTAAGAGAAATTTGGAAAAAACAGTTTGCTTTCAAGTGGAACATAGAAACTCACTGTGCAAAAAAGCTACTGAAATGCTTTGGCTTTTTGTAAATTACAAACAATGATAAGACAAAAAACTATAAACCCACAAATTCTTTCAGTCAACCCAATGTGCATTTTTTCCATCAAAATCCATGTTGCCCTGCTGTCTCCCTGCAGTGAAGAAGCTGTATCACTAGCCTTTCCTGACCTCTCCATAAAAACTGCTTGATTAATGGAAAGTGAAGATGACGCAAAGACCTTCCCTACAGGTAACGGTCTTCCTCTGACAGTGACAGCGTCCCTCCTTTTCTTCAGGCACAGAGACCTTTTACACTTTGGGGAAAAAGGAAATAGATTCATTTCAGAGAACTGCATTCAGGCTCATTTAGAGTTTAACAGCCAGTGCTGTATTAATGGCCGTCATTTTCTTCTTGTGCTCATACCTGCTGACACGGGCTTACAGCATCCTCATGTTCGTCAAAGTTGTTCATCTACCCCAGTCTGCTCCAAAATACACCCCAGAGCCTAGAGTGAAACTAAGTGATTCTTTAACTGCTGCCTGTCCCTGTGCAGTCAGGGATCTGTCATAAATGCAGTCTTATAAATCTGAAATTTAGAAAGCTGTGTAGTAAAGCAGATTTTGCTAGAAACAGGCTTGCTTCCAACTGAGAACAAGCTGATGGGAGCTTAAAGCATCCTGTGCATTTCAGAGGTTTTTGTAATTTCTTAATTATTTGAGGTCCAAACTTTGCTACTACATTGATGAGTACAGTTTTCCTAAATTACCAGCACTATGCCCTGCTTAGCCATGTCTTGCCAGTGAGTAATTTCTGACGCATTTTGAAATGAGAGGCTTAGAAAACTGTGAGAGAGTTGATAGTAATAATGACTATGAACAATCAGGAGAACAGACAGAGTTCTTCAAAGTATTTAACATCCAAGATAGCAGTGGCAAGTTAGAAGGTGGCAGTGAAAATGTTTCTAGCTTTCTTGCTCAGTCTGAAGTACCAAGAGTACTGAAAGACATAGGAGCTTGTGCTGAGTAAGTGTATGACAGAGCCTCAAGTCAGTGCATGAAGAAAATATTAATCAGATCTCTGAAATCTCTTTTGATAATTTCCAATGGTTTTGTTACCTCTCCCCAAAGTATTCTTTAGCCAGGCTTATTTTCCTTTTCAAGTGAGGATCACAGCAAAGAATGAATGAAGAGAAATGTGGTTTGTATGAAAGACAGACAGAAAACATTTCCAATGAGGAATATCAGAGGAAAATGCAGAAAATGACACCCTTCTCCACTGCAAATGATTCAATACAAAGCATTTGAAAACCTTGAGCTGCACATTGCTGGAGGATGGAAGAGTCCTTGGAGGAAGTATTCTCTTCCTTAGAGATTACGTATTCTCTTCCTTAGAGGTCTGCTTTTGATCTGAGGCAAGGAGGCAGGATATGGGGCTAGACAGACATTTGGTTCATCATCATGCACAGCAATTTTCTGTGTCTATCGCTTTTCAGCAGCTAGGGTTATTTAAAAACACACTGAGAATGGGCAAAAACCATTTTAACACCACACAATAGCAGTATAGGTATTCTGAGTTAAAAAAGAAAAAGGAAAAAAAAAAGAAAAGAAAAACAACTCTATTTGTGTATTTACCCTTTAAAATAATAGGTTAGGGAACGGACTTGAAAGATAGATATTAATTTAAGGATAAAGCCCAGTCATTGATTTGACCTTTTTAGTTACCAAAGCTAAATATCCACATGTTCTACGTTACACTGAAAAGAAATTTTATCATTGCACATGATTCTCTCACTTGCTTCTAACCCTGATGCCCAACCATGTAGTTCTGAAATTGGTCCTCATACTTCTCCCATTCTTGGTTCATCATGAGTTTGGATCCAGACACTGGAAAAATGTGAAAGGTGAGGTTATCTCTTCTTGCTGCATCTGCATAAAGGCTGCCTTCATGGAGCAATCTGACTCCTTTGGTTTATATGTGCCATGGATGGGCATATAATAGATTCCTGCAGTATTATTACCATATTGTTTTTCAAGGTGTGCCATGTTTTGAAAGTGCTCCCCAGAACGGGAGGCAGGCTTTGCTCAGCAAGCAGGGCTGTTACAAGGTGCCAAACCCAGCCCCAGGTTTTGCAAGGAGTGCCATGAAGAAGTGAACCCACTAAGAAAGATTGCATGACTTATTGATACAGCTACAGCATCTGAGAAGAGCAGAGTGGTTGCAGCATGCAGAGGAAAATTACAGTGCAATGGTCAAAATATTCAGGGAGGCAGAAAGGTTACAGGGTAATTTACAGGGCAGGCTGGGCTTTCTGTACTGTCCTTTAAGGGATGACATATTCACACCACTGGCACAGCAGGTGGCATCTCACATGAGGCTCATCAGGTGGGAAGTGCAACTGGACAACAGCCTTGCGCTGGCTCTAGCCATGATGGATGAAGGGCCAGAATATCGGGTGTCAGCTCAGACACGCAAAGCACGGGGAGCAGCCATGGCTTGGACATCCATTTCTGAGGCAAGCACTAACAGCACACCCACCCCTTGCTACCTCATAACAATGACAGGTAGGAAATTCAGGTGCTATGGTCTTTCTTCCATCTTTCTTCTTGTATTTCCTACAGTGTCAAGGAAGCCAATTCATGATGCACAAATATTTCCTTAGTATGCTGTGAGCCCTCCACACTTACTCATGCCAGAAACTTGAAAACTTGCTACAGATTTTTACTACCCAAATGTTTCTTCAATGGCTTTTTAGGTTTTATTTCAGACTTGAAAAGTTTTGGAAAGCACTGAGTTTCCATTAAATAGGAGAGTGCGTTGAGACAAGTGAAAATAGTGAGGGAAGGAGAGGGGAACCACCCATTGTATAAAACCTATTCTGGTATTTTACTCTGAGTTATTTTACTTGTTTTATCTCATGATGAGAATTGTAAAACTGTAAGACAGAAACCTGAAATCCCATTTGTCTCCCAAATAAATCCTGCTCTGCTACAGTGGCTGATCTAGCAGCTAATTAAGTGGTTATGATAGTCTTCCCAACACTCTCTCTTTTTTTTTTTTTTGTACTGTGATCTCCAGCCCACAGTATTGCAAAGATTAGAGCTTCTCTGTCTTTAAATTGAAGCATGGAGACTGTATTTCTGATTGAAACATTAAATATACAGAAGATCTAGATGCCTTTTCAGTCTCAGATGCTACTTCAGCCAATCTAGGCACTTTCCCTCTCAGCATTTCATGCCAGGGTTACTAAATAATATCCTAGAAATAGAGTTGCCAGAGGGTTTTATACACCAATTAGACAATGAAGAAACAGAGGAAAAATTAAGTTACTTTTCTGCATAGACAGAGGTGGGCATGCTGTGACTGTTTGGATCCTGATGGAAGGGCCTTATATTCTGACATTTTGTAAGCTTTGCTCCTTGAGAAATGTTTGCTGCTTCTGCAAAAGGTGGAGTTTAAGCTCTCCTCTTTGCATGGGCCAGCGCAAGGCTTATTATTGCCCACAGGCAGGCTCTAAGGGGCTGCATGGCATTGAATTTCTGCCTCCATTTCAACCCCTTGATTTCCTTCAGGGATGCGACTCCTGATTTCCATACACATGAGACTGAAAGTGCTCCCCAGAATGGGAGGCAGGCTTTGCTCAGCAAGCAGGGCTGTCACAAGGTGCCAAACCCAGCCCCAGGAATCATGCACACCATGAGGGTCCTGGCAGTGAGAAGAAAATGAGACAAACAGTATGTTTTTGTTTTTAAAGGAAATATGTTGCTGTCTCTGCTGAGAAGCTGAAGGAAGTTTTTTTTTTTTTAATTTTTTTTTTAAAGGCATCAGCAACTGTTGTCTGTAACCATACGTTGAACGGTCTCTGCACATCGAGTTTCTTCCCCTCTCTGATATTTCCCAGTGAGGCTGCTCCACTTGCCAAGCAGCTGTCACACTCCCCAGCCCTTGCTGCTAGCCAGAAACTCATCATGTGCATTTACTACTTGTGCCTTGAGAGCTTCGCGGATCACAAAAACCTTTGTTAATCTAGAGGTTTTGGGATGGCTGCGACATTCAAATAAATTCTTCCTTTTTCCTTTTCCCACCAACATTTTGGCCTGAATTATGAGAAGGCAGAGAGAAGAATGTAGTCCTATTACAGCAGAAGCAATGCTAATAGCTTGAACTAAGGCCATTTAAGGTGGAGTCCTTCTCCTTCTTTCTCTACAACCTAAGTGAATTTTCAATTTTTTTTCCGGCTCAAGGCAAATATTCTTGTAAAATTGTATTCAAATTATCTTGCTCCTCTTATAGGCCAGAGAGTGGAGGAGGGAGAAAGGGGAAAAGAAATATAAAAATTAAAGAAATGTTGGAACAGGAAAAGTAAATTTTAGGGTGGGTTGTTGTGCCCTGCATGTTTCTGCTCCCTGTATGCAGAAACTATCCTTAACTCTCTTATGCGGTTCCCTTCCTCTATATATTGATCTGTCATCCTCTAACTGCAGCCATCCAAATAAGTAAGGAACACATTAGCAGTGTCCTCCTCATACCAGTCTACATAGCACTGTGCAGCCCTTCCTCACAGCTGTCACACCAAACCAATACATCAGTTGTGGGGGAAATTCCTGTACTGCAGAACGACATCTTGCACACTGCAGCCATGTTAATTCCTGGTACTAAATAATAGTTACTAAAGACATTTCATCCCTGTGAATCTACCTGCAACAGCAAGAATGTGGTCACTGGAGATACTCTGAGGGGTCTGGAGTTCACATCTTGTTGGCCATACCTTGATGCTCCTCTAGGAGGCTTCATTGGCACAGGCTTTACAGGTTTCGCAATAAACCCTACTTACCTGTAGATAAGAAAGAGACCGAGTGAATACCAACTGAATTAGGGATGTTCACTCTGGTTGGCAGAGACTTTGGGAAGTCATCTAACTGGTACTGTGCTCCAAGGCTGCTCATCTTGCCAGCCCATCTCCAGCTACATCTCCAGAAAGGCCTGATCTGCTGTAAGTCCTGCGTCATGTTTGCAGCCTTGTAGAGATGTATCACACACACTAAAGCATCTGAAATGGCTTCAAACATCTATGTTTATATGACTGAATTAAACACAGAAATCATGCTTGTCACAATTTAAGCCAATGATCTTTTGTTCTGTACACAACTTCTATTTATTTGAAGATTGTTGTGCCTCTCCTCACTCAACTGAGAAAACTCTTCTTTCAGATTTTCCTCACAGCTCATGTTTTCAAGTCCACTGACTGTTCTTGTGTTCTTATTTCCCCTTTCTTCACTCTGTTCATATTTTTTTCCTTTTAAATATGTTGTTCCAGACCGGACATGATGCACTACCCTTTGCACAGTTCACACCAGAAAGGAGGAATTACCCGTTTTTTTGTCTTTCTTATGACCTTCCCCTTATATATTTATCTCAGAATAAAGATTACGTTCCTGTATGACATTATTGGATTTAGTTTTGTGATCCTTCCTAACCTGCAGATCCAGTTGTGACTGCTCCTACAGAACCCCAGACTTTTTTATAGTCTTTGAGTTATTTTTCTGCCTCTATTTCTCCACTAATTTCAAGATAATTTTGACAGTGATCCATTCCTCCAAAGTGCTGGCAGTCCCTTCCAGCCTGATATCACTCTGCAAATTCAATAAGTAGAACAACTACTCCTTCAGCCAGGTCACTAATGTAGAATTGAATGGGACTGGACTAATGTTTGACCCAAAGAGCTACCTTTCCAAGAATTTTTGCACTTTTCAATAATCCCACCTAAACCACGCCTCAGTAGCTTGCTTATGCAAGTATTATAATTCACAATTTTTATGGCAGGTAAGATGCATCTTAGCCTGTGCACTAGCCATATCAGTGGGAAGTCCAGAAATTAATCACTCGTGTAGAAGGTCAGTTGTATAATGAAAGCCTAGAAAATCCAGGCCACCAAGTGATGTGCAAGTGGTGCTGAGGTCTCAGGCACCTGGGAAGATAACAGCAAGACAGAGGGCCATCCCCTTGCTCTGCTTCCTCTGGCTCTAACTGGAGTAGGGGTTCTTGGGGCGCCTCCTGTTTTTTTTCTACTGGAGCAACTTTATTGGTATTTGGAGGCAAATGAAGAAGCAGCAGCTCATTCTTATCATCAAGGCCTCTACTTGTGGGACTCCTAGAACTTACCAGGCCTGGAGAAATTTCAAATGGCCCTCAGGTAGAAAAAGAAGGTGCATCAGAGCTACCTGGAATTTCAGTACTTGGGTTGCTCAATGCCCTAATTCACCTGTTCCTAGGTGTAAACCTCCAGTATCCTCACTACCCTACAGATAGCACAGAGGCACTTTGGAATTTCCACACAGCGTGTTTCACTGCTGAAGCGAGGTAATACACAGAAATCCTATAGCCAAAAAAAGCTCATTTAAACAAACTTTTTTTTTTTAAGACAGAAGGAGAAAGAAGGGAAACAATCCATCTGAAAAGCAAAGCTTTCCAAGGCTGAATTCCAGAGAAACTCTCTGAAAATCTTGCACTCAGACAAAAAAACCCCACCAAACAAACACCCAAAGAAAAACAAAACAAACACAAAACACACCAGGAAGACAGAATATTCCTGCTAACTTACAAGACAGCTAGTAACATTTTGTACACCTCAGAGAGAATCCTATACCACTCTCCAAATTTTTTTCTGAGGAAAAGAAGTGGCTTTTGTCCTTACTGCTTTCCCCAGGTTCCCAGAATGAAAGAAGAAGGTGGGGCTGGGTGACACCCACCCTCATTCACAATAGACTTGTCTCAACCCCTAACTAAGATGAGAAGCTTGTGTGTTTTTTAGGGCTCACTCAGCTGCCTCAAAACTACACACTGTTCCTCAGATACTGAGGGATTTTTTGGTGCTTGAAAAGCCATGTTTTTCAGGAAAGGCTCTAAGCCTGAGTACTAGATTTTTATTTTTTTATTTTTTTGGCCACATTATTTCATCCCAAAGTGATGTCTGGCTTTGCAAAGTAAACTTAACTGCAGGTGTTCTGCTTATTTTTTCCCCTTCCTATCCAAATATTTCACAAGAGAAATCTCTTTGTGCACTCATACAAAATAATAATCAGTAATAATGATGTTTTTAGCATCAGTTGATTGGCACTCATTTTGGAAAAAAAAAAAATCTATTTCTTTTGCCCCACGGATTGTTCAGAAACTGCACTCCAAGCTTAGCAAGGCTCCTTCTGCTGGCTGTTGCAGCAATCACACAAATTGAATTGAATCTGACCTTTGTTTACTTATGTGGCAGGATCCCCTGCATTTCTGCTGTATTTCACACAGTGAGAGATCAGTGTGGACTTTCCAAGGTCAATCTTGCTGCTGAAGACCAATGGCTCTCCTGCTGGGGAAGTGTCATAAGGCATCTAGTCAAGTTTGTAGCAATGCAAACTTGTCAACTGTTGAGGAGGCTCCGGCAATGTAAGTGCATTTGACCGGTGAAGACCCTCACTGCCTCGAATTCATTTACTTCTCTGCAGGGGGTAACGAGGAGAAAGAGGCTGAGACAGATGGAAGTGAAAGAATCTGTGAAATTGTCAATCCTCCTATCAAAAAGGCAACAGGAGCGTAAACTGTCTCCTGGAAGTACATATCAGTGGGCTTAACCTGCAGTCTTGGATCTCAGCTCAAGAGGCTGCTAAGGAAATTGGGATCTGACATGAATTAATCTCCTATGCAGAGGAAAAGGCTGTATGAGGCACCTGGGACTTGTCTTTGCACCCTCTAGTGTCTACTGCTGATGAATTTAATGGGAGGAGAAAAATGTTTAAAGTTTATTAGAGCTTCGTTTCAAAATAGATGCAAAAATATTGTTAGCACTAATATACTGAGAAAAGAGTTTGGGGAGTGAGGGCCAATGGAAATAAGCCACTGGGAAGGGCTGTCACTAGGGGACGTGCACAAGCATGGGGTATCATGTAAGGAGCTGGCTGTCATGGAGGTGTTTGAAAGCAGCACAGCTGCGTAAGAGTGGCATTGTGCTGGAATCAAGAAGTCCTACCTTGTGACTTTTTGGTGGTAATTAGCTTCACCCAATCAGCCTCTTAATTAATGCAGCTATTCTGGTCATGGGACAAGTTTAGATGTCTCTGCATTGACCTCCACTGCACAGCGGATGAATGGAGACGTGATCAGCTGTGCTCATTATTGAATTTATACATAACAATAGAGCTTTATAAAGGTGATCGGTATTTTACAGATGCACAAACTGATGCAGAACGCAATAAGGAACTTGCCCAAGTTTTCCACTGGAGTAGCATCAAAGTCAAGGCTAGAAAGGAGGACCCTATGTCCTGGCTCAGCTTTGTAAGAACCACTCTGTCCTCTGAAATGAGAGTGCATGAGCACAACAGGTTCTCCCTAGGTCAGGTTCTGGTGTAGGACGCCAGACAGTCCCCTGGGTTCTGTGTTAAGGCTATCACAATATGTTTCAGTTCAGCATGGTAATAACTAGTGGAATTTTTTGCTTTTATCGTTATTATTTGCTCCACTGCACTTACATTTTCTGCATGTGTTCATTTTAGGTTGTTTTATGGCTTTAGCAAAATATTTTATCACATATTTAATTTTAAGCACATGCTCTGGATGCCCAGTAACCTTAAAAGCATTTAAACCTCATGTTCAAAGTTAAGCGGGTACTTAACTGAACAGAGATAGACTCACATGTGCACTGAATGTTCAGTAAGTGTGTGACTGTTTTGCCAAAGCAAGACATAGAGAAATGAGAATACAGGTGTACATCTTTAGGTATTGGTTCAATAAGCGTAATTCCAATGACTTCAGAGGAATATACCAGGAGCCGGCTTTAATCTTAAGCATTTCTTAGACATGTCCAGTCTCAGGCACCAAGCAGGATGTTCACCCCCTTGCCGCCCAGGTGTGGATCACCTGCATTTGTCCATGCAGCTCTGCATCAGCCCCTGGCTCTCTGGGGCTTGAGATTTGATGTCTGATCCACTGAGTTTGGCTCATGTGGTGCTGAAGTGGGGAAGGTCACGATGTTGCCCTGGCACTGATGGTATCATGGCATTAAACAGGGTCTCCTCTTAATCTTTTAAACCTCTTAAACTTTTAAAGAAACTTGTTAGAAGGTGATCCCCATATACCCTAGGCTTACCACTCTCATATGACATGATGTAGCAGGGTCCACATTTTGGCAAAGACATTGGAAGTCTATTTAAGGATTAAATCTGCCTCTGTGGGAAAGGGAACAGCTGAGTAAGCCCAAACAGGCATAGAACCCTGAATTTCAAATCAAGAAGGGACTAGTTGCCTCCAGTTGTTATGGCTTCAGCTCAGGGCCCTGTGGCCAACTGCAGCCCAGATAGGTGCATCTGCTCCCCCAGGGAGCAGAGCTCTGGCTCTGGAGAAGCCTTTTTCTAAACTGAAGGTCTCATTTTAGGCTGTATACAATAAGTGGTTGAAATATGTCTCTATTTAATGATGGTGAAAATTGAAGGTGTCCAGTAAAGCAGTTGTAATTACGTTTAGTGCTGAGACAATGAACCTAGTTAAGATTCAATTTGCTCTTCCCCTTTGTTCCCCCCTTCCAATAATAAATGGTTAATTACCGGTTTCAAAGACTCAGTGAAATTCGTCAGCTTGCAGAAATCACGGTGATCACCATATTGCCAGGAAGAAGTGTGACCCCATTGTTTTTCCAGATGAAAATATTTATTCTTTTAGAGAAAATGCTGAGCTTGAACTATCAAACCACAGCCTTTCCCCTCCTCGATGGCAGGGGTGGGAGCTGACAGGATTGTGCCCATCTGCTGAATGCCGTGAACACGAGCTTCCCGCAGTGCAGCCTCATCCTCTGTGTTCATGTCTGTGTGACCCCTTCTCCTTCAGCCCCAGGAGGGACCTGGCAGGGCAAAGGCTCAGCCCGAGACCTGCCCCATCACTGTGAGGGTGTGGAGCCCCTCAGCAGGGTCCCACATTTGAGCCCTTATTTGAGGTGACTTGTAGCAGAATTTTCTCTCT
Source organism: Pygoscelis adeliae (assembly GCF_000699105.1). Taxonomy (NCBI): domain Eukaryota; kingdom Metazoa; phylum Chordata; class Aves; order Sphenisciformes; family Spheniscidae; genus Pygoscelis; species Pygoscelis adeliae. The sequence continues at coordinate 966,747 of NW_008824762.1, read as the reverse complement.
AAACATTCCCATTGTCAAAAGCCCCCCCCTACAAACCCAAAGCCACTCAACCCCAGCCTGATCCACACTTGCTTGTCTTAGAGGAAGGACCAATGGCCCCATGGGTGACTGAGCTGAGATGTTCCCTTTGCTCTGAGCACTGATCCCTGCATTACAGAAGTGGGGTATTTTAGGAAGTCATTGCAAAACCACTACTCATTTGTTATCGCCTGTGTTTAAAGTGTTCAGTGGATCGTAAGGGAACCTCAGCCTTGAAAATTTCACAGCTTGGGCCAGAACCTGTCAAGTAAGCTGGCTGCATATATGGTTGTTGACTACAGTATCTATTTCAGTCCCAATTAATGTGAGCATCAGAGTTAGGATTTCTTTGTTTTTTTATTTATTAGGGATGCTGAAACGGACTGGATTGGTACAACCTGGTACAGAATGTCAGTGTTGTACTCTTGTTGCCACTATGTTATTCATCAAGATTTCCTGCAAACAGCAGTAGCTGCTGATTCTCTGAGCCAAAGACACTGTAAGCACAAAAGCAACAGCACCTTGCTATGTAAATGACGAGTGCATTATAAATAGACAGTAGTACCCATCTATTCTGTTTTACTAGACGCCACTCCAAAACTCAGGTGCTTTAAAAATACAGATGAAAAGTGTAATGATTTTTAAAAAAATAGAAGTCTGAGGAGACATAGCAAAGCATAGAAAAACCACAGCACAATTTCCATTCCACAGCACATTTTGTAGCCTGCTCCTCTTCTCAGGCTCCACGTTTCCACAAGGAAGTAATCTGCTGACTGGGATTATTACGCAAGATAGCTTCCTCAAATTTAACAGCCTGCTCACTGCAGGACAAAGAAAAGGAAGAACTTGTCTCAGTAACTAGGAAATCTGCAGCAGGGTCAGGGTAGATACTAATCTGCTGAGCCAGGCACTTTACTGCACAAAAACTGCGTGTGTAAAAGGCATTTGCATCTTTTCTCTGTCCCTGCCAAGCCAGGCTCATAAAAGAATTATAATTGCACCTTCTCCCTTGCAGTTGAAAAAAAAACAAACCCAGAGCAACCCCCTTCCCTTTACAAATATTTCCCCTACTTACAGGAATGCTGACAAGCACCGTTCAGGTCTAACAACTTTGGGAAGATTCATAATTAGAATTCAGTGCATTGAGCTACGTGCTCGGTGTTTAACAAGACAGATCAGAGCTTAACAAGCATAGTTCTTGTGAGTTGCTGGTAACAGTGAACACTAGGGTTGCTCACTTTCTCTCAGGCTTTTTTTCATTCCTTTCATCCCTTGACCTGTCCTTCTACCCATTCCCTGTTCAGCAGAATATTTGAAGTTGGCATAACAGAATTTCTGTAATTGGCCCATATATAGGAGGCAAGGGATGTTTCTCTTAGGGAATAAATTTGATTTGTAATAATTTTTCATAATTAAAACCCCTAAAGAGCCCCAAAGTGCACACCAAATACATTTTCTCAAAAACTTTTGGTGCCTCCTTGCACTATAGAGTCTCCATTCTGGCTCATCACCTGTCTGTAAAGTAGAACGCTTCCACAAGCCTTTATTCATTACCAAAATGATAGCTGAAGAGCAAAACAAAAGGTATCATTACAGTCTTGACAGCAGAGTGCAGGAGCTGTCTGCAATCTAATGGCTCCTGCAATTACATCTTGATTGAACACACTAATGAAGCTGCAGCCCCTTTCTTGAGTGCCATGTTGTGGGCACTTACTGATGACTACACAGGTACTCATCAACATGCCACAACCCAGACCTGACTGAGGATTATAGTTTGCACAGGTGAGAAAAGCAAAGCCTAAACTGGGAAGTGTTTGCTTAGATTTTGCTCATAGTCTTTTTGGAAAGTGTCTTGCATTGGCCTTGCAGCCAACCAGTGAGGAAAGTTATCCAACGTTTTTCCTTAACCAAATATTATTATGGTAAGCGCCTTTATCAAGACTAGGTTCCAAGCAAAAGTGTTTTCTGTATTCCAAAGTAAGAAGCAGCTTTGATCCTAAAGAGCTACCAACATAAAGGGTCCAGGCAGGGAAACATATCGTGAAGGTCCTCTTCATTATGTAGGAAAACTGAGACTCAGGAGCGCAAAGGTCACAGACAAGATGCTGGGGCAGAGCCGAGAGGAGAACCTATTTCTTCTGGTTTTAGATGAACTACAAGTGGTGTGTGAATTTGGCAGGGAAGACTGATTTATGCATGTTAACACACACCAATGCTAGATCCTGGCTCCATTTGCTATCTGTGGACTGTGTCTGCCTTATTTAACCTTATTTTAGGTGTGTTATGAGTTCGTCTCTCCCATGGCTGTAGAGGATGCCAAGTCCTCACAGCCCTGAACAGGCTGAGCTGCTTACTGCTTTCTTGAGATAGCACAGCAGGGTCTTGTTGGATACCATATGAGATAGTGTAAAAATAACTCATCACTACCAGAACCCCTTTGTCTCTCGGGCCTGAGTCAGAGCCTGTTGGAGACCAGGGGTAATTTTCTATTCATTCTGACACACTTTGGATTGGGCAGTAAACTGTTGCCATTTCTGTGCTTTCTCTACTGTCAGTGTTACTCTGTCAAACAGGTGGAGACATCATGTTTTAAAAAATCAATGGTTCTTAGAGAAGTAAAGTAATGAATGAAACCTAAGATATCAGTTTAGAGAGATGGAGGAAGGATTTAAAGATGTGAAGACACTGACTAACAAATCAGTCCTTCCCTCTGGGCTGCTGATGCTGAGGTCCATATGGTACCTGAGCATCTCAGATGCTGGAGCCAAAGAACCTTCATTCAGACAGATGGTTCATCATGGTGCAGAGTGGGGACTGGCTGCACAGAGGAGGGGGGCTATTACCATGTTGCTACAGCCGGTTCCCGCTGAAGTCCGTGAAGTACGTGCCCACTGCTTTGTTAAAGGTTAACTCATGCTGGGGAGTTTTAATTGTCTATTATCTACCCAGAGGGAACTAACTATCTTAAATAGACCAGGGCAAAAAGCTTCATTTTCTGGCTTTTTTTGGAGTGTTTTTGAAAGAAATTTGTACATTAATCAAAATCATGAATGAACAAAAGAAACATAATGGCAGTGATATGTTCACTGGGGAAGGAGACCCTGGGTTACCCAGATTCACCAGCAATCAATCTAAATAAAGTCAGGGAAAGTATCACTGACTATTACACTTCAATTATTATTGCGGTGATTGATAATGTGGTTGCTCAGCTAATGTGGCAACGTGCGTGGTCTAAAGGTCAGTGGCACAGCTGGTGAGGTGGAAAACCATGCTGTTGTGATGGGATGGGCTAATGCCTCATGGTCTGATACAAAGCTCTTGTAAATCAAGATCGATTTGGATTACAGGGCCCTGGTCCTGGGCTGTCCTGCATGTGGTAGCTCTGCAGGATTGGTCTGCAGTTTGTCCAAGTTCAGCCTTTTCAAGTAACATTGCTAACTTTTACTGACATGGGCATTTCAGTTTGGTGGCACAGATAACCCCACTCATATCTGATCCCTTCCTTTAGTTTTAAATGGAATTTAAGTTTCAGAAGAGAAATAGAATGGATGTATCTGTTTCTGTCAGAAAAATAGTAACGTAAGAAATTCTTTTGTAGGGATATGACTAGCTTTACTCACTTCTGAGGAATACAATGTGATTTAATAAGTGATTTGGAGACGGAAAAGGTGTTGTGAGGTTTCTGGTAGTTCACTCACTGAGGTATCATGGGCAGAACAGAAAGAGATGGAGGACCTGCAGTGAATGCTAGATAACCTGCAATGATGAAGGAAACAATATAGTATATTAAAACATAAATGATGCTAGGGACACCTTCCAGTGCAGATTAATATCTCTGTTTTATTCCAGCAGTTCAAAACACTTAAGATTACAGATTTAGTCAGAGACCAAGAAGCATGAAGTTGCAGTAATGAGCATAGGACATAATAGAAGAACAGCAAACAGGTATACACCAATGAAGGAAAATAAAGGAGCTCTACACTCTTCTGTTCCCACAGCCATGGCTATCATATCCAAGTGTAACCCATGTGCTTTGGCTGCAGGAATTGCTTTAGGCAAAACTGAGAAGCAGAAGAGACACATGGATTTTGTTGAAACTGCTGAATGCGGGGCAGAGCAAGGCACTCAGAAATGAATGAAGGACTGGAAACTTTTGCCACAGTAACAACTGTAATTAGCACCTTCTTATTTATCATACCATAATCAGCAATAGGGATACAAAATAAGATTTGTCCCTGAGATTTGACCTGTCTTGGCAAAATGTCTGGATGTGCCATGTGTAGTTACATTGCACAGACGAATATTTTCTTCTGCTTCTCAATTTTCCTCTCTGGATGTTTTGAGACCTCATATGTTTGGGGCAAGCTTTCTTCTGGTACTAAATTATTCAGGTTGAAATCACATAAAAATAGAAGATTAGACATTTTTAAAGGCAACTAGAAATCTGAATACCATCTTTATTTATTATCAAATAGGGAACAAATTTGAAGCTGCTTTACTGCATTGTTCTATAAATATTGACTAAAGTATTGCTGTACAAGGAAGCATATAAGTTATTACTCAGTCCTCTAAAGACAGAAAGGGAGAATCTTTCATTCATTTCACTGTATTGCCAGTATCTTAGAAGTCATTAATTCCAGGAAGAAGAGACATCTTACAGGTAATTTACTGTATTTGTGCCTTTTGTCCCATGGGCTATAATGCAAGACTAAGTGTCAGCTACTGCTTTCAGTCTTCATTTCTCTTAGATTACTCCATCCCCTTTCTCTGAGGTGCTCTTCAATGTAATCATTATACTCCAATTGAATGTTATCACTTTCAATAAAGGCCTTGGTTGCCTCCTTCACCTAAGGGTCTTTTCTGTTCCTGGAAGTGAAAGGAGAAGCCAAGGGAGGATTTACCTCTACTACATCTTCCTACAGTGGAGACATTGAGCTGAGACCCATTTGTACTTTCAAGCAGGAGAGGGGCACTGAGATGGGGGGGTCTTCATCATCACGGACAGTTGCTGGACATGGAGAAGGGCCAATGGAATAAAGACACGATTTCTGAATTTGAGATGCAGAGGAGCCTCTTTCTGTAAAAAGTCAAGAAGTGTGTCTTTGTAGACACTTCCATTTGTATGTAGGATTCATCACTTGGGCGGTGACTTCTGTTAAACTGGATACAAAACCACATACAAGATTGTGACAATAAATCATCATGGACACCACTTATACAACAAAGAAGAATGTGTTGGTGGAAACACAAAAGTGGTACCCAACACCCTCTTAAGGCTCTGCCACTTACAGTGCTTAATTGCTGTAAATTGTACTGACATTCAACATTTCATACACTGGAAATATAAAGCTCATGAAAGGATGGTTTTCCATACCCTGAAACACGGCACCTTTGCAGGAAACCTAGTGACTGTTTGAAACAATACAGGGGTACTGAATGAGAAGAGAAGAATAAAAACTAGCTCTCAATGTGAATTACAGGGAGGATTTTGCGCAGTTAGAAAGTAGCAATAATTCTAGGTGAAATTGATAAGGACATTAAAAAAAGGCAACACTTATGGGAAATGGAAGCCCAAGCCTTCCCGATGGTTACAGATGTGGGAGGATCTCTGTGTTATCTTCAATTAAAGCAGTGAGTACCTTTGGCCTGACAGAGAAGAATCCGATTCATGGACAGGATTCACAAGCGAGTGTGTGAAACCCAGCTGACAAACCATGGACATCTCTCCTCAGTGAACCTGTCAGCAAGACAGAGCATGCAAGCTCCCTTCAAGTTAAAAAAATTATTAAAACAGCCCCCTCATGCACTTTTCATGGACGGATGTTATTTCATGACTGAGTGCTCAAAAATGTCCCAGGTGTTGGTCTGTAGATAAAGGTCCTTGTCTCCCAAAGCTGTTAATACAGAAATCAAATGTGTGTGACATTTCTAGCAGGGTCTGTGGGGACGTCTCCTCCCTGGGCAGGCAGGGCCAGTGCTTTGCTTCGCAATAGTTAGAAGCATGACTGAAAAGATACTGTTCAAGGGAGCCGTTTGGTCCCCAGGGAACTACCTTTTTGGCAGTGCTGGCCACTGACTTCTACAGGAAAGGTCCTGCCCCTCACAGAGGGCTGCTGATTGTCTTCTCCTTTGAATAGTGAAGAAGCCACAGTGCTGCATTATACGGACCAGACTGGGGAATCATCTGGTCATGGTCCTCTAACTCTCCTGTGCCTCTGTTCATCATGTAAAAAGAGGAGCTAACAGTCATGTTGTACCTGTTTTGGAGTAAAAGTATCTCTATCTGTAGGCACATACCACAAGAGGATCCCACCATCGGCCAAAGCTCCTTGGTGCTTCTCTCACAGTACAGGACAATCAATGGTTTACACAGCTATGACCTTCCCCTCAAAAGAAATGTAAAGTTTGTCTTTGTGCATGGGAAAAGCCATCTTCTGCATCAAGATGAGGGAGCAGAGAAAGACAGAGAAAGAAGGCAAAAGAAAAGCAGAAAGATACCTTGGTGGGGTATGGCAGGTGTGAACTCATAGTAATAATATATTCTAAGACTGAACAAGGATAAAATACCAGGATAAAAGCAGCACAAATTTGAGTGCCAGCACATCATGTGTGCATGTAAGAGTAAGGTGGTCTTGCATGATTGTTACAGAATCACGTGCTGTAGCATTCCTATCCCTTATACTGCATTAGAGTTCTTGTGCTGGGAAAATAGCAAAAATCTCCTCATGAAGTCTTCTCCCAGGGACCCCTTCTCTTTTTGCAAAGCTGAAAAAAGCATATGCTAGGAAGGGTATATAATGAAGGAATTTGGTCAGCTTGGAGGAAAGTCAGATCAAAGAGCGCAGAGAATGATCCCCTTCATTAGCTGGAAGCCCTGGAGTCACTGCTTGAGTGAGGAGATTCTGGTTCCTGCTGGGCAGCCCTCCTAAAGTGGAGTCTGCACCATGGGGAGCAGTTTGCAGATGTTCTCCCCTGCTCTGAGAGAACAGATCCATGGGAACACATGGGCAGACAGGTGGGGCTAGCATGAGAACTCCCCTAAAAAAGAATTTCCCCATGGAGCTGGACATGACAGCAGGAGCCCAAAGTAGCCATGTTCTTGCTGAGTCTGCCCCAGCGATGACGATTTGGAGGAGAATAGGGATTACAAAGCTGTGGTGCTGGGCTTTGGTTCCTCCCCTGTCTGAGGGGATTCAGTGCCCCCATCTCTCACCTCCCTGGAGCCTGGACCTGGCAGATGCCTTTTACAATGCCAGTTTGCAGCATCGTGTCCCTGCCGCAGCCTGGGAGAGCTTGAGCACGTCACAGCACAGCCCCTACACTGCACACACCACCCAGTTAAGCCACACAGCTGTTTTAGCATTGTCCCATGCTCATTTCTGAGGCAGAGTTAAGATTTCTTTGTTCTCTTAAGAAGGAAGTTTATAATATTTTATACATATAAAATAGATATATTAGTTTATAATTTGTTTTTCCTCTGGAAGATTTCAACATCCTCCTCCTGAAATAGTTTATTTGGAATGTATAGGATCTTCCCTCTACCTTAGAAAAATGTAATTTTTTTCTCTTCTCTCTGGGAATACAATGTTCTGTTCTGTTCTGTTTTGTTCTTTCCTATTCTATTCCTTATGTCATGGTTACCCCTGCAGGTACTGTGTACTTCCAGTACCACCCGGTACTAAATGTATTGCATGTCCTGACTAAGCTCAGAGGATGAATTTACAGTGGAATTAAAGAGGGATATGACACATACCCCACTTCAGCTCAGGGTATTCTCCGTCCCTCCCACTCAGCAGCTTCTCATCCTGTGCTCTCCCCCCCAGAAAGGTGCAAGACCTCAGTGAATTTAACTGAACTCTTCAGGTGTGGAGCCCTGGAGACTGAACTCACAGTTAAAGCAGGGCTTTGTTCTCAAGAGCTGTCAGTGTGGGATCATGCCATGATACAGAGAGAAGGTTCATGATGCCACCTTAACAGGAGAAAACAAGGTAGCCCTAAGCTGTGTTTCAGGGAATAAAAGGACTGAAACAGCTAGGGGAAAATCCATCAAATAAGATGAAAAGAAGAAGATACTCTGCTGAACATCACCAAGAAAAAAAAAAAAGAGAGAGAAAAAAAGAAAAAAGGAATAAAAAAACCCTGTGATGTACTAGGCTATGAAGCACAAAAGTAACAATGAAAGTAGTAACTTCAGAGAGCGCTATTCCTTGTTCAGGCCTGCCTTTGATCTTTCTTTTTGATTTCCACAAGGGCTTCTTCACAGCCGTTGGATGTGGAATTGCTGGTACTGAGTCTCCAGCCATGGGATGGCCAAACAGACCACCCTGCCCATATGATCTACTTTTGCTATGGCATATCTGTGTGATGCAGCCCTTGAACTAGCCGCGGTCCCTGTAGTGCATTCAGAGTGCAGGTACTGGCTGAGTTTCAGAAAGGGAGGGCTGCCCTTGCCCAGCCCCACAGCAGAGACAGTTTATGAACTGTTCCCCTTCCCGTTCCAGCACTACAGGGTGGTCTCAGTGTCTCTGCTCGGCATCTACTGGGATTCTTTTCCTAGGGCAAGCTCATGTGCATCTTCATGGACTTCCCCAGTTCTCCCTGCAATGGGGCTCCCCTGGGAGCATCTGCACCTACTGAGTAGGCAGGCCCAGAGTTCCTTTCTTTTGGAGAAACAGCCTTTGGGTTTGTTTTCCATATGGTTTTAGAAAGCAAAGGAGAGGTCAGAACAATCCTCAATACAGAATCCCCTACAGGTTGAGGGAGGTGATTCTGCCCCTCTACTCTGCTCGGATGAGACCCCACCTGGAGTACTGCGTCCAGCTCTGGAGCCCTCAGCATAAGAAAGACATGGACCTGTTGGAGTGGGTCCAGAAGAAGGCCACGAAAATGATGAGGGGGATGGAACACCTCTCCTATGAAGAAAGGCTGAGAGAGTCCCCTGCATGACTCAGTATTAGAATCATAGAATAGTTTGGGTGGGAAGGGACCTCTAAAGGTCATCTAGTCCAACCCCCCTGCAGTGGGCAGGGACATCTTCCACTAGATCAGGTTGCTCAGAGCCCCGTCCAACCTGACCTTCAATGTTTCCAGGGATGGGGCATCAACCACCTCTCTGGGCAACCTGTGCCAGTGCTTCACCATCCTCAGCATAAAAAATTTCTTCCCTATATCTAGTCTAAATCTACCCCCCTTTAGTTTAAAGCCATTCCCCCTTGTCCTGTCACAACAGGCCCTGCTAAAAGGTTTGCTGCCATCTTTTTTAGAAGCCCCCTTTAAGAGAGAGGCTGTAAGAAGGTCTCCCCAAAGCCTTCTCTTCTCTAGGCTGAACAACCCCAACTCTCTCAGCTTTTCTTCATAGGAGAGGTGTTCCATCCCCCTCATCATTTTCGTGGCCCTCTTCTGGACCCACTCCAACAGGTCCATGTCTTTCTTATGCTGAGGGCTCCAGAGCTGGACGCAGGACTCCAGGTGGGGTCTCATCCGAGCAGAGTAGAGGGGCAGAATCACCTCCCTCACCCTGCTGGCCACGTTTCTTTGGATGCAGCCCAGGATACGATTGGCCTTCTGGGCTGCGAGCGCCCATTGCTGGCTCCTGTCCAGCTTTTCATCCACCAGTACCCCCAAGTCCTTCTCGGCAGGGCTGCTCTCAATCCCTTCATCCCCCAGCCTGTATTGATACTGGGGGTTGCCCCGACCCAGGTGCAGGACCTTGCACTTGGCCTTGTAAAACCTCATGAGGTTCACACAGGCCCACTTCTCCAGCTTGTCCAGGTCCCTCTGGATGGCATCCCATCCCTCTGGTGTGTCAACCGCACCACTCAGCTTGGTGTCATCTGCAAACTTGCTGAAGGTGCACTCAATCCCACATCAAGCATTGCATGTTCCAGATTTGTTGTCTTTCATATAATTTCCTTGGGATTTCAATGCTCCTGCCGCTAGCTGAGCTGGCACCTGCCCATATCTGACACTTTGAAGTCCCCCTTTGCTGTGATTGTGCAGTGCAGTTTTAAGACCCAGCCATTAACCACCCATGCTTGCTTGGGGTGTCTCTTCAGACACTGCCGAAAGGGAGCCTTCAGCACAGTGGCCAGTCTCTTGGCTGAAAGCCTAAATATTGATAACTTTTTTCATGGCATTTTCTGAATCCAGCCCACCAGCTCTCTCAAACCCATCTGAGGTTATTCATTGGCCACCCATATCTAGGGATTGTAGCAGTGCTCCAAAAACTTTCTCCAGTGGGAAGCATATCTCAACAAATGAAAAATATCTCAGCTTTTCTCACGCCAGTCTGTGTTGACTGTATTGACTCTGTGCATCCAGAGAAGGGCAACAAAGCTGGTGAAGGGTCTGGAGAACAAGTCCTATGAGGAGTGGCTGAGGGAACTGTGGTTGTTTAATCTGGAGAAAAGGAGGCTCAGGGGAGACCTTATTGCTCTTTACAGCTACCTGAAAGGAGGTTGTAGCAAGATGGGTGTTGGTCTCTTCTCCCAAGTAACAAGCAATAGGACAAGAGGAAATGGCCTCAGGTTGCACCAGAGGAGGCTTAGATTGGATATTAGGAAAAATTTGTTCACTGCAAGGGTGAACAGGCTGCCCAGGGAAGTGGTTGAGTTGCCATCCCTGGAAGTGTTTAAAAACGTGTAGATGTGGTGCTTAGGTGCATGGTTTAGTGGTGGACTTGGCAGTCTTAGGTTTATGGTTGGACTTGATGACCTTAAAGGTCTTTTCCAAACTAAATGTTTCTATGATTCTATATTCTAATACTTTTATTTTCAGTCAGTTCTGCTGAGCCATTTTGTCTGTCATTCATTTAACAGCCTGCAAAGGACAGCATTTGAACAGCCAGCTGAGCTTTGCTCTGAGCAAGCAAGGAAGTTAGAGCAGAACCAGGAGCACCCTGCAAAGCCAGTGTTTGATTAATTTCAGCCAGCTTTAATTAAGAAGTATTCCCTCCTTAGTTCATTATGTGTTTTATGAGAAGTGGATGTGGTTATCTGAAATCAAGCAAGGGATGGTGTTTCTGTCGTCTCATCAATACAGGGTATATCAGTTCTGGGAAGCAAGACAGCGTTAATAAATAACCAGATACAGAAACTCACCCCCACCAGACACTAATGGGATCCACCTTTAAATTAATATATGAATTTACTCCAGTGTACCACATATCATGATGTACCATCTTTCTTATTACATGCTATCTCTTTTTCTGTTGATTGCATTTTAGTTTTATTGTAATGCTCTGTGTGGAAAAGAGGATTATTCTGAAGTAAGGTATGGCTCATGCTTGAAATGTCTGAAACAGACATGCTTTTAGATGCATTATTTTCAAAGCATTAAAGCATTTAGCTTGTGATCTCTAAAAGTCTCTCTTCTTTTTTTTTTTTTTAACCCAAGGAGTGCTCAGTCTTCCCTTCCTTTGGTGAACAGGACCTTTTAAAATGGCTTATATTAGCACTCACATACCAGGCACTCTAAATCAACTGTAATTGCTGAAAATTTAGACCATGTTTAGGAAAGGATAATAATATATATGCTCTTCATCTACAGCAAATGTATATGTACCAGCTGATGCTGTTAGTAACTTGATTATGAGACTGAATGATCAAACCAACATTTTTTGGCCCTGTAGTTTTCAATCTGACTGACAAACAGGATGCAACAGGTGAATGACACAAATGAAACAGGACAGTATAGAAGGTAACAGCAAGTAAAATGTGATCACCAGGAGAGCAGGAATCACATGGACCACTGCCTGTTCATTCTCCCTAGACTTTCTAAATATGCCTTTCTGCAACATATGCGGACTGTAGAAAATGACATATCTCTGCTTTTATGGCTTTGAATCTTAGCTGTGAATTGAATAATTTACATTACTGAACAGTGAAATGGTGCAAAGTGATTTGAACATGGAGGTAAATGCAAGCCATTTATGAGAGAGACACTTTGCAAAGGAAGGGTGTAGGGA
>NW_008824762.1:952367-954748 GCF_000699105.1 Pygoscelis adeliae | reverse complement strand
CAAGATGTGTAAGCGAGACATTGAATAACCTCAATGGTGATGTGCTTAAGCTTCACTGAATAAACAACAGAATTATTTGATATCCTTCCCAATAAGCTTTACAAATATTACTGCATGTATTTCATACTAGCAAGCTAACAGGGTGTCAGAAATGGCAGCATCCATGTGTCCTCGTTTTGGCTGGGATAGAGTTAATTTTCTTCCTAGTAGCTGGTACAGTGCTGTGTTTTGGATTTAGTAGGAGAATAATGTTGATAACACACCGATGTTTTCGTTGTTGCTAAGCAGTGCTTACACTAGTCAAGGACTTTTCAGCTTCCCATGCTCTGCCGACTGAGAAGGCTGGAGGTGCACAAGAAGCTGGGAGGGGGCACAGCCAGGACAGCTGACCCAAACTGTCCAAAGGGACATTCCATACCATGTGACGTCATGCTCAGTACATAAACTGGGGGAAAGCTGGCTGGGGGGGCCGCTGCTCGGGGACTGGCTGGGCATCGGTCAGCGGGTGGTGAGCAATTGCATTGTGCATCACTTGCTTTGTATATTCTTTTATTATTATTATTATAATTATATTTCAATTATTAAACTGTTTTTATCTCAACCCACGAGTTTTCTCAGTTTTGCTCTTCCAATTCTCTCCCCCATCCCACCGCGGGGGGGGAGAGTAAGTGAGCGGCTGTGTGGTGCTCAGTCACTGGCTGGGGTTAGACCACGACACTACGCCAAGACTCCACACTGCCATGCTCCCCAGTTAAGTGCAGGGACAGTAAATTTCACAGCATCTTTAATCTTTGTCTCAAGTGTAATAACTTCTCATGGGCTTTTAAAAAAATAATTAAATAAAGCCCTTGCCTTCTTGCAAGGTTTACTCTCAGTGCTGATGCCTGTTGACAGATCAAACGCTCAGTCCCCAATTTTTAAATCATTTCACTGGTTCAATAGCTGTCTTATCCTTTGCTTTTATAGTTAAATCAATTCTGAGGAAAGAAAATAAGCTTGTCAGTGAACCATACCCACAGTGGTCTACCCTTCCTTAGAGCCAGCTGCAGATGATATAAAATAAATCAACTCTGAACTTTCTTAGAAATGGAAGGGGGTGAAGAGAGAAAATGCAGGAATTGCGAACCAGAAGCAGTGAGGGGCTGATATGTTGCCATCATGGTAACACAGAAGTAGATCACCACAGACAGTCATATCTCTGTCATTTAAAATGAGTGGTTGCCATCACCATGCCAGTTCATTTCAATATCTTTCTAAGTAAAGCGTGAACATATGCAGTAATGTAGGACAACTCTCCTGAAAAGTTAAAAAGTTTAGAGTTTCCTTAGGCCCAGGCTGGAAATCCTTCCCCAGGAGAAACCTCCATGGGGTTTCACTGAACAGAAGGACCCTAGCACTAGGCAATGCTTCTGTGTCCTGGGCAGCACTGTGATGGACATCAAGCAGCACTGGGGTCTGCTTCATAAGAAAGTGGGATCTACCTCTCTCCCTTTCCTATACTGCTCAATAATTGTGGCTTTTGGTCTTTTCCTAAAAGTCTAGTCTGTCATGAGATATCAGGGGGTGGTTTACCAAGGGATGCCTGAAAGACACTTCTGGATGAAATTTCTATTTCGTTGGTTCTTGGGATCGTAGGGCATTGGACTTGAGGACCTAAATTGTAGGGACAAACTGAGCTAGAATCAGAATACAGAAAAATGGTCTCGTGTCCTCTAAAATAAGACACTTTAGTCGCTTTGTGTCAGAATGAAGTCAAGACAACAGAATAAGATTTAAAAGTGCTTCTTTCAGGTGTCATTTTTTCTGCCATCTACTTAATCTCTTTGTGCCTCAGTTTTTCAGTTGCAAAATAAAAGGTTTCCTTTCAAAACTTTAACTTCCCCTGAAAATCTTTCCAATTTTCCTTTCTTTTGGGGGACAGAGATTGAAATAATTTTGACAATTTATTTCTTTCCTTCCCAACTGAATGCACTATAAAGGTTTATCTCTATGGTTGTCTTTCTTCATCTCTCCAAATTTTTACAGATTAGCAAAAAGAAATTTTGTGACTTTGTCATGTTGGCAAAGTTTTAAAAAGTTACACAGTGGGGAAATAAAAAAAATACATAGAACAGAGCAATGGAATGAAAACACAAGAAGACAGTCTCAACACTCACCTTGACAAGTGAGACACTGAAAATGTAGCTTTTCCAGGACTAAGGAATTATATAATCATAGAATCATAGAATCATTAAGGTTGGAAAAGACTTCTAAGATCATCGAGTCCAACCGTCAACCCAACACCACCATGCCCACTAAACCATGTCCCTAAGCACCTCATCTACCCGTCTTTTAAATACTTCCAGGGATGGTGACTCAACCACTTCCCTGGGCAGCCTGTT
>NW_008824762.1:951896-952116 GCF_000699105.1 Pygoscelis adeliae | reverse complement strand
TTTCCCCCCCCCAAACCACCCCACCTCCCCCAGCCGCTCCTCAGAAGGCTTGTTCTCCAGACCCCTCACCAGCCTCGTTGCCCTTCTCTGGACACGCTCCAACATCTCAACATCCTTCTTGTAGTGAGGGGCCCCAAACTGAACACAGTATTCGAGGTGCGGTCTCACCAGTGCCGAGTACAGGGGCACGATCACTTCCCTACTCCTGCTGGCCACACTA
>NW_008824762.1:944735-950424 GCF_000699105.1 Pygoscelis adeliae | reverse complement strand
GCCTGCCCCTTCTTCCACAAGTGGTAAACTCTCCTTTTTTTCCTGAGTCCCAGCAAAAGCTCCCCGTTCAGCCAGGCTGGTCGTCTTCCCCGCTCGTTCTTCTTATGGCGTACAGGGACAGCCTGCTCCTGTGCCTTTAAGACTTCCTTCTTGAAGATCGTCCAGCCTTCCTGGACCCCTTTGTGCTTCAGGACTGTCTCCCAAGGGACTCTCTCAACCAGTGTCCTGAACAGGCCAAAGTCTGCCCTCTGGAAGTCCACGGTTGCGGTTTTGCTGGCCCCCTTCCTTACTTCACTGAGAATCGAGAATTTTATCATGTCATGATCGCTAAGCCCAAGACGGCCTCCGACCACCACATCTCCCACCAGTCCTTCTCTGTTTGTGAACAGCAGGTTGAGCGAGGCACCTCCCCTGGTAGGCTCACTTACCAGCTGTGTCAGGAAGTTGTCTTCCACACACTCCAGGAACCTCCTAGACTGTTTCCTCTAAGGAGAAAAGTTGGATTTTAACATTGGAAACTATTTTTTTATGCTTTCTTCTGTACATGCTAGTATATAAAAGTCTGATGTCAGAATTTGGGCCATAATGTTTTTCCTACCAGAACATCCTTTTCTGAAATGAGTCCTGCAGTGCCTTCCAATGGCATCCTCCAGTCCTGTGTTACATCCATGCTTGGATACATACCACTAATAAAAATAAGCATTCCCAGAAAAATCCCCAAGAGTTATATATACATATTAAGCATTTGAGCAGCATTATTTGTTTTTAAATGAAGATGGATTTTAACTTGCTGCTTCTAATTAGAATAATAATAAACATTTTCCCTAATGATAACAATGGGCAATAGTGTTAAATTGGAAATGTAAAAGCTTTTTCTTTTCATACAGTATAAGTTACAGTATCATTAAATATATAATCAGGCATTCATTGCTTGTGTTATTTTTGAGGCACTTAAATGAAAAGTTGATTTGTCTCTTATTAGACCTCAATAAATGTTCCTTTAATAGTCATAGGGTGTTTTAATGCTTTACAGAATCATTGTCATTAAATTGAATGCAAGACATTGGACTTAAATAAAAGAGAAATGGAAAAACTCAATAAATCAGGATAATAAACACTTTTTTTTGGTGCTGTTTGAATTGTGCTGAAATAGATCTGTCTCTTAAACTGCCTTACAAAGGCTAAAGTAGCTTAATTACTTTAGGCTTGATTATGCCTGCATGAGTCAGCTGTGAGACTGTGGCAGTAAAAAGACACATTTTGCCAGAGAAACTTGAGGATGGATTTTGCTGCTGCATTTGTAGAATTCCCCCTGAAACAATGGCCAGGTAAGAAAAATATACTGCTATGATTTCTGCATTATGGGAGTCTTTCTTCTATATCAGGGGCAGATGGAGAATGGAGAAGGCACAACACTTGGGAACAATTCCTTGCCCTTCTCTATTGATTTTCTCCACCTCCTATGGTTTACTCTGCCATCCATTGCCAACACACACACCAAAAAGTGTCTCTCAAACACTTCATGAGATATATTTTATGAGGTATATGAAGTATATATATGATATGAGGTATATCTTGTATGTAAATGTAGGGAACCTGCAAAAGTCTTAGAAACCATCACTTATAAGCAGTGGGAGATAAACTTGCAGAGAAGATGCAGCTTGGGGTTTTGGGTCCTGCTAAAGCTGTCTGAGCAGGGAACAGTCCAAGAATAGTGAGACAGTTTCTCCTCTGTAAGAATATTAGGAGAGGTATTAGGAGACAAAAAAAAATAAAAAATCAGACAGGACAGGATTAAAAAAAGCACAGAAAAAATTAATCAGGATCTGTAAAAATGTGGTAGGACCTAAAGAAGTTAGATCTTCCTGGTCCATAGCACGAAGTGGCTTGCTTATCTTGGGCAGTGTAACTTTTAACATAAAAAGGCTGGATGTGATTTCAGTATAATTTCTGTGGGCCAATAGAGAGAATGGCTACTGTTTTTAAAAATGTGGCTGCATAAGAGAAGATATCTTCTCCACCCCTCCTTGGCCACAGAACACCTCCTAATGCCTCAAAACACCAGACAGTATTGCAGGAATCTTATTCAACCCCAAAACTAAGGTTCTGATCCCAAACCAAACTAACTGATAAAACTCTGCTCTGGAAGAATAGTTGAAACATTTTGTTTTTGTTCCAGAATGGAAACACAAGTATCAACTTGTGGGATATCCCACAAGGATCTTCATGAGTCTGCTAGCTCTGCCTGTGTGTTTAATCTAGTTTTAGATCAGCTGCCTTTACTTGGATGTCCCAGAGAAATGTCAGAGCTGGGTGTGAGTGTGAAGATTGTGAATATTGATTGTGGTGCACTGGGGACGCCCAGACTTCTGCCTACAGGGAGTGTGGTGCTCTGTACCTGAGTGTGGTATCCTACCACAAGGATACCTGGCATGGCCCCATGCCGTCTGTCCCACTGTGCCTGCCCTTAGGCAGGCTGACGGAGACCCTCACTGTGCAGTCTGCACTGTCACCTCTTTTTGATCAGGGCTGCACCTGCTCTGGGCCATGGCAGCTTCAGGCTGATGTGGCACCTGTTGGTCCATTTGGTCAATGTTATTCTGAAAAACACAATGATACTAATAGGTGTGTCTTAAACATCTCAGAGTGTTCTCCTTGAATGAACTCTTTCAGTGTAAATTTATTACTGAATTTGTGTATGTATTTGATCAAAAAAAGTAAATTCTTTTAAATCATACTTTTTTGGCCAGCTGTTACCCAGGTGAAAAGTAGAATTTTGTGATGCAAACACAAACCATTAATGCTCAGTCTTGTCTGGGTTTGACAGCTAGTGACTCAGATAAACAAGGATATAGAGGCCTGATCCGTTCTGAAGGGAGCTAATTTACATAATGAGCTTGAGCCAGGGAGGTGGGGATAGCGAGACAATCCATGATTGTCTGAATGCAAGAGTTAAAACCTGATCAGAATTGCTGCACTATTCCAGGTATTGCTAGCTGCCTAAGATGGTATCATGCATCAAAATCCCTGCACACATCCTGCTGCTCTACAATCTCTGTGGTTTCTTTTATTAGTTCAGTTAGAAACCTCTAAACTTGCAAGTCCTCTTCTTCTTTGTAGCCACTCAGCATTCAAATGAGCTAGAGATGAAGACACATAGAATCATAGA
Source organism: Pygoscelis adeliae (assembly GCF_000699105.1). NCBI lineage: Eukaryota > Metazoa > Chordata > Aves > Sphenisciformes > Spheniscidae > Pygoscelis > Pygoscelis adeliae. The sequence continues at coordinate 947,255 of NW_008824762.1, read as the reverse complement.
ATCACAGAATCATTAAGGTTGGAAGAGACCTCCAAGATCATCGAGTCCAACCGTCCAACATGTGAAACCCTTGTCTTCCTACTTTCCCCTGTATGATTTGGTATTTAATTCGTTAGCAGGTATTGTTGCTTGTGGAGGCAAAAGAAGGGAGGAAAAATATAAAAAGGGCCCAGTAGCCATGGCAACAGAAAATATTTCATTTAGTTACAGAGTATGTAAGTAGAGATGGGCAACAGGAGCCTTCCTAGAATGGCTGTCAAGTCACTTACCCTGTAAATAGGGAAATAAATACAGAGGCATAAAAATCCCTGAGCAGTGACATAGCCCTTTGCTGGCTGGTTTAGCTTCAGATCAGAACTGTCTATCATGTCTAGGGATAGTGTACTTTCTTCTGACCCACTATGTAAATATTGTTCTTACAGGTGTGCTTCCCCCTATTTCATGATTGACCAAGCCTCCTAATATTGAGAGCTTTATCCCAAAGAAATAGGACAGATTTGTATATTACTGCGTAAAGTAAAATATTATAGGCAGATAACTGCTGATACCATGCTCTAGAGATTTTCCAGGTCAGGACTCTGACATGGAGACTCGTGATTGCTTGAAAAATTGTCTCAGGTTCAAATAACTCCAGCGCATACTGGTCCACAAAGTGGTCCTTTGCCTGTGCAGAACAGACTGGTTTAATAAAGCCTGGGGTTGCTGCACATTTTGGAGCTCATGGCATTGTGGTGCACAACTGTGAGTATATACACAGCCACACAGTTTAAAGAAAAGTATAAGTATAAAAGCTGAAGACATTGTGGTCATGAATTTGACAGAGTCAAGAGAGTCAGAAGGGACTCTTGATGATCATGCTACTGACCCTTCTGCTCCCCGTGCAGGAATTTTCTGTTTAAACTTTATTCCCCACCAACTGTCTCGCCTTGTCTTAAAGACCACCTCCAATGCTGCAAACCTCAATCCCCAGGCAATCAAGACCAACTCTTCATTGCCCTTGTTACAATATTTCCTCTTATTCTTAGCATGATCCACTTGCTGCAATTTAATCTGGTTACTTCTTGTCCTATTCTCAATGGTCACAGAGAATATTCTTTCTTTCTTGGAGCTGCTTTTCATGTGTGTAAAACCATCTTTTCTGCCTTCTATACTTTAGGCTGAGGAGGACCAGTTTATTTAGTCTGACCCCATGAGTTATTGTATCGAGATAACTGACTATCATCATCACTCTGCTGTGTGCTCTTTCACACTGGTCAACATCTTTTCTGGTGTGCAGTGCTCAAAAGTGGACACAATTCTTTAGTCAAGACTTTGTCAGTACTGAGCAGGACTGCTTTAATTTGCCAAAGATGATCCTATTTGCATCCTACTATGCCGTTTTCCTTTTTGATGACTACCCAAAATTATTCACTCACGCTTGCATGGACTCTGGTCACCTGCTTTGTAGCAAGTTTGATCTATGAGGTCCTGTGAACTTATTCAGGCCCTGTACTTTATAGACAGGCCCCTAGTAACCGCAGTGCAGAACTTCACTGGAGCAGAACCTCCATTTCATGTTTGTACAAGTAGCCTGGATTTTTTTATTCTCTAATCCCATTTGAAATAGACTACAAGGAGAGTTGAGGAGCAGGACTGGTATCAGATGGTCATAGCTATAGGGAGATAAGTTTAGATCTCAGTTATGTAAGTGTAAAAACAATTCATTTTTCTAGATTTATAATGGTGCAAGAATAGAATTAAATTAAGATAATTAAAATTATAAAAAGCATTGACGATAACTTCCTTCTCCAAGTGGTAGAGGAACCAACGGAAGAGGTGCTATGCTGAACCTTGTTCTCACCAACAAGGAGGGGCTGGTGGGGAATGTGAAGCTCAAGGGCAGCCTGGGCTGGAGGGACCACGAAATGGTGGAGTTCAAGAACCTTAGGGCACTGAGGAGGGAGCACAGCAAGCTCACTACCCTGGACTTCAGGAGAGCAGACTTTGGCCTCTTCAGGGATCTGCTTCACAGAGTGCCATGGGACAAAGCCCTGGAGGGAAGAGGGGCCCAAGAAAGCTGGGTAATATTCAAGGAATCACCTCCTTCAAGGTCAGGAGCGATGCATCCCAACAAAGAGGAAGTCAGGCAAAAACGCCAGGAGGCCTGCATGGATGAACAAGGAGCTCCTGAACACAAAAAGGAAGCCGACAGAGGGTGGAAGCAAGGACAGGTAGCCTGGGAGGAATACAGAGAAATTGTCCGAGCAGCCAGGGATCAGGTTAGGAAAGCTAAAGCCCTGATAGAATTAAATCTGGCCAGGGACATCAAGGGCAACAAGAAAAGATTCTATTAGGTACAACGGGGATAAAAGGAAGACGAGGGAAAATGTGGGCCCTCTCTGGAATGAAACAGGAGACCTGGTTACCCAGGACATGGAGAAGGCGGAGGCACTCAATGACTTTTTTGCCTCGGTCTTCACTGGCAAGTGCTCGAGCCTCACCGCCCAAGCTGCAGAAGGCAAAGGTGGGGACTGGGAGAAT
>NW_008824762.1:937609-943575 GCF_000699105.1 Pygoscelis adeliae | reverse complement strand
CTGCATCCAGCTCTGGAGCCCTCAGCATAAGAAAGACATGGACCTGTTGGAGTGGGTCCAGAAGAGGGCCACGAAAATGATGAGGGGGATGGAACACCTCTCCTATGAAGAAAAGCTGAGAGAGTTGGGGTTGTTCAGCCTAGAGAAGAGAAGGCTTTGGGGAGACCTTCTTACAGCCTCTCTCTTAAAGGGGGCTTCTAAAAAAGATGGCAGCAAACCTTTTAGCAGGGCCTGTTGTGACAGGACAAGGGGGAATGGCTTTAAACGAAAGGGGGGTAGATTGAGATTAGATATAGGGAAGAAATTTTTTATGTTTGGGGTGGTGAAGCACTGGCACAGGTTGCCCAGAGAGGTGGTGGATGCCCCATCCCTGGAAACATTGAAGGTCAGGTTGGACGGGGCTCTGAGCAACCTGATCTAGTGGAAGATGTCACTGCCCACGGCAGGGGGGGTGGACTAGATGACCTTTAGAGGTCCCTTCCCACCCAAACTATTCTATGATTCTATGAAAATTAAAACAACCACATTGTGAACTAATATTTGTGAACTAAACTACCCTACAAGTTTCAGGGGTATTACAGAGGTGTCCTACGAGATAGAATGTAACTATTTGTTCCTGGGACAGCAGAGCAATTTTTCCCCAGCCATCTGCACCCAATTATTTATTTGTATTATTTTTCCTTTCTATTTTATTGTATTTGAGCATATTTTATGGTTTTTTTTTTTTTATTTTGGGTAGGAGCGATCAATCTCTTCTTAAAATAAAAAGCAACAAAGACAAAACACAAAAAAGAAATTAAACAAAAGACATGATAGTTTGGAAGATCCTTCTCATGTTGAATGTTGAAGACTCATCAACATTCAAAACTAAAAATTTGCAGAATATCTTATCATGTCTGCTTGTCAATGGCAAATGCGATATGCAAGTTAAAACAGAATCCTGTGCTTTATGAATTTTCAGTTTTAAGTACAGAAAAGACATGATAAAAGGAGTAATGAACTAAGGAAGAGCTGGAAAGAATTCAGATTAAAAGATAAATAGCCCTTCTGCTAAATTATGTCTGACTCCCAGGGAAGAAAAGTTTGCTGCTTCATAAATGATGACACGGCACTGAACAAAACTTTCATGAAGGTATTTTACCTAAATAATTACTTGTTACCAAATAGCGTGGGAGTTGGGTGATTCAAGGACTTAATGAGACTTTTTTGTGTGACTCTCCTTAACTGTATGTGGCAGTCAGGTTGTACAAATCATTTCAGTAATGCACATTGTAGGCTAATAACAGACAGTGCTATTCCCAGTTAAGGTCACAATTCGTGCTAAGTTGGCAGGTAATACCAGGGCTGAAAGTCTGAAGGTATAAAATTTTGGAGGGGAATGCCCTTGTATGTGGATGTTGTGAACCCCTGATAGATCATGGAGTCATGGAGGAAGATTTAGGGTGCACAAACTTATTAACTCAAAGTCCAGCCTTGCCCCCAGGACTAGATTAATTTACCATCCATGGTGAACCCTTACACTCGCACCTTGATGTGAACACAAAGCTGATGGACAGCTTAGCACATTAGCCTGTCTATAGTCTCCTGTATGTGGTAAGGACAGATCAGGCATAGATAAAGTCTACTTCACCCAACAAATACTTGGGTCCTGTCCATTCCTAAACACTGATGATGCTTGGGTTGGGATTGTTTCGTCCAATTTCAGATGTCTCCATTTAAGCTACTCTTTTTATAGTCAACAGAGGGAAATAGAAGTTTTGGGGGATTTTCTTTAAGAGGTTTATTTTAGGATGAGATACATAGCTTTTCCTTAGGTGCTCAGTTAAAATGAAGGCATTCACAAAGTGGACATCTACATTTAATAATGTGCTTTGAGCATGAGATATATAAGCAGGCCACAGTCAGGAATGCAGGTGAAAAACATGTGGGTCACAAAGCTTGTTGTGGTAAAGCCTTTCTCTTCCCATTTAAATGTTGTCTTAATGGCTAGAAGCCTGAGGGCATGGCTCAAATCCTTACTGGGGAAAAGTGCAGACTTTGGAGTCCATGGCTGTGGGAAATGGGCCTGGTCTTTCATCAGGATTGCTAAGAAAGTGTTGTCACTTGTTGTCTGAGACTACGGGTCCTCTCTCCTGTCTGGACTTGCTATTACATAGCAAAATTTCAGTAACTGATAACTCAGTATAACTTTTCATTGCTGAGTGATGCAGCTACTTCCTAATGGTCCACTTTATTTTTCTGCTTGTTCACTTTACCAGAGAGACCAGCAAAGAGGGTCTGCAACAAACCAGCAGTATTTTGAAGCTGAAAAATGAACACATGCCTGGACAGATTTGGTCCTTCTTCCATCAAGTGTTGCACTTAATGCTCCTTAGACTCCCTCTCTTTGGGGGTGTAGCACCTAGCATCCCTGGACCGTACTTGAGAGATCCTACCTCTACCACACAACACACACCTCTTGCTTGATCTGATGGTATTGACTAGTTATTACCACGTTGGGTTTGCATGTTCAAACAAGAAATCTGCTGCGTTGGAAAATATTCACTTTGACAATCCTTTAAAACACAGCCTGATTTTTTATCTCCTTTTTGAGGTTCTGTCCTGGTTTCAGCTGGGATAGAGTTAATTTTCTTCCTAGTAGCTGGTACAGTGCTGTGTTTTGGATTTAGTAGGAGAATAATGTTGATAACACACCGATGTTTTAGTTGTTGCTCAGTAGTGCTTACACTAGTCAAGGACTTTTCAGCTTCTCATGCCCTGCTAGTGAGAAGCTGGGAGGGGGCACAGCCAGGACAGCTGACCCAAACTGGCCAAAGGGATATTCCACACCATGTGACGTCATGCTCAGTACATAAACTGGGGGGAGTTGGCCAGTGGGTGGTGACCGTTGCTCAGGAACTAGTTGGGCATTGTTTGGCGGGTGGTGAGCAATTGCATTGCGCATCACTTATTTTGTATATTCTTTTATCATTATTGTTATTATTTTTCCCTTCCTTTTCTGTCCTATTAAACTGCCTTTATCTCAACCCATGAATTTCACTTTTTTTTCCCGATTGTCTCTCCCATCCCACTGGGGAGGGTGGGGCGTGAGCAAATGGCTGTATTGTGTTTAGCTACCTGCCAGGTTAAAACACAACAGATTCACTGATTGCATTTGCTGTCACTTTAGGTGTTAAAAATAGAGCTTCATGTGAACTCTCTTCAAGCCTTCTCTGTAGTGATTATGTTACACACTTGTGCACTCTACTTACTGTAGGTCAACTAGAGCTGAACTGAGCTATATCCCAGGCAGAATTCATTCAGAGTTTTATTGGAATAAAAATTGAGTAAGAAAAATGAAGAACCAGCCCCAGGTTAATAACAGCAGAATTAACTAGTCTTCAGTGGACTTGAATGTAAATTTTTTCAATGGAAACATTCCCAAAAGAACTACACTCAGTAGTCTTTAGTTATCTGAGAAGATTTCTTCCTTGAATTATTTTAAACTAAAATAAGAGTAATGTAAACCATTAAAGCAATGAGTATTTAGAATTTGCTAGTTTGTAAAGGAACTGTATCTCTACTATCCAGCTGAGTTTTACAGGTTTTCTCAATGGCCCACTTTTATTGACTACAATGAGTTTTCAGGGTAAAACCCATCCAGTACATGAGACAAGAATTGAGGCTGTCAATGAAAGGCTGTTGGTTAGTATAGGCAGGGACCAGCTGCCTGGGAGAAAGATTCAAGAAATCTTGTAAGACATATCTATGCTGTTATTGTTCCCAAGGGAAATTCTAAGACTTACTAGACCCATTGACTTCAGAATTAAATTAGAAAGGGAGACTGGATTAAAGTAGTTAGAGTAGACAGAGAAAGGGTCTGTCTTTGTTTTACCATAGTGCAGCAGCTCCTCAGTTTCACTATATGCTCTCCACACAAGTAACTCTACCATCAGCTTCCATCAAAGCATGGTGCTGGGTTTAAACTAATTTGAAAAGCTGCCCACCAAAGAACATGGAGAGTCCATCTAGCCCAGTATCATCTCTACAGTAGTGGCCATAAGGGGATACTTAAAGGAGAGTAAGCACAGGACAAACATGTATGATATGTATATGATATTCTACCATCCTTTTCAGAGCTTGGAATTGCCTGAGCCTGTTGTGGTTGGACTGTTCTGTACTCTCAATGGATATATCTCTTAAGTACATGTCCAGTCTTTCCTTGAACTTCTATGAACTTGAGGCTTCGTCATCCTTTGGAAAGGAGTTCGCTAGGTCTAGAATGCTCTGTGTGAAAAGCAATATTGTTTCCAGTTCTACTACACATTTTTAGAGGTGTGGGGACCAGAAAGGCACACACTATTCAAGGAGTGGTCGAACTATGGATTTATAAAGGCAGAGTCACATTTTCTGCTTAGTTTATAATTCTTGTCCTTACAATGTCTAACATTTGATTTGCTTTTTTCAACAACTACCAAGCATTGAGCTGAAGTTTTCATGGGACTATTTGTGATAACTTCAAGGTATTGCTCCTGAGTGGTAATGGTCAGCTCAAGGTTCATCATTTTTTATGTGGTGAGGATTGTTTTTCCCCACATGCAGCATTTAATTTTTTTTTTATTTATTTACATTGACTTTCACCTATCATTTTAATATTCAGTCACTTAATTTTCTAAAGTTCCTCTGTAATTTTTCATAATCTGTTTTCTTCCCTGTTACATTGGATAACTCATGTCATCAGCAAACTCTTGTTATTTCAGGCTTGTCTCCTTTTCCACACAATTTATGAATATGTTTATTAGCATACCTCTTAGCACAGATCTTTGTGGAACTCTACTTCCATCCCTTGTGAGAATTCCTCACTTACTACTAAACTTTGTTTCTCTTCTTTTAAACACTTCTTTTTTTCTCTCGTTCCCTCTTACATTGGTTAGGTTTCCTGAAAGTGTCCAATCTGATCACCCCATCTACATGCTCTTTAACATTTTCCAAGAATATTGACAGAGAGAAAGAAGCAACTTTACATGTGATTACTCCTAGCAGTGTTGTACCCCTGTCTCAAAATAAATCCCCTCTGGAAACATACTTTTCTTCCTCCTTTGATTGCCGTGGGAGCCTTCACGGTCAACCAAGGAGAGATGCTGAATGTTCAGGGAGCTATGACGAACCCCATTGTAATCTTTAAAAGTCAATAGCTTCAGATGGTGAAAAATTATAAATTCTAGGAAAGGCCAAAGCCTACCTCCCTCCATACCCTGTTGAAATATGCAAGAAAATTTGATTCTATGCAGTACTAAACAAGGACAGAATATTTTCATTCTTTTGACAGGAAACTTCTTTTTGAGACAGTGAAATGAAGATACTTGCTTTTAGAGAACATTTAGATGTCTCTTGTAGGTTCCTTCTTGTGTTTTTGTCAATATTTGTTGACCTGGTTTGTAGCTGAAATTGTTTGGTCTCTTATCTTTTGACCAAAACTTGAGTTTTTCCATATAAATTATGACTGAAATAATTTCCAGGGGTGAAGATAGCAGAGAGATTTCTTATACATTTTTCTAGGGGAGAGGAAAACTAGAAGCAATTTCCTCAAACTTGTAAGCTAAGGGATTTATCTCTGTGTCAAAATTCTGTTCATTTAACACTGGTCTCATACTAATTGCACTAGTCCTTATACTCAGTTTCTTGCCACTTTTTACAAGAATCAAGGAGATGTGTTGGCCACTTGTGATATCAAAGAAAATACATTTCAAAATACAAAAATTATTTTGAAAGGAAAAATTGAAAATTCAATGAAGTAGACATATTTCCGCATGGATAGAATCATAGAATCATTAAGGTTGGAAGAGACCTCCAAGATCATCAAGTCAACCCAACACCACCATGCCTACTAAACCAGGTCCCTAAGCACCTCATCTACACATCTTTTAAATACTTCCAGGGGTGGTGACTCAACCACTTCCCTGGGCAGCCTGTTCCAATGTTTAACC
>NW_008824762.1:931675-937540 GCF_000699105.1 Pygoscelis adeliae | reverse complement strand
TCCAGGGATGGTGAACCACCCACTCCCCGGGCCAGCCTGTTCCAATGTTTAACCACTCTTTCAGTAAAGAAATTTTTCCTCACGTCCAATCTAAACCTCCCCTGGCACAACTTGAGGCCATTTCCTCTCGCCCTATCGCCAGTTACTTGGGAGAAGAGACCAACACCCACCTCACTACAACCTCCTTTCAGGTAGTTGTAGAGAGCAATGAGGTCTCCCCTCAGCCTCCTTTTCTCCAGGCTAAACAACCCCAGTTCCCTCAGCCACTCCTCAGAAGACTTGTTCTCCAGACCCTTCACCAGCCTTGTTGCCCTTCTCTGGACACGCTCCAACATCTCAATGTCCTTCTTGTAGTGAGGGGCCCCAAACTGAACACAGTATTCGAGGTGCGGCCTCACCAGTGCCGAGTACAGGGGCACGATCACTTCCCTACTCCTGCTGGCCACACTATTGCTGATACAGGCCAGGATGCCGTTGGCCTTCTTGGCCGCCTGGGCACACTGCCGGCTCATGTTCAGCCGGCTGTCAACCAGCACCCCCAGGTCCTTTTCTGCCAGGCAGCTTTCCAGCCACTCTTCCCCAAGCCTGTAGCGCTGCATGGGGTTGTTGTGGCCAAAGTGCAGGACCCGGCACTTGGCCATGTTGAATCTCATCCAGTTGGCCTTGGCCCATCAATCCAGCCTGTCCAGGTGCCTCTGCAGCCTGTCCAGGTCCCTCTGCAGGGTAGAAATTTTATATGGCATTTCAAACCCATTTTGTGGTGGAAAGACACATTCCATGAGTTCAACTTGCTTGAGATGGTAACTAATAGGCAGAGAAAGAAAAAAAGGAGGGAACTCTTATAAGTCAATGGACTCCAGTGATTATTTGCAAAGCTCTGTGGGGTATTAAGGCAAATGATTTCCATTAACAGTCATAGATACTGGTCATTCAGCTCCAAGAGACAGTTTGGGAAGTCTCAGTCCTGCTGTAAAGTGTGACATTGTAAATATTTGTCTGAATATATCAGTAGCTCTTTATATTCAGAGGATCTGGAGAAAGCCCCTGAAGAGAGATTAAAAGACTGGAGAATTTAAAGCCTCATAGCAATATCAAGGACTATCAAAGCATCTCTGAGCACTCTGTGCGGGAGAGCAGAATTGTTGTGTCAGACCATCCCTATCTCTGGGAGGGAGATTGCTCAAATCTCTTTGTAGGGAATGGGAGCACAGTCTCCGTTTGGATTATACCCAGCAGGAGACAGTTTAACGCCTTTCTAAAGAGGAGCTTTAAAAGATTTCATCTGAGAAAATGTTAGCTCAGAAAATGTCGTATTACAATTGAGGACAATTAACATCTAAGGAGAAGTGTGTGGAGTTCATGCTTAGTTTATGCTTCTCCATCTGGGGGGTCTCTTCTGTGTTGTCTCTGCCAGTTCCCATTAGCTTGGATTACACTAAGCTTAAAGCGTCCATGCAAGCAAAAGGTAATTACTTGAAGAGCAGCAAATCCAAGGGAGACTCCCAAGGATGTTCTCATACTTTATCTGGTGCCTACCAAATGTATTGCCTGTGTCCATGTTGTGGTTTAACTCCAGCCACCAACGAAGCACCACGCAGCCATTCGCTCACTCCCCCACAATGGGATGGTGGAGAGAATCAGAAGGGGAAAAGTGAGAAAACTCGTGGGTTGAGATAAAGACAGATTAATCAGTGAAGCAAAAGCTGCACATGCAAGCAAAGCAAAACAAGGAATTCTTTCACTACTTCCCATCGGCAGGCAGGTGCTCAGCCATCTCCAGGAAAGCAGGGCTCCTTCACACGTAACGGTTACTTGGGAAGACAAACGTTGTCACTCCGAACATCCCCCCCTTCTTTCCTCTTCCCCCAGCTTTATATGCTGAGCATGATGTCATGTGTGGAATATCCCTTTGGTCGGTTGGGGTCAGCTCTCCCAGCTGTGTCCCTTCTCAACTTCTTGTGCCCTCCCAGCCTACTCGCTGGTGGGGTGGGGTGAGAAGCAGAAAAGGCCTTGACTCTGTGTAAGCACTGCTCAGCAGTTAGGAAAACATCCCTGTGTTATCAACACTGTTTCCAGCACAAATCCAAAACATAGCCCCATACTAGTTACTATGAAGAAAATTAACTCTATTCCAGCCAAAACCAGCACAGTTCATTGCAGAAACACTGGAGTAACTGTCAAGCCATGTTAAGAACTTTAAATAAGTACAAAGATTTTTCAGATGAGATGAGCAGTTTTACAAAGCACATGTGGGATACCAGCATGATTGCTGTAACAAATTGGAAAGCCAGGCTGAGACCATTGCAAGTTACTCCTGAGCTCTCAGGATCTCTGCACCTCCAGCGTAGGTCCTCCTTCCGTTCTCAAGACCAGTTAACCTACCTTCCTGGAAAACACACTAAGGTGTAAGTAAAGGGGATGAAAATGCCAGGTATTTCTCTTCACACAATCTTTTTCCACTTCTCCAGTCCTGGGAGAGGTATTTGGCCCTTGAGAGGATCCTATATAGATGTCCTCATGCTCATGAAAAGTCGTGGATCTCTTGTCTTTGAGAAACACATCTGGATTTCAGTTTAGGACCAAGGTACAAGGCTCCTTAGTGGCTCCGTGATCCTTATTTTCTTTCTATTATAATCAGGCCATGCTGATCAGATAGTCTGCATTCAAGCTCAATGCCTTAACTCCAATGTCATGCTCTCCTAAGAGTTCGTGGAAGAGGAATGCTCTGAGTGAAGTCACCCCAAATCTATTCTCCTGAAGTCATGGCTGTTGTGTGCCAAGGGCTGCTGCTTCTCACCAACTGGGCCAGGAAATTGAGGGAACACTTTGCTCACTCAACCCTTGATTTGTAAATGAGGTGGACATGGCAACTCCTATGGTATGGCAAATACTTAATACAAATCACCAGTGTAATAATTTATACAATATTCTATTATATAAAGGCTTTAATGGAGCTAAAGTAAAAAAGTGTCCTATAAGAATTATCTGGAACTGTCTCTTCTCCTTACTCTGTCTCCTCCTGGGAAAATGAAGATGAAGAAGTGACAACAGAGAGAAGGAGGGGATCTGCAGCTGCTGTTAATGACTGATGACTAATTATTACTCTTGGAAATGGCGCAGAACAGATATACTTAGATGAGTATCCTCTTCTGACTTGTTTGCCTGACAGATTCCTTCTTCTTGAGATTCATGTTGTCCTTTTTTTCCTTTTTTTTTTTCCTTTTCCTAATTCAAAGGAGCTGATTAACTGAAAAGTCACTAAAATGACTTCTTGGTTGTTTCGTTAATAGTCTTTGGATTAAGTACCATAGCCTCTAGACCCTGGACAGTCATCTGGGATAGGAACTGAGCTCTGTTGCTTAATCCCTTCTCCACTGTAAATGTAAATAACAGAATAACATAAGATTTTTTTTTGAGTCAATAGTTTTTTAAAAATTCATTAGGATATTTATTCACTGCTCATAAATTCAAATGTAGCTTTTGAACCAAAATTTATCATTCTGAGTAAGCAGGAGGGAACAGAAGAATTCAGTGGTGAGAGTTCTGTTTCTCCCTTGAAATCCAGTCTGATGGGTAATTTCTGAACTTGAACTGACTCAAGGCAGTGACACAGAATTGTATTTTGCTTCTCTGAAGGATGAAGGAATGCAGTTGAGCTTGGTCATGAGAAGGAGAAATGGCAAAGCTGGGGCAAAGTGATGCAGGTAAGCCCTAGAAACCTGGGTTTACAGATCATTTTGCCACTGGGAGGGCTCAAGTATATGGTACTTTGCTCACCCAGACCTCCAGGAGGGACAGCAGCCCCTGCCTATTGCCTCCTTAAAGCTGTGGCACAGCCAAGCAAGTTATGTGGCTAACGCTGCTTTGTTGTGAGCATTGTTTGCAGTGAGCTGCATCAAGTACTGACCATGTGATGTGTTGGTGTCCTGGTTTTGGCTGGGATAGAGTTAATTTTCTTCCTAGTAGCTGGTACGGTGCTGTGTTTTGGGTTTAGTATGAGAATAATGTTGATAACACACCGATGTTTTAGTTGTTGCTAAGTAGTACTTACACTAAATCAAGGACTTTTCAGCTTCTCATGCCCTACCGACTGAGAAGGCTGGAGGTGCACAAGAAGCTGGGAGGGGGCACAGCCAGGACAGCTGACCTAAACTGGCCAAAGGGATATTCCATATCATGTGACATCATGCTCAGTATATAAACTGGGGGAAAGCTGGCCGGGGGCGCTGCTTCTCGGGGGACTGGCTGTGCATCGGTTGGTTGGTGGTGAGCAATTGTTTTTCATTTGCATCACTTGTCTTTCTTGGGTTTTATGTCTCTCTCTTTTTGTTATTTTCCTTTTTATTACAATTTATTACTATTATTATTATATTTTATTTAAATTATTAAAAGTTGCTGGTCACAATGTTGATTTATTTGCTCTCAGAGTTGTTGTGCTTGTTCTCAGAGTTGTATTATGCAACACCTTACTTGCCGTATGCACTCCCTGTGGTGCTGTTTATCACCTCTGGGAGTTGGATTAGTTATTGCTTTCCTGTATTGTGTAACACTGGCTTTATGGTATGATAAAATTATTGGTCGTGAGATTGTACTCAGCACTGTCGTCATCCCCGTACTTTGGGAGCCATCTCTCGGAAACTATTAATAATTACACTTTTTACTTCTTCTCCTTGGAGAGCCAATCTACAGGGGAGACACCTTCCTTCACCTTCCTCTTCTCCTCCAGGTTGATTACAATAGCTCTTGAGAATTTTGAATATCCTTGGGATGTTGAAACCAGCATGTTCCTATTGCTATATCTCCTGAATATGTTTCAGGCCTTGTTTAAGGTTAAACAACTATTTAAGAATACCCCCCAGAGATCTGCCCTGAAGCTGGATAGTTATGAGTGACAGGGTGTGTGGGATAGCATGGGCAAGTACCCAGGACAGTGGTCACCTCCAATGTTTTGGAACTTCACCCTTGAACAAGTGCAGAATCCTGAAAAACTAGTAAAACATTTGGAAAAAGCATGCTGTCACCCTGGCAATTCCAGAGAGACACAGATCACTGCAATGTGCTGGGGCCTGGCCCATGCCTACCAAGCCTTGTTTAACACTATTCAGAACCCTCAAGGGGAAGAGAAGGTCTCTGGATCTGACAACAAAATGGCACGCACTGCGGCTACTCCAGCCCCTGTGACAGGCACTGTGGCTGCTCAAACCCCGATGACAGGCACTGAGAGGAAAAATTCCCTGCTTCCCCCTGAGGAAGAATTTGGCGAGAGGATTCCTCCTCTTCCTTGGAGGGAGAGGAAGAACTCATAAACAAGATGGTAGCCACCCGATCTTTATCCCTGAGTGAGCCGTGAGGTATACAAAAGGATTTCAGCCATCATCCAGGCAAGAACATTGTCTCCTGGCTGCTCTGATGCTGAGGTAATGCGGCCAGTAGCCTGGAACTGGAGGGTAAGGAAGCCAGGCAGCTGTGATCCCTTTCTAGGGAAGGGGGCATTGACAAAGTGATTGGAAAAGGGGCACAAGTCCTCAGCCTCTGGAGGCAACTCCTGTCAGGCATGACAGAAAGGAAGATGTTATATGTCACCCAGGCAAGTGTACCACCATGGAGAGAGGTATCTGGTACCTGAGGGAATTAGCCATGCTGGAGGTGATTTATGATGACCTGGACAACAAGCAGTTATCCCAAGATCCAGATGAAGTCAAGTGCACGTGACCCATGTGGCAGAAGTTTGTACTGAGTGTACCATTGTCGTATGCCAACTCATTGGCAGTAATGACCTGGAAAGACGAAGAGGGACAGATGGTGGATGAATTGGCTGGCCAACTCCAGCAATACAAAGAAAGTCTCCCTCCCTCGTCTTGGCTG
>NW_008824762.1:913974-927241 GCF_000699105.1 Pygoscelis adeliae | reverse complement strand
ATAATATTTTATTTAAATTATTAAACTGTTCTTATCTCAACCCACAAGTGTTCTCACTTTTACTCTTCCAATTCTCTCCCCCATCCCACCGGGGGGGAGTGAGCGAGCATCTGTGTGGTGTTTAGTTGCCGGCTGGGGTTAAACCATGACAGTTGGTTTCTCTGAAATGGATTGATCTGGGTCCAGTTCTCAGTGAAAGGGTCTCCACCTCACCACTGGTGCTCCTTTCATGTCTCTCTTGTCATTGAACTATCTTCTGAGCTCAGAGATGGGGAGGCATGAGGGAACTAGACGGCTGATTCTCAGAGGAAGGAGCTATTCTCTGGCTGGATTACAGCACTTGTGTTCCCAGACCCAGAACAGCTGGGAGAACTAAGTCTGAGAAAGAGCACAGCTGTTTCCATGAGCTCAGAAGAGCATTTAGTTTAGACCGCTCTAGTCTAGTGAAACCCCTAAGAATGTCCTCAAATAAGGATGAGGCATAAACTTATATTTCTTTGGAAAGAGAATAAGACATAATGTACTCCTCATGCAAAGGATTTTTTTTCTAGGAGTCCATTCTTGGGATGGAAACTTTAAGATGCAAAGAAAGCAGGCTTTTTGCTAACTCACTTTTTTCCTTCCTATAGATTGTGCCCTGGTGTTAATTACGTTGATAACAAGAAAAGTTGCAGGTTAATTGAGTATCTGATCTATTAGGGTGTATATCAGAAAGGTAATAACACTTCAGGTGAAACCTTTCAAGGGATTCACATGGAAAAAAGTCCAGAGTTGGAACGGGATGTTGAGGGAAAAGGTTAGGGGTGGTGGTGGTGATGGAAAGGAAGTGCGTCAGTCAGCTAAACATCTTAAGCAGCCTATTGATCTCCTATTCAGAATTCATGCAGGGCAACTCCTTGTCATAAAACATTCAGCAGTCAAAATCAATAAGAGATGTGGAGCACTGAATCTTGCTGCTTCAAAGTCATACTTGAAAACAGCAAAAAAAAAAATCACTGCTACTCAAATGTCACCAGGCATCAGCTTGGTTCGGACCCAGCTCAGCAATTTCAATAATAAAAATTTGCTTCCTGTTTTTTCCAAGGGGGAGTCCAGCTGGAAAGTGACAGGAACTGGGTTCAGGTATCTGACAGGGAATCTATATTCTGCCGTGCCTCTGTTTGCAAAGGAGGTTCAGGGAGAAAGATAAACCTAGATAACATGAAACATTTGCTGAAGTAGAGCTTGTCTTGTGCTGTGAATTTGCCAACCTTTAGCAGTTCACTGGCTAAGATCACATCCTCCAGCTGCATGGCAAAATGCACGGGGACTAAGAAACACATCACAAAAAGCTTAGATGATATTGTCTTAGAGATATACCCTCCCCAATATGGTATATGCGAAATTGCTCTTCCGCTGTTTCTTTGTCACCAATGTTCAGATACAACATCTAACTTAGAAAGGTCTGGCACTAGGTTTCAAAATTAACCAAGGTCCAAGTCAGTGGATTTCGGCTGTGGATCCTGTTCTCAGAGGCACATGTGTCCTGTTCATCCAGAGGGAGGAATAACAAGTAGGTGGATGTGCACAGCCTCAGCCTTCTCCATGGGAGCACCTGAAACAGAGGTTTCACAGGAATATCAACATGTTACAGATTTGCCACCGTTTCCTTCCCTCTTTTGCACCATGTCATCCCAGAAATCTAGAAGACACTATTGGAAAAGCTTTCCCTTGGTCATTCAGTCCCATGTGCAGCCCCTGAACAGGAGTGGCTTGACCTGAACCATACTTGGGAAATGTTTGTCTGACAGGTGGGACAGGCAGCCTTACACAATTTTCTCCTGCTTCCTAGTGCTTCCCTACCTTTACATTGAGAAAGATTTTCCTAATACCCAGTGTAAACCTCCCTTGTTGCCCTTCAAGCTCAATACTCCCTGTCGTCTCTCAAGTGGCTTCTGGAGAATAGATTGCCCACTGAAGCTACCTTTTACGTATTTGAATGCTGTTGTCATGTATCTCATTACTCTGTTCAAGACTAAACAATGCTAATTCTTTCAATATCTTCTCTGAGGTCATATTTCCCATATGGTTGTGCTTCAGTAAAGGTCACTGGCATCTGACATAGTCCTATGGCATAAAAAATTAATTCTGCTCTTGCATGGCTCTGAGCCCAATGGTTACCATCACCTCATTCAGTGTGAAGGGAGGGATTCCTTTTAAAAGTCAACACAAAACCTGGGTATTTGTTCCATTTCTAATCATTTCCAGAGTACCTGACACTGCTATAGATGAATAACTTAGAAATGCACAAATCGGACAGCCAGACAAAGCGACAACCAGGGATTCAAGTGGGAATATGCAGCACTAACTGATGAGCTCACAAAGCATTTGCTGTCACAACACCATCCCTCTATGGCAGATAAAGAAGCACAGAAAAACTTGGAAGCAAAAGCAATAAACATAGGCATCAATGAAAATTTTGCATTTGACTTCAATAGGTCATGAATGGCTGTAATGTAGGAGATCTGTCTTGGGATGGTACCATGAGGTAGCTTGTTCTATAGCTATGTCTACGCTGCATAGTGCCTGAGATGGCTATAAACAAAGAGCACAAATTGAAAGGCCATTGAGGAACAAAATCAGCTTGCTTATGTAAAGCTCCATATGATTACAAACAGCATGTTTCTGATATCAAAACTAACCTGTTCAGAGCTCTGGTGGCTCATCTATTACTTACATGATGATTTTAGTATCTGTGTTTATTAGGATAAAGGGTTAGCATTGTCTGGACAAGCAATGAATCAAACTTCTATAATGCTTTATTAGTTAGACTGGGAGCTTGGGTAAATATTTTGACAAACAACAGTTTCATTAAATATTTTTGCAATTCATTAAGCTGTTGATTCCCATTCCTATCCATAGGAAACATAGATGAGGCTTGTATTCTGCATTCTTCTCTGCTTTTCTTTTCTAAGAATGCTGACTCTGTTTCTGACTGTTTCTGAATGAAAGTTTCTGAAGGGTGTTGTAGGTGACATTCTAATTTATGCTTCTGAAGGAGGCAGGGGGGAATTAAGTGACATGATGGAAAGTTTGTTAAGTGTAATCAGCAGCGAGGATAAATGTTGTTAGAGATTTCTGCATATTAATCTGGCTTTGCTTTGAGCTACTGCAGCACCTGTGACAAAACCAAAGGTTATGGATTTGGAATCATAAGCTTTGCCTTTCTGGCTTAGTATAATATTATAGATCCTTAATCAATAAACTGATTTAGCTTAACTGGACTGATCTCCTGGACACACAGTGGGTAGTGTGGGTATTTCAATTCTGTGCTGCACAGCACAGTGTAATGTTGTGTATAACCTGCCTGACTCACCACTATGCTCCAGAATAGTATGACTTTCCTCTAAGTGCTGAGCCATCTCTGGCAGCCCCAGTGGATGTCTCAAATGGCACTACAGACCTACGCTTGGATAACTAAAACTTGCCTCTGTGGGATTCAGCTCCAGGTTAAGACCTCTAGATAGAAATATTCAATGGTAAGTGCTTGCATGTGAGATGGGGACCGAGTTCAATTGCTTAAGCCAGAAACCTAGAGCCATTTGGGACATGGTACCGTGTCTGAGATTCTGTATGGTGTAGGCAGTGGTGGCACAATAACTGTGGGAGACCTGTGCCTGCCTCGACATTGTGAAGTGTGGTTAGAAAGGAATCACAGCAATAATTAAACACATGTGCATTGGAAGTTTGGCGAGAGACGGCTTTTCTGTCTAGCAGAAAAAGGGTGGAAATTGGGGACTCTTAAAGCCCAGGACACCAGTGCTTGATTCTGGTGACTGGAGACATCTTAATTTACAGGATCATATTTTTTTTAGTAATGACTTCTACATTTTTCCTGCATCTTTGCTCTCACATACATAATTTCCATCTTTTTCCTTTTCCTAGATTTAGTTATTCTGTTTCAGACTATTTATCTTGTCTACCAGTTCTCTAAACCATTCATTAAAATTCTACTTTATAAATCTCAAGTTATCAAGAATATGAAGAAAAAAATAATCATGCCTTCATGAAAAAAAATGCTTGCAAATAAGAAATTGTCATTACCTGAAAGTGTCCCTGATCAGACTTCAGGAGTCATGGTTCACCCTTAACATTCAGACAAGAAATAAATTGTTTTTCTAATTGTTAGGGCAAGTAGTCATGAAACTAATCTACCAAAGGTTACGTTGGATTCTTCAGTGCTGAACATGGTTTTATTAAGATGGAATATATTTTTGAAAGAGGTTTTAATCTTCATCATATGTAAATGTATCTACAAAACCGTGAAGAGCTATATGTCTAGTTAATAAATGAGTCAGATTCAGCTTGGAATGAACATGTAGAGAAACCTTTCTTAGGTCTTTCACAGTGATGTGAAAGAGGCATGCAATCATCAGATTGCCCATATCTAAGGAAGATGCAGTTTTCTGCTGACTGACCCTCTGGACTTTCCTCTATTCCCTATTCCTTTTTGCGGGAATGTTTTCTGTGCTTACAATGCCACCTGCAAGCTCAGGCAAGGACAGAGTAGTACTTTTTACTGCTCACCAATCTGTTATTTGTTCCTGCCCCTAAAATTATCATCTCCCTGCACTCCTGATCATTCCTGTGCAAACTGTTTCCACTCTGAATGATCCTGTGTCCTGACCCACACATCCTTATTGTGGTCTGTCCCACTTTGCAGGCAGTTTTTTGTCTTGGGCACCTGCGTAAATTGAGAGACACCTTTCAACCCTGTTTATGGTGAAAACACTTTGTCATCATGTGAGAAATAGTGTGAGTCCTTGTTTTCAGATAAAAGATCCTGTTCTGCTACCACAGAAGTTATCACAATCATTTACTCCCTGCACTAAGTTTACCAGGCATCAAACAACATATGCCTTTTGCTCTTCCATCAGTCCCCAAAGGATGAATAGTGACTGAGAAAAGACTCTACTACTTTCACAAACTTTTCTGCTCCCTCTTATAGTCTTACAGGAAGCATTGATGTTATTTTCGGGAAGTATTGACTCTTTTACAGAATAGAGGGCTCATTAAATCAAAATAACAGCAACATTTTCAGCTGCTTCATTGTTATCTTTGCTATTGTTGCAAGTGGCTGCTAGAAGCTGGAAAAAAAAGAAGGGAGAAATAAAGTCAATAAAGAATAGATACCCCACCATATCCTGAGCTGGAGATAAAGTACAACACATCTCTTTTATTGCTTTTAAGTTGTTGGTAGTCTACCACTGAGTTCATAATCATCCTGAAGAGGCAGCAGTGCCACTGAGAAGGACAGGGGAGCTAGGATTTATAGAGAGGATGATAAACTCGAAATGACAGAGTCACAAAAAAAGGAAATGCTGTATTGAGGTTGCGTTAATAAATGTATCATGTATTACAAGCAGAAAGAGGGAATTTATTCCACTGCCATCACAAACTTACCCAGAGCCAGTTTGGGGGCAAAATGTGTTTTTTTTTAAATAGAGGGGTCAAATTGTAAGTGAGAGGGAAATCAAAAAACAGTAAAAAGGCTGGAAAATGAGTCATGTAGAAAGAGGAGTAGCTGGTGCCCAGAAGAAACAGAGCTGACGGATGACCAAATACAAATCACAGCAGGGAGCTCTTCTTCTGTGTTTGCTGGGAACACTGCAAGAAATTGTGAAAGTGGGAGGTTTTCTCAGTAGTATGGAAATCTATTCCGGGAAAGAAGCAGCATGAGCAGGAAACGAGATTGTTAACTGTACAAATGTATGATTTTGGGACATGCAGCAGGGAGTGAATGTAGTAACCTAGGAAATCCGCTAAGTTCTTTGATGTCCTTAAGTAGTAAAAATCTGTGTTACTGACTATTATTCCTGGTATTTGGAATACTAACCACCACCTTTCTACAGGTCATCTCAGAGCCTCAGAATAAATCAAATCACAAAGCAAACAAGGAAAAAAACCCTAGGAGTTTCAGAGAAGGATTGATTTTTGGGTCCTCACCTGCTATATCTTAGAGAGGTTTCTTCCATAGAGTCATGAAAACCTACAAAAAATCTCAAGCTGGACACCCAAAGTTTTGTCAAGTGGCTTTTAAAATTCTTGGTCGAGGCAATCTGGTTCAGAGAACAAACAGTCTGCAGATGTAATTTTTTATTCCTGGCCAGGGTGACAAATAGGTGAATAGGAGCCAGGGACGAAAAAGGATATGCATAGCTGACAGAAGGTAAAATGTTGCCTTCATTAGAAATATATTCACCTTTTCAAAAGAGTTCCACAAATGTAAGATCTATGTATATATAGATTGTGGCATATAATATAGGGAACATGGCAGGTATGCAGCCTTCAGGAAAAATCAGGAGGGTAGCGGTCCATTTTCATAATCTCTTTCCAGAGCTTGTTCTCACACCTTGCTATTTCTCTTAATTTTTTTTCCATTGTTCACTTTCCTCTGATTTTATACCTTGGCAGCTCAGTGACAGTGGTTGACTGAAGGATGCACTGGGGGAATAAAAGTTTCAAGAGGACATTCAGTGAACAAGGCAGCATAGAGAAGTTGACATGAATATGACTGACAGTTATTATTTCCCAGGAACTCTCCTTGAAATTGAACACAAGTGTTACTGCTGGACCTACATAAAATTTAAAATGTCCATCTTATGAGAAAATTCTGGATTCTTAGCACTTTTATTGTCACCTAAAATTGGGAAAAAAAATTACTTGAGTTTCTCTTTGTTTTTCACTGAACCTCCAGAAAAGGTCAGTAGATGGATGCCTTTAAACCAGCTCATGGAGAGAGAAGCCTGTTATTAGAGAAACACTGGCTGTATTTTTCCAGGCTTGACCTACCCACCCTGTAGTAGCCGTGGAGTGACCATGTGAGCTTTTCCATCTGCAGAGCTAACTCAGGGACACTGCTACTTTCAGTTACCTTGCTTGCCCTTCACACTGGAGCTTGAGCAAGAACATTGGTGTGGGGTTTCCTTTTGGCTGGGATTGACACCTGCAGTTAGCAAGGTGCCAAGTAAACGCATTGCCTGTGGTCCTTTGGGGTTGGCCAGCAGTCAGGATGTTGTGACACCTGTCAAATGGATTTTCACTTTCTGGATGACTAAAAAGCAAAACCTCTCTTATCCATTTTCAGTTGTATTGGGGATTTCTCAGGTTTCAAGGTCATGAAAAGAGTGATGTTTATCCCCTTCAAGTTTTTAGGATAGTTTTGACTGTTTCTGCACTTTGCATGGATCTGATGCCCTCTCCTTCCCTATCTCTCAAGAGAATAATTGGGGTTATTCATGCATCAGTGGCAGCCTGTTGGAAATGTCACAAACATGACATGCTGAAATGTAGGACTGGATAAGGCCTCTTGGGTCATCAAGCCCAGCTTGGGTAATGGCAGCTATCATATTAAACACTGAAGTGGAGCACAGCAAAAAAAATATGTTGTGGAAAGACTAGTAGAATGTAAGAAGATTCCCAGATTTCCATTGGAGAACTTTTATAGGACATTGAGAAGCTCAAGTTAGTACATAGGTCCTGATGTATAGGTACTAGTATACAAGCTCTATCCTGCCTTACAAAAGACATTAAATAGCTGCTCACTGGGATTGGTTGCATTAGAGAAGAACAAGGGGAACCTGGTCCTTTAGTTATGAGAGTGGAGAAGGCAGTTAAAAATGATCCTTTTTGTAGCACTCCGTAACAGTTTTGAAGGCTTTATATTTTGCAATACTACTGCATATTCTTCTGTGCCTGTACATTATTTTCTCCTGCTAGTGACTTAGGAACACAGCTTTATTGTTTATCTTGTAGTAAGGAGACTGGTTCTCCTAGCCCCTGTAGATACCCAGAACGAAAGAGACAGTCGTCACCCCACAAACAAACATCTCTATTTTCTACTGTTTGCAAAATATTGTTTTTCCAGCAAGTGAAATTATATATAGTTAATTAATAATGCAGTCTAGAAATTTCTAGGTGACTTTCCTGCACACCCCACTTGCATGATTTTATTTTGACCTTAGGAATTTAATAACCATCAAGAATTGCTTTGCAATACAAAGCCCCTTGTGTTGGCTGCACTCAGCCAGCAACCAGGCTACTAATGATGGTGTTTTAAAAGTGGATTCACGCTTGTTCTTGTGATCAGTTCCTATAGCTGCTCTGATTTAATGCCTTTAGAGTGGACGAAGAAGAGAGTCTTGTTGGCTGCATTCCACCAGCAATATGAAGTTCTTTGTCAAACAGTGATGATCCTTGAAGGATTTGGGAGGCACAAGCATGGAGCAGATTCTCATCAGCTGCAGCGTGCACTGCAATTTACAAGAAACAAGGTGTATTAATGCATAGGCAAAACTGTGTAGTGTAACCAACAAAGATGATAATGGAGTAATATCTTTTGGTCTCATCATAGTTCAATGTTTAAGGCTGTAATAGAGCGGTTACCCTGAAATCTGACCTTCTCAAGAGGTGAAGAGGCTGTGACCGTGAAACCTCCTTGGCTCCTGTAATGGATAGTTGAGATCTTCCTGCGCCGTGCCTGGCCCCACTGTGTACTTCCCTCTACTCCCATCCTACACTGGTACTGAGCACATCTGCCAGACCCACCTCAGGCAGTGCAGGATTGACAGCCAGAGGAAGAGAGGTTGTGGGGGGACAGGAAACCTCCATCTCCCTCGGGAAGTGGTAGAGGCAGGTGGAGAACAGAACTTGGTAAGACTTTATCACCTTCTACCAGAGATAAGCTCTCGGTAGTCTAACGATCCTGAGACCCTCAAAGAAGATGAAGCCCAGGGCATCCACCATTGCATAGCTGTTGTTGGGTGTCTCAGATGGTCTCCTTCCTTCATGCTTGCTAAAGGCTCTGGTCTTCTAGCCCTTAATAACCTGCCACTGTAGACAACTGGCTACTCTGCCTCTATGTAAAATAAGCCCTGGTATACAAATTAGGTATAAATTAGCCATTCCAATCCAATGACTTGCTACCTTGGTAGGCACAAATGGTGCCATGAGTTGTGAGAGCACAGAGAATCAAGATCCTAGTCTTAAATGTAATGCCTGAAAAAAGAGCAATAAATACAAGAGGCAGAAACAGCATGACCAAAACTGGAGAAGTATAAATCACACTGTGGAATGAAGTACAGTGATTCACCTGCTATGCTGGGTGCTGCTGCCCTGCAGACAATCTGACAGCACAGCAGAAAAGAAATGCAACACACCAGAAATAAATACTCACCCTCAACTGACACAATGCTATTCATTTTGGGTTAATATATTTCTTCTTGAAATTCAGCAGAAACCCTTGGCATACAAATCATCCCAGCATCAATACAGGGTAAATGTATGTGATTAAGGAAGGAGAGAGGAACATCAACACAGTTGCAACCCATAAAAGTTAACTATTATTGGGTTTCGTCTGCACAAGCACATGGATCCTCTTTGACAGTCCACGTGTGCTGGCTTGTCTTTCATTCACCCTTAGGCCTTCATTCTACATTATCGGTCACTTTAAAAATTGCCGGTTGTTTTACAATATT
This sequence comes from Pygoscelis adeliae, assembly GCF_000699105.1. Taxonomy (NCBI): domain Eukaryota; kingdom Metazoa; phylum Chordata; class Aves; order Sphenisciformes; family Spheniscidae; genus Pygoscelis; species Pygoscelis adeliae. Next base: position 917,726 of record NW_008824762.1, on the reverse strand, counting down.
GTCATCAGCATGACCAGTAATGAGGTACAGCAAAGATGAAGCTATAAAAAGTGGCAAAGACAAACTTAGAAAGGGGTGCAGGTGAGCTAAATAAGGTTGGGAGTAAAGAGTCAAGGTACCTTGAGAGATGGCCGCTAAAAGCTGGAGGTTCCCAGATCTGATTCTCAGGGCTGAAAACAAGCAAGGCAGAGTAGACCAGGTAATATTTGGGAGCAATGTCTCCTGCCTTCTGTAGCAAGTACCATTGGGTGGGAGGGGTTGTCAGCATACCTCAGGAGTTGTTTGCCACTTCCCAGGATCAGGCTCTTAATTAGTAGAAATGGAGGAAAACAGCATTGCAAATGCAATGGTGACCACCTGTTGCCAAACTGAGTCTTTTCCGTAGAGGACATCCACCATTTGCTATGAGTTTCCCTGGTCTGTGGGCTGCTCAGAGGGACACATCAGCTGCTGAAGAAGAAAGTCACAGCAAGGGTAGGAGGTTAGTCCACTGATTAGAGTGAGGAAGTCAGGACCCTTGGGCAGTACCCCTGGCTCTGGAAAGAAGTGTGGTCAGGACCAAGCAGCCTAGTGTATACGGCCAAGTTGGAGGGCTCTTAGTTTTTATATGTTATTCAGCAAAAGCTAACGGAGGTATAAGTCCTTCCATTTCAGAAAGAGGATGTGAGAATTAGGAGTGAAACCTCAGAGCAATGAGGTGCTTTTTATAAACCTGTTGCTAACTTGCTGTAAGAATCTGAGTTAATCTCTTTTTCATCCAGTAACTTGTGTATCCACATGATAAACATGGAAAGTGCTATTTACCCACCTGGAGGATTGTGAAGGCTGATTAATACCTTGTAAAAATACTACAAGATTATTTGGAGAAAGTAACTGTCGCCTTCCCAGTCTGTAGCAGTGGACTTTGCTGCTGCCTGCTACAAGAGGGAGAGATTTGTCTCCTTTCACCTCCCTGTTCCTCCTTCCTTGTACCTGGTCTCAGTACATGCTTTCTTGCTCTTGGTTTTCTGTGATGGAAAAGAGACTTGCCAGACCTGGAGGCCAACAAGCACTTATCTTCCATTTTCTGAATTACCCTCTAGTCACTGCCTCTCACAAGGGCACAGCAGCAGAAAAACTAGTTCATTTGGTCTTCCAGGTCCCCATGACAGGGTGCTACATTTAACTCATAATTTGCACAATGTTGTTTTGCACTCTATTCTTAGCAATAGTTGTATCTTTACTAATCTTTTAATAACTATTATTTAATATTACCTGTAAAAAAACCTGTAAAAAAATTGTGATCCAGCAGTAACATGAGCATACTATGATAACATCAGGGGAAATTTACCTCACAGCCTTCTCTTCTCCAGCTGTTTCTTTGGTCCTTCAGATCCTCTGCTGTTTTTCCAAAAAAGAGCCTCTGCCCTTGATTTTTTGTAGATTTTCTGAGATGTGGTTATCTAAAGATTTATTTTCAGGGAGAAATGCTCTTAGAAAGGTGCAGGTTGTCTGGTGTGTGAATTCATGAATGCAAACGGGGTACACGTATCCTTGTACAGCAATAGCATCTCTGGGTTTCAGTTAAGGACCAGTGCTGCATTCATCCCAGAGCCATGGAAACACACTGCTAACCTGCAGCCCTGCCCCAAGGATTTTACTGCCCTCTCACATGGTAAGAGAAATGGTAAATGAAACACAACACAACACTGATAAAAAGATGAGGTCCTGGCATATTGAGCCCACAAGTGGTTTTGTCCAATATTTCATGGGCTCCAAAGGTAAATTGAGAGGAGAGAGGCAGAAAGAAGCGGTCTGATAGTGCTATAGAAATTTACAGGTAATGTGTTGCAGCAGGTGAGACCATGGTGGAGCCAGAGAGAAAACTGCACAGATGTGCTGAGCTTCTCCAGAACATGTGTGAACTGAAGCCTCTTCAGTAAATAAGAACACAGAAGAAGATGAAGCCATATTTGAAATCCCACCTGAGTATTACTTTTGCAACTGTGAGTTGAGTACCTCTGACTCAATGAAGGCTTGTTGCAGGGGGGAGCTTTGCTTTTGGGGCTTGGACTATTGTGGGTCAGTGTAAGCTGGGTGTGTGAAGGTGGCTGTGTTGCCCCAGAGCAGAGGCAGGGAACAGACCTTGCTCTCCCACGTGTGACTTCATCGGGACAGATGCCTCAGATGAAAAGATTTTGTGAATGATCTCCTGATGTTTAATCCAGGCAGATGTTTTCTGTGCAGCAGAAAGATCCCTGCAGTGCTTTGTCAGTGCTCAGCTAATGAGGGAGAGGGTGTGTTTTATCTTTGTTACCATGGAAAGTTAACTGCAATCCAACCAGTGATTTATAGATAATGAGTCCTGTCACACTTACAATTCATACCTCACATGAAAGTCATCAACATACCTACTGCTGATCAGAAATCCAGGTATCTATCTCCATGTTTTATTCACAGTCTAATGATCTGCCAGGGCAAAGGCTAGATTTAAAGCTGATTGCTATCAACATTTACATCTGGGAATGCTCTGAATGTCAAGAAGTGTTCAGGAAATCAGTTGTCATGATTACAGCAGAGGATACCTTGGTAGGGTGAAGTAGAATGGAACTTTGGGGGCTTAGAGGTCACTTGGAAAGAGTTGGGAGAAGGGGACCAGAAAAGAAAAAGTATCTTTCATGGACATTATGTTGGTTGGACTAGTGGTGAGCAGCAAAGGTCTGCTGTGGCTGCCACTTGCCCACAACAGGATGGGATAAGTATTGAATGCATTCAGTTGGCTTAGAGACCTTTTCTTCAAGAGATGGAGTGAAGTATCCATGGCCTTGCAAGAGTGCTTGCAGCTGTCTACGGATGGCCAGATGGATGTTAGGATTTGACACCCACCCAAGGGGAGATATTACCACACACTAGGCACACTGGCTCCAGCCTCCCGGCATGGGCTTCCCCAGGTTCAGCTGTGGCGATGGGTGTGGGGAAAGGGAGAAGAACCCCTCTGCTGCCCTGCTTGGGGTGAGCAAAGGGAAATGTACCCATGACAAGGTGCTCTTGGATCTGGTGGCAAGGCAAGGCAGGAGGCAGCCACGTGAGGCTCATGTGTGTACATGTAATTAGTTTCTATTCTGCACTCCTCTGCAGATACTTTTTGGAGAGCAACCTTCTTAGAAGCATGTACTCTGCTAGAAAATCTGGTGTTCGAAATCCCAAGAATTAGCTCACGTTTATTTCTTCAGTGCCTTATCAGCACCTATCAAAGTCACTGAGAGTTTTGTCATTTCAATAGAAGCAGAAACAAGTTTTGCTTTATTTTATTTTATTTTTTTTACTGTGTGAAGACAGGTTTTTTTACTGACAGAAGAGAGGTTATGAATTTGTCAGCAGAGCTGTGCTAACAGTTACTTTACTTTTGTACCTGGGGGGGAAAAAAGACTGTTACGCCTTTCGCCGGAACGGAGGGAAGACACAGTCACTCAATATGAGTGATCAGCATACTTCGTTTATTGGAATACAATCATCAGACTTTATAGGCTTACTTCTTACATATTTATTATTATAGGCTGGGTTAGTATAATTAGTTCCAAGAAAAGGCGGGATATTTTAATTATTTCTAAGAATCTATTATCATAGGGTTCCTCCTCCTGGCGCACGCGTACTACTGTCTGGTGGTCGTCTATTGGGGTCTTTTGGAGGAAGATTCACAGTCTTCCTCACCGGGTACCTTCACCTTTGGCCCAGAATGTTGAGTTGGCAGAGCTTCAGACTGCGAGGTCGGT
>NW_008824762.1:908562-913308 GCF_000699105.1 Pygoscelis adeliae | reverse complement strand
CAATCATCAGACTTTATAGGCTTACTTCTTACATATTTATTATTATAGGCTGGGGTAGTATAATTAGTTCTAAGAAAAGGTGGGATATTCTAATTACTTCTAAGAATCTATTATCATAGGGTTCCTCCTCCTGGCGCACGCGTACTGCCGTCTGGTGGTCGTCTATTGGGGTCTTTTGGAGGAAGATTCACAGTCTTCCTCACCGGGTACCTTCACCTTTGGCCCAGAATGTTGAGTTGGCAGAGCTTCAGACTGCGAGGTCGGTTTCAACCAGATGGTCTAACAATAGGGGTACAGTGTCTTTGCCAAACATTCCACTATACTTGCAACAGTATCTATACTATCAGAGTATTAGCTACAATAGTCTTGTCTTTCATTGGCTATTACACCAGCTGTGTGCGATAATTATTAAGTTCCTGCTGGCTTAACATTTCGATGTTTACATGTCCCCGGTCAGCTAGCCAGGCTTCCACAAAAGACAAAGCAAAGCAGGACATGAGATGTGTCACTTTCCCTCACACTTTGCTGGACGTATGTGGAATATATTTTTTGCACTTCATGTGACAAGTTGTCCCACATAGTAAATTATTTTTCACCTGCATAAACAATATATTTAATAAAGACAAACACATGGGTATTTCCAAAATACAGCAAAATTTGCATAAAATAAAAAAGAAAAATATTGTCTTGCAACAAGAAAATGTGCCAAAAGAGTGGATTTTCCTTAGTTTTCTGTTTCTGTGATTATTCAACCTGTTCCTTTAATTTTATGCTCATTTTTAAAAGTCCTTCTAAATTTTTAAAGTAATAAAATTTAATTATAAAAAAGTTTTTCCTCACTTGTCTTCTGCGATATGTGCTGACTATGTTCTCAACAGTTATCGAAAGCTACATGCAGTATGCAGTGAAGAGACTATTCTCCAAAAGAGATGTATAACTTGAAAGGCAAAGAGTCAAAATTTCTTCACTGAGATTTACTGAAAAATATCCTATCTAAACTATTTCTGACAGAAAATTGGATTGTAAACATTTTTCATGTTATGTATACCAGGTTTCTGCACCAATCTGAAAATGTCATTGCAAAAAAAAAGAACATAAACGTAAGCAAAACTCAAAATTTTTTTTATTTTCATTTTTTTAAAAGAAAACATTAAAATGTCTCAGAGAGAATGGCAATGATTTCTTTAATGACATTTTCCATGGAAAAATCAAATCTCTGTCTGATTCATTATACCCACAATTTTTCACACAGTATACGATTTCCATAACAGAAAATACCATTCAGCAAAGCAAATGCATTCACACAGAATCATATTCAATTAAAGGCCTGCAAGCTGTCTGATTTAAAACTGATGTAGCTACTGGATTCTAAAAATTTAAGGTCCTTTTTTTCAGGAGAAATAATGTTCTTTTACATTACCCTCCAAAGGGCTTTAAAGCCTTCTTTAAATGATACATGCCCAACCCTATTTTGTTTGAAGGTGACAAAAAGAAAAACTCACTTAAAGAAATGGAGACTGATGCATTGTGGGCATCATTAACCATTTGCAGAGGGTGGGATTACAGCACTGTAGCTCCACTGAGACTTCAAGATTTTTTTTTTCTCCATTTTTTATTGGTAAATATTTATAGTCTTTTTAATGGATACTTTCCATAAGAAAATGTAGACTTTACTTTTTTGGGTGGAAAGAAAAAAGTGTCAGAAAATCAGGATGAAATGCTGTTTCAGATTGCCTCGAGGTCAGTTTATGTTTGCCTGAGCTGCCGCAATGCCCAATGTAAATTTTTTGTCAAGCACCTCAAGTTTCTGCTTTCTGCTGCTGCAGGAATGTGGCTGGTGGCTGTGGGGGCATGGGCCATGCAGGTTGCAGTTCTCTGGCAACACAAACAGACATAAAATCAAGCTGAGCCAAAATGTTGCAAATGAGATTTCTTTCTGAGATGTTTGCTTCAGAAAAAATTTCACCATTTCAACTTCTAACCTTAAGACTGAAAACACTGATGGCATTCGCACTTTTCTTTTCCCTTCGTCTTTCATGAGGCAAAGGAGGTGATGGAGGTGATGGAAAAGAGAGGATATAGTTGGAGCTGTGAGCAACTCAGGTTTACAAAGTGTAATTACCTAAACCATAGTTTAGCTAATTGCATGGACTAGATCTAACTCATGAAAGGTATTTTGAGGCTGGCAGAGGCTAATCCTGATCAGCCTTTGATTTTATAAATATGACATTTGAAAGATGATGAGGGGTACGAGGAAATTGTTTAGGTTCTTTGGGAATCAACAGACCATACTGCCCTGAAGAAAGGCACAAATTATTTATCTAAGTGCTCAGTACTTTGCAGTATCACCAACTCTAGAGGGTATTTCATTGGGCAGTATGTGACCATTTAAGCTTGCAAGTTGGAAGAAAATGTGTTTGAATTTAAAACACCAAAGGAAACCAGACGAGTCAGAAGTCTGCAATGTGAAATACTTTAGCCTAATTGACCGACGCCTCACTTTTGGCCTTTTTTTGTTATTTCTTTGTTATTGTTGCTTTTGTCTCTTTATTGAGAAAATTAGTTAAAAGGAATCAGTCAGCATTTATTTTGTAGGCAGAAGCAATATGTTTTCAAACAAACAGGAAAGGGGCATTTTTTACTGAGCTGCCCAGAAAGTATTACCTGGTTTGCTCAAATGAGGAAAGGTGGAGGAATTTCTAAAACGGTTTTGGCATTTTCTTAGCTGGCAAAATGATAATTATATGGAAACTGGTCTCTCTTTTGGGCCTTGTCTGCAATATTTCTCGCCGGTGCGTGTGCTTGGGGGTAAAACTGGGAGGGAAAGGACAGCTGGTTTGGGGCTGGAAAACGGGCTGAAGTTCTCTGAGGTTTCTGAAGTTTTTGTTTATCCTCTATTTTGGTAATCAGGGTTGGATGTGGGTCTGGAAGAGCACACAGATGAGTGACCAGCCTCCCTATCCTGTAGGCTGTGTGGCATATTGAAACTCTCACATGGATGAAACAGTATAGCTGATGGTTTGATTTTGAGAAAGATTTAAGAACCACACATCAGATACAGCTGAAAAAGCGATACTATGATGTTTTTTTTGGTAGATGCTTTTCTTGTAATACATGCTAGGAGACATGCTATTTTATGGGAAAAAGGAGGAAGAGTGTGGTGTGGTGGAATTCATCCACATACTCGGTGATGAAATTTGATTGAAGAGCCAAAAATGAGACTGACAAATGTGGCAGGAGCTGAACAAAATCTGGAGCACAAAATCATTTGCAGCACACTGGTACCCCAGGAGGGCAGAAGGCCAGAGGGATTATTAAACCAGCATGATGTCAATTAAAAATTGGTTTTATTGTGGGATAAGCATCCTTCCAAAACCAGCATTAATGGGCACCTCTAAAATCCTGAAGAGGGTGATAACATTCAAATACGATGCTTTAGTTTCAGTCTGGATCCCGGGTAGAGGGAAATAATAATAGTAATGATGATTGAAGTAATAACAGTAATCATAATAAATATGACCCTGTATCATTCTCATTATTTTTGTTTATGCTTCTCAGAAAGTTTTGAGACTAAGCAAAAAAGGAAGATTTTCAGGCTTTGATTAATAGGGCTATTCTATCCCAGCAACTGCAGCAAACTGCTTCACAAAACTGAAGCCTTGAAAATAGCTTGAGTTTGCTGCAGAACACCTTGTACTTTAGGCTTCTGCTGTCCCCTGCACTACAAATTTGCATTGTACTCAACAGATAAACACCATTATTAGTCTGAGCATTTAGGCAATGAGATGCAGTCAGTTTTGCTTCATGCCAAGTTTTAGTCAGCATCTCACAGTTTCAGTAAATAGCTTCTTAATGTGATGTTAAATCCCCGTTTTTCTGCAAATCTCCCCTCTCTGGAACGTGGCTGGCTTGGCAGCCCTGAATGAGTGCACAGAAAACAACAGCAAGTGAACAACACGGGCAATCACTGCACTACATTTGAACCTTTTGCTAGTGGGCTGTGTTAGCCTTGGATAAAAAGGCTTCTTCCAGCTCAGCAGTGCTAGGAAGTTCAGTGGGTCTTTTGGAGCTGCAAACTCTGCTCTTTGCCACCGCTGGTGGGGCCAGCCCATGCCGTGGGGATTGCCCCTCAGACACTGTGCAGGGGTTGAGATCTGGGCTCTGCTCTCGCACGCTCTCCCACTATCATCCAAGGTAGGTTGGTTAAACTGTGTTCCCTCTCTTGCGATGCTGTCCCAGCTTCTTGCTCCTCCAACTGTCCACGCTGCCTCTGTGATAGCTCCTACATGGGCTCTGCTCCATGTTGTGCCCCTCCTAGCAGGGGACGAAAGTGTGAACTAAGGCTGGGGTGACCTCATGTCATGCCCCCTGTCTTCAGTACAGGCAAAACCAGGTTGCCCTGAAAAGCCCAGGGGATCCCCCGGAGTGGAGACAACCAAGATATGCCCCTTGGTCTGGAAGATATGGTATGTTTCTGTGCTTCTACCAAAGCCAGCAGCAGGAGAGCCTGTGTCTCTCTGTGACTCCCTTCTTCAGCAGCAGGATGGAGATGAAGATTTCCCTTAGCTGTCATGTCAGACAAGAGCATGTGCTCTGGGGTCACATTACCACCAAATATACTCCATTAACACCAGCTTGACCTCCCACCTCTTCTCACTTAGAACCTGTCACTTGGACCATGCAGTAAATAGACCTTTTGCTCTCCTATCACTCAAGCACTATTTTCCCATCAGAAAAAAACCTGAT
>NW_008824762.1:897870-908370 GCF_000699105.1 Pygoscelis adeliae | reverse complement strand
ACTCTCACTGAGGCAGTTTTGAACAAGTAGTGATCACTCATTACACTTTATTTCCTTGAAATGATTAGAGTTGAAGTGCTAATGAAATATATTAGGAATCCAGAATGTGGGTGGAGGACCAATTTAATGTTAAAGAAACCCATTATAGATAGTGACCTAGTAAATACCCACCATGGAAAGGCCCAAGCATGCATACTAAGCATAGATCATGAGGTTAGCACATAATGTTAAATAACACCATCTTTTTCAATCTTCACAAACATGGCTTGCAGATCTTTTGGTAATTTATCATCCTTCTTGGTCTAATGTCATGCTTTGCCCTTGAATGCTTTGTGGGATAAGACAAATTGCTTATTAATGTACTTTCATAGGAAGGAGATGAGAGCAAACCAGGCCTGAGATATCATTCTGTTCTGCTGGTTTTACACTGCTGTGATTTCAGTACACACTAAAGTTCAAAAATTGCAATGGTAGCAAACCAGGCCCTCCAGATGAGGAGAGTTAATTTGTTTATGAATCTATATTTATGGAACCCCGCCAGCAATGATCTGGCACAGATTTATGCATTTATCTAACCTTATCCATTGAGCAAAGTGTATCTCTTCATATCTTTGCATGATTCAGGCCATTTACTCAGGATCAGTGGCATGTCTGTACTCTGCCTCCACTCCAACAAACACACAGGAAAATTGCAGATATGTAGCCTTTTGTGCCACATTGCACAATTTCACAACTTGTAATTAACTGGGAAGGAGAGAAGAACTGCTTCAATTTTAATTTTATTGCCAAAATTCTTTTAGCAAAACCCAAATCTTCAAAGCTCCAAACTTCTTCAACAGCTGGTAGGTTTTGTAAAGGGTGAAACAGAGGGACACCCTGCAAAAATGCTTACTAAAAATGCATTCCTTGACTATACTGATCATGGCTGATCAAACATTTCAGCTCTGTGATCCTCATGCTGGAAACAGATTCTGAGAGCTGAACAAGAACTTTCTTTAGCCTCCTTATAGTTAATACCCACCGATTTAGGAGTTTGCAACATGTATACATTTCTCAGGAAATTAATCAGGATGCTTTAAAATATATAATAGATAACATATACATTAAGCATTGCAAGAGGTCTAAAAGAAATTATGCTTCTTATATTATTTATTCACTTTTTGCTGAAGTAAGCATCAGACTTCTGCCAAAAAAGCATGAAACATTCTGTCTTTATTTTGTGGGGAGGGATTGTAAATGTCCCTCAGCAAATGAATTCACAGCCTTGCCATTGGTTCCCAGTATGTACATAAAGAGAACTTACAATTCCATTAAATCTCATCAGAACTTTGCTGTACATGAAGGCTGAATTATGAGTTTCCTTATAGCAACTGTAAAGCAGAAAACTGAAAGGTTATCCTCTCATCTGCTTAATAGAGATGGGCTGGGGCCAAAACACCCTGCCACAAATATGGAAAAATACCTGGGATTTGTAAGGAATCAGCTAGTGCTGAATGGAAGAAAAAAAAAAAAAGAAAAGAAAAAAATACAGTATTTGTGCTTGGTCCTTTAATGGAACATGTCTGTAGGAGGTTGCTCTCTGGCTTAGATTCCCTAACACCTTCCATGACAACACATCATTCCCAGGTACGTATATTTTTGGCCCAAAATTAGGAGTGCTCATTTTTTCCATACAAACTGCCTGCTTCAATCTGAATTTAACTTGCAGTATTTTTACAGAAAGAACCAAGCACTTTTTAAGAAAGCTATCCTGGCTACAGGAGGCATCTGCCACCGACAAACTGCTCTTGCAGGCATTACACAGTATGATTGCACCCAGCCATGCTGGCATGGGGCAGAAAGCTGTAGGTGGATCAGGTGCGCACCCCATGTGGTTTTGACATAGTCTGCTGGGGCTGGGGACATAGCACTGTGCTTAGTGCCTTGAGAAGGTGGGCATGGTGCCACGTGGTCCCTTGGCAGTGGCAGCTGGCAGCAGATTGTGAGGGCTGGCAAAAGAGGTGCAGTCCTGAAGTTGCCTTTGCCAAGAGCCGGTAGCTATTGCTACTGTGCAAGGAGAGCCTGAGATACTTGGGACACTGCTGATGGTGAGGGAGGCCTCCCAGAAGGCTACCTGTCCATGTCCTACCCCATCCGGGGGGTCCCATTTTTCTGATGTATCCTCCCAGGCTACTGTGATCTTTTGTCTCTGAGGTTGAATTTTTCTTTGGAATAATCCTTCCTTCCCCATGGGGAAATTGTCTGCATATTTCCATTCTGGGGAGAGCCAGATGCTTCCCAGGGATCTGGGGCTGAAAGGAAAGGCCAAAACACAGAACTGAGGTGACAGGGTTGGACCATTGATAGAGGTGTCTCATCATAAGAAACTTGAAGAAGAAGAACAGGGAAATCACCAAGACACAAGAGCATCCAGTGGAGCAGTCAAGCAACAGGGTAAAACAAAGCTACAGAAAAGCATAGAGCTCAGCTGTGGAACACTAATTGCATCCACTACAAGTATTACCAATTAGTAATGGGTCAAAACCCTCAAACAGTTGGACACATTCATGCATCCAAAGCTGTTAACACAGAGATAGGCATCCAACCTTCGGCTCAGGAAATTTCTGCTGAGCAGATTACAAAACCTGGGGCTGTATGGCAGGGAAGGGACTGTTTGCTTTACCCCGTGGTTTGATACTATGCACCTGTGAGCCGACTTCTCCCCAACAAGGTGTGTATGCAAGATGAGCAGCTCCTCTCTGCTCACATGCACAGTTCACAGGGTCTCCAAGCACAGGTTAACAAGCATACACGGGAGATGACTTGCATTACTTCTTAATCTAGGTTTGTCCTCATATTACCTAGGACCTGGGCAATTTTCTTCTAAAATCAGTGGATTTTCTTCTAAAATCATTCATGCTGTGGAATGCTTAAGAAGAAAGGAAACAAACAAAAAACCAAACAAAATCCCATGTTAAAACCTTCCCTATTGGTGGATTTCTTCTTTTATTCAGAATTGCGAAAGACACCAAGGGAAGCAGACAGTATAACTACTCCGCATCCTTGGCAGGAGTCATGCAGAGACAAGCTGCACAACGTAACTCAAATCTGCTTTCCCACACCTGGCCTTACTTTCAGTTGTCTTGGAATGAACAAGTACTAAATTTGACTGGCAAAGACAACTTTAAATCAGAGCCAGGAGCAAAAGATGTGGGCAGATATCTGTCAGCCGGGAAAAAAAAAAACAACCCACAAAAAAGGGCTAAGAAGCTACCCTTGGTACTGAAGATGCAATCATAAATTTGCAATAAACCATCTTGGGCTAAACTGAGGAAAGCCAAAAGTTGTAGCCTGTGTGCTGAGTATTTATGCTTCTGGAAAGCACGAATCTTTTCTTCCTATAGAGCATCCCCTTGCTGCAATTTTTCCCCATGTCCTGCAGAGTGCAGAGTGGTGTTTTGAAATCAAGGATCTATTAGTCTGGAAAGAGGATAAAGTCTAAGCCTGCTTGAAATTCTCTTTGGAAACAGCAAGGAGGGCAGGCTGCTCTGAGTTATGAAGGTGGCCTTTTAAAAATGGAAATACACAGACAGAGAGAGCAGATGACTTTAATGAAGAACTACCTATCTTTTTTTTGCTCTCAGGTTCCATTAGCAAACGGAGACTGAAAAACCAGTGCAGTTGTGTCAGGAACAACTGGTCAGGAACAGCAACCCTCTGCACCTGAGCTTTCTTCAAACACATGTGCCTGTCACTGCAGAGAAAGCCTGAAATGTCAAGGAGCATCTGCAGCACTCAGCCTAACAACAGTGTCATTTAGGACCATGAAAACCTTCGAGAGATTCAACCTGAGTTGACGAGGATTCTCTGGGTCATCAAGTCCAGATGCCTGACTGCACTCATCTTTGGTTTTGCTTTTAGCTATGGGTTCCAGGGAGTCTCTGAATATCCCAAAAGCCCCAGTTTGGAGATACTGGATGTGAAGTACTAAGCACCATCTGCTTTTCCGGTGATTTGAACAGCACCATTGCACCAGCCAGAGACACCTGACTCCCCCCATATGAACTGTATTAGTTTGAGGGACAGATAAGACAAAGCAGGTGAGCAGCCCTTGAACGTGCAGTGGGGTAGTGGCAGAAGCACCAACCATTGGGCCGTGCTGCTATTCATGATTTCTTGCATTCCAGTAATGCTCAAGGAGCAATGCAGAGTGCAGACATAACCACACGAGCCTGAAAACGGGGAGAAGAACAGGGTAAAATCTGTTTGTGATTCATAATATCAGGCTGTGCCAGGCTGTTACAACCTGGAGCCCTTTTTGCCATTTCAGAACAAGGTGACTTATTCCTCAGTCTATACCAAACCAGTACCGTCCAGCTCCCAGAAAGTGCTGGTGACAGCTCACCCCACCCTCACAATGTCCTTTGCTGTTGTAAACAGGCGAACAAAGGAAAACCTGAAGTAGGAATTTAAGATAAGGGATTTTTTTAAGCATCTGAGCAGTTCATGAGTTATGGCACTGGATGTAGAATGGTGCTGGACTGCAGCAGGATCCTCTATGCCAGTGCTGATCCAGACAGGCATCTCTCATATTCCCCCACTACCACCTCCAAATGCTGCAGCACAGAGTACATAGGAAAATAAAGCCCATAAATAACCAAGGAGGATGGGGAAAAGGGCAGCCTGGATCCTACTGAGCAGCAATTCTCTCTCTGATCTGAAATGCCTGGCAATGGAGACGGAGTTAATTCACACTCGTCAGCCAGCTGCAGGAGACTCGGGGACCTCTTGCTTCCTCACGGCCGTGCATGCAGAGCTGTACCTGTCACAGATACTGGATGAGACAGATCTTATATTATTCTTATAGCTTTAGGGCAACTGGAGGGGGAAGGAGGGAAAAAAATTGAATCAAACACACAAAAAGAACACAAACAAAAACTTCCCAAATGTCTTCTACTTGATGGGCGCCAATGGTGACATTGTCTGTTCTGGGAGCCACTGTCAGTTATTTATTAACACCTTGAACACAGCAGAGTAACTGAGCACGTTGCAATTTGGGTTTTCTCTCTGTATGTGTGACTGAAGTTTTTACCCAGCAGGGCAGAGAGCAGAAGAGAGACTCTTTGCTTTTGGAGTGAAGACATGTGCCTTTGCAGTTCAGCATGTGGCACAGTAAGGGCAAATTAGTCTTTCTCCCTTTCTCTACTCTGCAGTGACTGCCTCTGAAGCCCATACCAGGTGTAGTCTTTTAGTTGTCCACCCTGACAGCAGTGTCCTCCCCTTCCAGCAAGTCAGACCTCATGGATGGCGTCACACGCTGAATCACACGGTGGGATGGGGCAAGGTGGTGCCTGTGTCTTCCAGAAAGTCTCCTCTTATCTGGGAGCAGACAATACTTTGATCTTGGTGGGTGCGGACACTTCTCTTTCTCTCCTTGCCTTTTAGGTTCTTCAAGGACAGCTTCCTTTCTGATTTCTAGCTTGACAATCCACCAGCACTGGGAAGTAATGATCCTGAGCTCTGTTGGTGGTAGTCTGGGCAGTCCTGTGGCTTAACAATCAGTGTAAATCATTTACAGAGCTCAGAATCACTACTTCCCACTGCTTCCCACTTACTGGTCGTTAATGACTTACACTGGTAAGTCACAGTAAATGACTGGTAAGTCATTAAATGACTTGCACTGTTAAGTCATTTACTTTGGTTTTGTGTCCTTTTTAATCTCTTGAGCAGCTGACAATGATTGACATGCTTCTGTATGCTCAGTGAGCTCCTGAGTGCTGCTTTCCATCACAAATCTTTTGGCCTCCTCTTCTTTTGCCTTTAAAGGCTGCTCTTGCCTTCATTATGAGTTGATGGCTGGCAAACTCAGCAGGAGCAATGAAAGGTTGTTTGCAGATCTTGACCTGTCATTAAGACCTACTAGAGGAGATGTGCCCCACATTCTTCCAAAAATATTCTGTCTATCCTCTTCCTCCTCCACTCCCTCTATAACTCTTGTGGGTGAAATGCTGAATATCTGTTTATGGATCATTGTTTTTAACAACCATTTCATTGTAGGATGTGTGATAGAGGAAATACATTATTATGACTGCCTGGTGCTGGGTGGATCTGTTACATCTCTAATTGTTTTCTTTCTTTTCTCTGCTTTACCAAGGAGAGAGAGAGGAGTCTGTAAAAGGAGGATTTGGCTACACTGGTAGTTGTGAGGCTACGATCAGTGCAGTAAGGAATATGATTTTTCTTTGCCTTATGAGGGTGCATGTTAGGACAGTGACCAAAAAACTAGGCTTTGAGGACTACTGTTCAATGAGATGAAACATTTTCCCAGTGCTCAGGTCATTCTGGAAAATGGGACTTAGTTATTCATAGAGATCTTACAACACAAAGCAGAGCAACATTCAGATAGGCCTACAAAGGGAGTCCTTGGAAGTCCCAATACCATTGGAAGGCAATTGTTCTTCAGCTTCCAACCGTCTACGTCCCTTTAAAAAATATTAGTCTTTTATTTGTTTGAGGAAACGTTATTCACTATTTAATGTAGTGTTGCTTGCTGTAAGGGTTACAGCATCAGCTTTATAAGCTATCTTTTTTATTTTGCTACTGGAGACTGCACACTGCACTGCTCTTCTGGTCAAAGTTAAAGTTACGTGTCTATGTTCCCTTTGTGGTTAAAGGAGAGATGTGAGTTCCAGCAGGAAGACAATTTCTCTCCCTTAATAACACCTTAAGGTGGGTGGGATGCCAATGAGAGCTTACTTTGTATACACTGAACTCAGAGGCAGCCCAGGTATTATGGTTAGACTTGATGCTGACTCTTAGATGTAGATTTAGTGAATCCTTACATTTAGGCTGTTAAGGTTTCCAAAGCTGCTCTAGTGATTTCAGTGGGACAAAATGCATTGCAGAGCATGCACTGCATGCTCAGTACCTAAATGCTTTTTGATAATGGTGTTTAGGTTCCATGTTCCTTTCTTATATTTGAAAATACTGCTTAAAATGCACTTAAAAACAAAAAGCAAAATGTCATACATTCCTAAAGAAAGGAGATTTTATGTAAAGCTAACATAAAAAGGTAGACTTACAAGTGCAGCAGTATTAAATCACTGCTAGAATTAATAGTGGAGCTTGGAGACATACACATCACCACAGGAGGAAAGTTGATACCATGCAGTGAGGTCAGAGCGCTCCATGTGAAAAAATGATTGAATAGTAATTTTGATCAATTCCTACCAATCTATCAAGTTGAAATGAATTTGGAACCAAGGGACATCTTAATTGATGATTCCCCAAGATGTTGGGATGGGCGGTAGTTTTTAGAACCCATAAATTATCAAGACAGTGATATATCAGTGACTGAATGAATAATGTAGAGATCAACATGGCTTATTTAAATTTAGCTTAACCTTTTCTTCCATGGGAGAGCAAGAGAAGAATAATTAACTCAATTAAATTTTAATCTTGGAAATGTTGATCTGTAGCTGGGTTTGCCACAGACTAGGTTTCCCTTTCCCACATAGATGAGGCAAGGCATCTAACTTGAGGTCTCCATATTAATATTGACTGTAATATGCCCAGAAATTATGCAAGGTAGACATTTATGTGTAGCAAGGCTCTCAGCTAACCCCAAGGGATTAGTTTTGTGTTCCTATTTTCCCAAGCATTGTGTGTGTAAAATAGAGATTATTTCTTTTTTTCAATACAGCACTTCAACAACCCCCCCAAAAAAACTCAAAAGGAGGTGGTGAAAGAAAAATCCCCTTACCTGAAAAGCATTTTGGATCAGGTTCCTGCTGTACATGCTAAAAAGATAATAGATGACTTAGCTTTAATTAAAATAGAAATTAATATAAATAAAGTACATGTGGCAATTGATTGAAAGAAATGAGAGTTTCATGAGGTCACCTGAATTGTCAAGAAGCAGATCCCTTTGTGGTCAGATGAGTTCTCCGCGAGCATTACAATTCCTTGCTTGTTATTTTGTACAAGTTTAAAACTGAAAAAAAGAGCTCACATTTTACATATTTTTATTTCATTATTTTTTTCATTTTTAAAGCTAAGTAGCACATTTGTTGAACAACTCAGAGACCACCTTAAACCAACAGAGCCAAATGGCCAAAGCTTTATGCGCTATGACTGATGCTGCACACTCAGCATTACCAGCAGTGAGGTCCCTGAACAAGAAATACCTTTTGGTTGAGAGAGGCTCTACTGTGCCAGATCCTATTCTACTGTCTTAGCAGGGATAAAATGCAAGGCTTTTATTGAAGCTACAGAGGGCTAAAAGCTAGAAGAGATAGCTATGAAGGCCTTCCAAGAGCTTAGGACCCAAATGGTAATAAAAAGATAAGATTGTTCTGAGATGACAGAGGTGGAGGCTGGTACCAAGTGACTTGATTGTCCTGTGCTCTGGGTGAGGCAGTGGAAAAGGAAAGAGGATTCCCTCAGTCACATAGGTTTGAAAAGAGGTGGGGAACAGCTATGAGCTGTCTAGAGTAGCAAAGTGGCAGCGGAATGCAGCAGTGATTCAGACCCCTCTAGGAGACCCTGTTCATGACCTTGTATTGGTGATGACTCAGGCTCTGAGGGACAGCTGAGTTATTTTGCCTGTCATTTTATAAACAGGAGAACTGAAGCATGACTCACCAAAGACTTCTGCATTTAAAACTGCTTGAGAAAAAAGTTTGCATATGTTTCTCCTTAGGTGCCAGTCTATGTTTGCAAAATGCCGGATGCCTCTGGGTGCAGGCTTATTGCCTGGAGAAGGAGGTGCATGGCAGCAAGAATTTTATGCTCAGATTTTGAAGCTCGGGTGCAAGCGTTAGGCGTGGCATGACCCCAGGAACTTGTGGCAGGCCCAAAAACACAACCCAAAGTGGCATCTCCGTTATTCTGCACAGAACACAAAACCTCGCTCAAATATGAATGGAAATAATAATGTGGTGTCAACAGAGACACTTGGGACATATATCTTCAGAAGCCTTTATCAAAATACAGTCCTAGCCCTCTAATCATTCTTGCACAGAATGAGAATTTGCAATTCCTTTTGGGGATCTCATTGCATTAACCAGACTTTAAGAGATACATCCTTCCTCTGATGAAACCATAGTTTATTAGCACCCATAGCACAGGTAATGTAAATGATAGGACAGATAGATAAAAGTATTTAGGCTGAGGCAGAGATGAGCCTTTATGGTATTTCATTTCATTAATCTCTGATCTTGGCTCGGACTGCAAGGATGACCAGAAAGTTGTTTAGAAAGCAGGGACCCTTGGTCAAAGACATAATTAGGAAAAACACCTAAAGTGTCATTTTCCTTAGACCTCTGCCTTAATTACAGGGTCATCCTGCCACTCTAAGAATATTCTATCACTTTTCGAAGCTGTCGGGTAGTTTTGTTCAAAGGCAGATAAAGGAAAAATATTGTAGGGGAGAGAGGAAAGCGTGAGAGTGAGGGAAGCAGACCTAAGTGAAAATTACAAATGAAACGTTATTATGTAAGGCCAGTAACAGGTTTTCATTATAATTAAGACGGATTTCTTTAATAATCCTTGAGGGCTCGATTCAGAACTGCATTACAAACCATTTATGTGGGGCTTCTGCACTCACTGCCTCTGTGAGGAAATTGCAGATTTTTAAATAAGAAAAGGGAAATTCAGAGTTTTTATATTTCTTCAAGCAACCTCCTCAGGTTTGGAGAGATGCGTGGCTGCCTCAGATTTATGCGCTGAGGAGAGTGCCTGAGCCTTGATAGCACTCTTGGAAAGTAATTACCTTTCGCAGATTTTACACCTGAACATATATACAGGGCATGGCAATTTGGCTAGGGGAAAAAAAAGTCCACAAAACCTTTTGTGCACAGAAGAGCTGCTGTTTGGATTAATGAACTGCAGAACTAACTTTCTCCCCTCTACACGTCAGATGTGCCTTAAAAATATACTTGCTTTCCTTGCAGACACACAAGTATTGGAAAGGTACTGTGCTTCACAAGTGAGACCAGGACTATCTGGGAAACCAGAAGGCAATGTTTCCATTTTCACAAGAACATCTTAATGTGAGAATGAGAAAAATACTCAAGAATGCTAAAACTTAGAAGGAATATTTAAGGTTATGATATTTCAGTGTAAGGTTATAATCTTCTGCACTTTTGTGTTAGTCATGTCTGAGCTCACAGGTATTAAAGAAATAGGAATGCTTTGATTTTTTGTGACTGGGAGATACTGGGGATATCACACCATCTATAATTTGGTGGGCTAACTGCTGCCATTGTGGTGTAGTTTAATATCCAAATATTTGGAATCCGAATAATTTCTCAGCTTAAGGACAAAGACCTCCCTAGTGAATATGTAGGTCTTGTGAATGTAAAAGATAACATCCACTTCCCAGTCAGGGAATGCATTCAGGTTATTCCCACAGAGAAGCGGGTGTGAGTTTTGCTCTATAGTGCTATGGGCCAAACACCTCCTGCAGTGTCATGTCGTGTCCCCCCCCCCCCCCCCCGCCCACCCAGCCTGACAGAGGCG
>NW_008824762.1:893969-897852 GCF_000699105.1 Pygoscelis adeliae | reverse complement strand
GTGAAGAATGTGAGAAGAAAAACCTGTTCTTGGAAAAGCTGATGAGTGCCAGCTCATTGATCTGGGACAGCAAAGACCATCTGTGGGACCATCTTTTCTGGAGCGGTTGGTAGATCCTCAGGCTGGGATTCGGCAGAAGCTAAGTTGCCCACAATGTGGAGTAGAACCAAGTAAAGCAGGACTATGTGGGAAACCACAACCAACTCCATGACTTGTGAGGGCTAGCCCCAAGGGATCTGCTCTGGTCCATTTTCCCAACAAAGCTCAGGATGGAATCCTGACCACAGATGCAAGAACGTCTGTCTCCCTGTTTCCTTTTGCTCTTCTTGTTTCTCAGTAGCAGTGTTGTGTTACAAATATTTAGTGGCCTCCTTTGTGCTTCACTGTCTCACTCGTTGGAGAGGTTGTGTGGGGAGGAGAATCAGAGCATTGTTTGTTAGCCTTGAGCTTTCTGTTCCTGGAATATTCACTGCTGAGTAACACAATGAAATCAACACTTGGTAGGATCTGCCCAAATCTGACAAAACAGAATTGATTGTTCTCAGACAGGTATATTTATTGCTTTTGCCATTTACCAGACCACTTTCTTTTCCTCCTGGTTGGTCACAGCATGCTACAGAGATGGAGCCATATAATCCGCTGCAGACAAGTGTAGCCAAAGTAACTCCTAGATAAATAGCACAGGAAAAATCCACTGATTAGGAAACTCCCAGGTAGCTGTACTTACTTAATACTGAGATTTTTTTTTTTTTGTTCTCACCCTTCTGGTTGTTTATCTAGATTTTTTTCTTTACCAGCACTGCCAGGCTGTCACGTACAAAGGTATTTACATTCCTAACCACTGAGGTCAGTGAGAAGTAGGAGGCCAAATATTTTTATGGATCTGACCCTAAGCTGTATAGAGACTATATCCTTTTAATTACTTGCCTTTATGATGTATTTCATTCCTAAAAGTTACCCTGTCTATCATGTTATGTCTATGGCAATGAGCTCTGCAGCAGCTCTGTGCCTCATTTTGTTGAAGGGTTTCTCGATGCTCAGGAGCAACGTGCAGTTTCATTCTGTATGCAGAGAACTGACTTACAGGGCAGATGCACATGTAGACTTTGGTGGGTTGAGAACTGAATCCCACTCCACTTAAATCCTTTCAGTACCCAATCCAACAACCCCCCACCACTCACTGCATTGCAGACCCACAGCTACTCTTAGCATCTGAGCATCTGTGGGGGGTCAAATCCTACAGGGTCTGTCTTCAGTAGTGGTGGTAGCAGGAGTGAATAAGAATAGAGGAAGTTTGTATGACAATTACATTGAATATTATTTGAGCATTTATAGGTCAGTGACTTCCTAATGGTAAACCTCAATCAACTTGCCTTTCATTAGTTTTTCTGGTCTCCCCTTGAACCCAATTAAACTGTTTGCATCTGTAACACCCTAAGTTTCACCCTACGTTTCACAGCCTGATGACACACTCCTAGAGGAACTACATGCTTGTTTTGAGCTTGCCTTCTTCTAGTTTAATTTGAAGCTCCTTAATTCTTGTACTGGAATATATATGCCTTCCTTTGATACATCTATTCAGCATCCACAAAAGTGCACTATAAGACTTTTTGAGCTGGGGAATTTAGCTGAACATGAGGATCAATAGCTCCTGATGGGCCTTTCCTCTCTGAATTTGTCTAATTTCTTTTTGAATCTATTTATGTTTTCACCTCAGTGATATTCACACTGCAAATATGTACTGACTGAGAAAGCTCTTTCTTCTGTTTACTCTGAAACTGCTGCCTGATTGTTTCCTTGGTTGTCATGTGCTGGGAAATACCAAGTATGTTATTTATTATTTGTCTTGTCTGTGCCACTTGTGATTTTATAGACCTCTGCTACATTCTCCTGAGTCATCTTTTCCCAAGCTGAAGAGTCCCAGGTTATTAATTTTGTTTCCTGAAGAAGCTGCTCTAAACCTCTGAGTATCTGTGTATCTCTACTCTTCCTCTCTGTACCTTCTCTGTGGCCTTTCTAACAGGTGACTGGAATTGCATGTGGCATCCAAGAGATGGACAGAGAACTGATGCATTCACATCATTCAGTTACTGTCTCTAAAATCACAGGGCACAAAACAAGTGTAAATGAGTTAGGGTTCAAGACCCGAAAACCCTGGAGGTGTATTGATTTCATAATGTCACTCAATTTCATATGTATGTATGTTTCATACATATATGTATGTTTTCCTTTTCTTTTGCAAGCTGTTTTCTTTCTGTTTTCTTATTTTTGAGATTAAAATATGTATACTATCCAGTTGTACTTTTCTGAACTGTTGAAGTTTTAAACTTATATTTCAATTCAATGTGGCCAAGGAAGTTCAAGAGAGCACAAGGGATTTAGATGTGCAGTTCAAAGGCACCTCAGTCTTTGGAAAAATCAATTCTTGATGATTTGGTGAATTGAAAATGGCATCTGATGCATTTCCCTACCATGATTCAGCTACACCCTGGTCTAGTAATAAAGGAAAGTTATCACCTGTTAAGTCCTCTGACACCTCCACGGTTTTCAGTTTGTGTTCCACCAGATGAATATTCAGATTACAAAATCAGTATAAATTCTTCCTGACATGCATAGTCTCTTCTCATTCTTATTTGGATTGTCTTTAAGGAGAGAAACTCCAGTGTATATTCCCTGCACCTTCATGTGGCACTTAAAACTTTAATACATATTGTACAATGTCCACAACTTACTATTCTCCTTGAGGTCCACAGACTATGCCCCAGTGAGAGGAGCCTGTGATTTACCCAATAAATTATCATGACAAATCTACAGCCTTACGAATAATACATAGGAAGGACAGGACAGGAATATCTGTTGCCATTTCTGTGGATGTTACTAATAACCCATAAAGTCACTCCTCTGGGGATGCTGTTATAAAAAAGCACAATGCTAAGGTTGCAGAGCATCTTGCTTGGCATGTAGAATTGTTGTTTATAATGCAGGTTGAATTAGCCAGCGCACACACACACAAAAAAAGAAAAAGAAAAAGAAAAAGAAAAAGAAAAAGAAAAAGAAAAAGAAAAAAGAAGCAGCAGATCTCTTATTGCTAAGAAGCAGAAACAGCCTTTGTGCTGGGAGGTAGAAAGAAAAAGAAAAAGAAAAAGAAAAAGAAAAAGAAAAAGAAAAAGAAAAAGAAAAAGAAAAAGAAAAAGAAAAAGAAAAAGAAAAAGAAAAAGAAAAAGAAAAGGTAGGAAGAAGCAGCAGATCTCTTATTGCTAAGAAGCAGAAACAGCCTTTGTGCTGGGAGGTAGAAGGAAAAATGATGGTCCCATAATATACTTCTTGGCAAATAATAATTTAGGAGACAGAGAAATAAGTACAATATGAAATAGAAGTGGCATTTTTTTGCCCTAAAGGGGATGTCTCTTATTCGGCAATGTTGTTGAATAAAATATGAACCACACAGAGTTTTGTTTTGTAGTTCTGTATTTTTATTAAAATGTTCAGAGTTTACAGCTTAATAAATTGCCAAAAGAAAAAAAATTAATCTGGAGATGGTGTTGTTTCCATCCAATCTGTACTGCAGCAACTATAATGCCAGGACTGCAAAAATAAATTCATTTAAGCTCATATTACTATGACAGAGAGGTTCCACTCAAAATATCTGACTCCTCCCCCTCCAGAGGCTGTCAGTTCTCCCAAATTTACTGCATGTTCTTGCTTCAGTATTGTCTGTATCTTGTTACTCAGGACCTTTGTTTTATTCCAGCTGGGCTGCCTGCTAAAATGAGTGTGATTATTGCAACTATAGGGAGCCTCTTAATTAAGGCCTAACACGAGCGTTTCTTCTTGGAGTGGGTAAAAGTTGCTGATTTTAACTCTCTTTAACAAACTGTTGTTA
>NW_008824762.1:892732-893956 GCF_000699105.1 Pygoscelis adeliae | reverse complement strand
CTGAAAATTGACTCTTATGTAACCTCTGGGAAGCTGGGATCAGGCTAGTGTGATACTGGGTTTATTCTTTTCTCACTAGTGTTTCCACACTGATCACTTCACAGCCTCAGACCTGGGCAAGATATCAGATGCCCAACTCATTTATTCAATACACAGCATTCAAAGTCAGTTTTCAGAAAATGGGTTTTAATTTAAAAAGCCTTCTGGGTTGCCAGTTATGCTGTGCCCAAAGCTGATGTACTGCTTTCCGGTCAGTTCTCTCAGTTCTCCTCCATCTTCTGCTCTTTTTAGGTGAAAACTGGCCAGATTTCAAACATATACGGAGTTCATGTGAGACAAAGAAACAGGTATTAACATTTTGGGTTGGATCATTAAAACTTGGTTTCTCTTTGTGCCAACTGAATACAAAACTGACAAAAGTGGGCACAACACAGCTTCCTGGCCAGTACCCTGATCGAGCTGGATGTGGGTGAAGCCAATTCACAGTGCACTGGAAAAATATGCCTGATGATACAAAAATGGAGATGGTCTTGCAGCTATTCTGCACTTAAAACCACTTTATATTTCCTGTCAGTCTAAACAAAGTCAAGGGAAGCAAAATGCTTACAAACATCCTCAACATCAAAAGAAAGGTCCTTGGAAAGCCTGAGGGTACCTCACAAAGCCAGACAAGTAGAAATGTATTCTCAGCAGGTAACAGCAAGTTTTGCTTCATTTCCAAAGCCGTGAATTCATAAGTGCCTGTCCAGGACAGGCTTTCCTGTACTCAGAAAATAGAAAGTTGACCTGTTTTGGCCAGACTTTTTTAGTGGAAGAGAAGCTACAATTATGATTGAAAAAAATTCTGGAACACTAATATGCTTATGTTCCTCCAGAACAGGTAGGCACAAAATAAGCTTTGATCTTCTTCTTTTGCAACCTCTTTGCTAATTTCTTCCAGCCTTCTCCCATAATCTTGCTTGCCTGTCACTTGCAAGGCAAGAATCCCAATTGCTTTGCCTCAACCTCCCTTTCACAGTGGTTTCAATTTTTTTTCCCCCCCATCACGTGCCATTATGCTTGAGCACTTGACAAGTTTTATTCTAAGCTGTTTGCCGTGACAGCACTGATCAGAAGATGTCCTGCATATGCACGTATGTGTATTGGCTTTACGTTGCAAGGTTTTGGTAGCTGGGGGACTAGAGGGGTGGCTTCTGTGAGAAGCTGCTACAAGCTTCTCCCATG
>NW_008824762.1:881904-891585 GCF_000699105.1 Pygoscelis adeliae | reverse complement strand
TAGAGTGGCTTGGTGGGGACCTGGGGTCCAGCCAAGGTCAACCCACCATAGTATGTATGAATATAATATAAAAATACATATTTAAAAACTCAGAAAGTATTCCAGAATTGACAAAATATAAGTGCTCAGAAGTCATTAGCTAATCCCTTTCCTTTCCCTTTTTCTTCCCCTCCAAAAGTAATGAGATTGGCTTTAGTATTAAAGGATAATTCAAGTTGGAAAGGACCTCAGTAGGTGATCTAGTCCAGCCTTCCGCTCAAAGTAGGATCAGCTGTAATGCCATAAACTTTCTCCTCATGAGGCATATTTAATTGTGCTGGTTGCTGAGTCTACATGATGAATTTAAGAAAAAGAGGAACCTTGATGCCTTCTCTGGTATCCCACAACTGCCAGTCATGGCCTGCTCCAAAATACATCTGCAGATTCCTAGCTATTGTAGGTTAAGCTGGTACCGCAGAGCTTACAGATACTGCATATTAAGATTGAATGTTTCAATGTCTCTGAAAGACACCATGAAAAGTGGTAATCACTCAGCCCTTCTGCATTCAGAAAGATTTTATTTTGTGAGAATTTGAACTTCCTCCAAACATAGAACAAACATGCAGAAAAACCTTTGGACAATTCCAACATCTCTCCAGGTTGTTTTGTAGGGAAGAGGAGCAAATTGCTGAACCTTTGACATCAAGTGGCCTGACAAAGCCTAAGAGCATAATTGGCTTGAGCAAAATTATGAGAGACAAACATTACTTTTTAATGTGTGTGGGCAAGCTCATGATCAGATTAAATCAAAATAATAAGTAGACCCATCCACATATCCACATCTCTGCCTTTTGCCCAACACCAGCTGCTGAGAACAGCTTAATTCTATTTGTAGTCTAATCACCAGTATGTTTACTAAGGGAAGGGAGTATTTTTAAATATCTAGAGAGTAAATTTATCAAAGACACTCATAAGTCCAAAACCAGAATCTGCTCACAGCCAGGTTGAACAGACAGGGTCAGGTGCATTAAAGGTATTAGAAGAATTAAATGTGCTAGCAGACAGAAAGCCTAATAGAGTTTTATTAAGATTGAGAGAGTTGAATATTATTAAGCCTGGTGATCATACATGTCATTTTGGGAGAGGGGGTATTAGAAATGGAAGCAAACATCATTAACAGCAACTAGAAGAACAGTTTCATCTGCATACATAAATATTTTAGCCCTTGTTCTTCCTCTGGGTAGGTCATTAAAGAAATGCTGGAGAAAAAAATAATAGTAAAAAAAGAGGATGAAGCATTCACCCTGAAGGCATTAAACTGAAAAAATGAGTACAATGTTAAGGAATGTAGGGAGAAGTAAGAATGAAGGGCCAGACTATGAGCACTTTGAAAGCAGAGTAACATTTGTGATATTTGTACCAGCAAGACTAGAATCTGGGTCTGCCATTTCAAGGTTGACATTTTGGAATAGCAACATGTAGATGGGTTTTGTTACCACCTTGTGAAGTTGGACAACTGGAAACATGCTTGCAGTCGTGTCTGGGCCACTGATCTTAATGGGTCACTGGGAGCAAGTCTCTGAGGATGTGATTTTCATAGGTAACTCCCCAAAGAACTCATCATGGCTTTTGCCTTTGAGAAGCATCAAGCAGCTCTTTAAAGTGAATGGAGATACAATGTGCAAAGTTTGGCCTTGGTATCAATGTATGAGAAAAACACACTGCTGAGATGTGCATAGACTGTGTCATGCCATAACATAGCATCGCTCATGCCCAAATCCAGTCTCCTCTCAAGGTACCTCCAGTTGAGGCTCTTTCCAGAACTAGTAATGGACATGTCTCACATTAGTCTCCTTGATGTGTCAGTATAAAGTCACTGCTTTGTCACTGTTCCAAAGCTTGAAAAAGAGGGTCGTCTTTGCTATAGTGAAATGCAAATCAGCTTTCCCGGGTTTATATCCATAGCAATGCTGCTTTTGGAAGTGGCAATAAACTGTTTCTTAAGAACCACCTTCTCTCTTCCCTGTCATGGATGAATATCAGTTCAGAGTGATGCCGCTCTATCTGTAGAGTCAAAGTTGGCAGGTAATTCATCATCCTGTGCCAGGTTGACTCATTAGAAACCCAGGAAACTAGATATTAACTAGCTCCTTTATATGTCTCCCTTTATACTCATTTCACAAAGTTTCCTGTCCCTCTGTTTTGTCCTTTGTTGCTAAATTGCAATTATCATGGATCTTTGATCTCTTCACCTGTGGGTAGCTCACTCATCCATCACCACGGAGATTTTTTTAGACACGAAAAATCCAAGACTTTCTGCAGATTTAAAAAGACTTTAAAGCTAACACTTGCCTGTAAAACAGCCATGCAGAGTGCATGAAATTGGGGGAAAGGAGGCAGGGCTTTGCCAACTCAAAGCAGTAAAAGATCATTAGTGACTTAAAAATCAGATTTTATTTCAAGAAGAAATTTGTGTTTGTGGCTTTCTTTTAATTTTCCTTTGCTTTTCCAGCTTTTGTTTACATATTTCTTTTTCTTTCTGATAAATGGCAGTGACTTGATGGCCAAAAATGAGGGTTTTACAAAAAATGTCAAAAATCACAAATAACCTCTACCATGGGTTGCTAGAATCTTTAATTCTAAATTGGAGATGCTACTGGACAATTTCCATCATTTTATCCTGGTTATCTGGAGCATGTGCAATCTATCCAGAGCTTTCAGCTGGATTTACTGTGTGTGAACTGAACATCTAGACAGCATGAATACAGTATGTCTGTTCAGCATTTCCCAACAGAGTGATACTTATTACAGATCTGGGGTACAGCTGATTTGCAAAGACATTAGGAACCTGCCTAGATTTTTCTGAATGTGGATCAGATCTGTTAAAACTATTGTGCTGGCTGGATATACAAAAATCCCAGAAAAAAGTAGAAAATATCCAAAATCTACTTGGGCTCATTTCTACATTGAAAAAATAGAACTTGCCTAGAATAATGGCTGTTTTCCCCTCAGTATAAGATTCAACACTTCTATTTTGAGACCACTTTCATTTTTCAGAACTAATTTTTACCTGCAGCGAGTTGTGTTTGGATCTACATCTTATAAAATATTCAGTTTTAAAAAGAATAACGTAAAAACCAACGTTGAATTCTGCTCTTTTCCAAATACGAAAATGAATGGAGGCCACATTTCTATCCTTATGAGAGATTTTTTAATTTATTTTTTTCTTCATGTTTTTACTTTTTAACTGAAACTTCATTTTTGCACCAGCAATACCCAATGGTATCTCTTTAAAATTTTAATCGAACATGAGAGTTGCTTTTCATTCACACTTGACCATCTCAAGGGGTAAAAGGGAGGCAGATCAGGAATTACCATATTTATGACGCAGTGCTAATGAATGTGAAATGCCATCCTCTGTCAATTCTCTCCAGTTCTATGCTCTGCCTTGGCCATTTCTATGTTCTTCCATGGGATTAGTCCTGTGATGCCACAGTGCCAGCGCCAGCCAGATTCCTTCTGTGGGGTTCCCTGGGGTATCACAGGCATTTGGAAACTCAGACTTTCCAACTGCAAATATTTCATGTCTGGTTATGATATAGGTAACATTCATATTTGGTGAGGAGAGAGGGGAAACATTACAATGAGAGCATAAATTGTCTCATGCAATTGTATGGGAATCTGTACCCGAAGTTGTGCATTGATTATTGACATGGGAAATCCAGCCCTGACGCTTTTTAGAAGTGCCCACTGGATCTAGTGGGGAATAACACGACCCAAGCACTTGCAAGCAGTTCTTATTATCAGGCACAAGCAGTAGCACTGATATCTGCAGGAGTTTTCTAAAGCAGTGTGCTTGAGAGGGAGTACTTTTAAAGTAACCCTCCACAGAAGTCTAGGCTTAATAATAAGGGCTCCAGTAAGTTCTAAGCATCATGTCTGTCCTTTAAAGCCCCTAAAACTGAAGAGTTTATGGTATTTCTAGAGGTAGAGGTTTGTGAAGAATATAGTGCCATGGCTGTTGACCCCTGCCTACATCCAAGTTGTTGCAGTGCTGTTCTCCTTTGCCTTGGATGCATGGTCCAGCCTCCTCCTGCTTTAGCTATCATTGATACTCATGTGACTGGGCAGTTACCAGTCAAAACAAGAACACTTATTTTTTTCTTATTTTTCTCCTTAGTTTTCCATGAACTCTCTTAACCATCCCACTGCACAGCCACATATGTGAGTACCAGTGGTAGCACAGGGTTGGGGGCAGGACTGTGCAGCCAGAAACGGAGGACAAGACTTGTCCAAACTTGCTGGTCTTCTCATTACACTGTTGACTTTGGAGCCAGCCTAGCACTCCTATCTCCACAATCCAGAGTGTTGCCACTGTCCTCAGGCCTGGAAAGACATGTGGGTCCAGAAGGGAACATGGAGAGGGTTGGTTTATTTTCATGAGTTGCCTGCAAACACTGATGAAGAAAGACAAAAACCTGCTGGGCTTCTGTGGTGATGGTGTCTGATAGAAGCACCTACCAGAGGGGACAACAAAAATTTCACACTTTGCTTGGAAATGCAGTTCATAACTATTAGCCTTTTGGAAATGTCAGCAGGTACAAGAATGAGGCAGAGTTTTTTTTTTGGTTCTAAGGCAGGTATTGTAAGGCACACACCACCAGCCCTACTAGTTAGGCCGTTTTTGCTAGGCTGCACTGTCTGCACAATAATACCACTTTGTGCTTGATGACTTTGGGCAGCCTCATGCAGTAAGGGCTGTAATAAGGTGTGAAATAAAGATTTAGCAGCACAGCATTGCAAATGCAGTCTAGCAAAGGAGTTCGTTACAGTTCCATTAAGATTGCACAGTCAACATTAAAAACAGCCAAGAAACGCAAAAAAATTAAGGTATTAAGGTTCCAGTGGCAGCATTAAGTCAGTCACATTGTACAACCAACATGTACTGTTTCTTGTTCTGGGTCAGATTGTACAACTCTCACTGTTAGCATGGTTGCCTGATTATAGGCATAGGATCTGACGGTCTCAGAAACCATCAGCTTATAGGATTAGTAGCTCTGCCTAACCAGAAGAGCCTTTGTTCACTTTGGTGAACACCATCCATCTTTCACAGTCTCCCAGCTCGCAGTACAGCTGGAAGGTGCTGAGCGGAAGGAAACTTGATCGGGTCAAACATTTCAATTTGTATCACAAATTAATTTAAAAAGGAAAGAGCTGCTTGTGCATCTCTGAGGGCAACCTCTTTGCTCCCATCAGTGCTGGCTGCCCTATTCATTTCTAAGTCGTTTTAGCCTTGGCCTCCAACAGAGTTGGAGGGGATGTTTTTCAGGAAGCCATGATTTTGTTTTCCACACAAACATCTTGGTTTGTCTGAAGCTGGTAGGTGGTTTTAATAATTATTCCCCCTAGAAATATTTTAAAGAAAATGTTTTGAAAGGGTGAAAATATTTCATCTGTGCATTTTCTGAGCTGAGAAATATTTTCAGAGCCAAAATGCTGAAATGTAATCAGTTCAGTGTAGATATATGAATCCAGTCATAGATTTCTTCCCTGGATTTCCATATGTAGATGTTTTGAAATACTAAATTTTCATCCAAAACTGGAATGGGAAACACTTTCTCTTTTGCAACAGATTTCATAGGCTGGGAAACCTGTTTGCAGACCATCAAGTTTTCCAGGGGAAAAAAAAAATCTATGTGCCAAATTTCAAGAAACATCTGGAAATTTGACTGTGATAAGCTATGTATCACTATTTTTCTGTTTCATTCTTCCGTTTGTGTTTCTGTCTGTCTGTCCTTACCATGCCATAAAGCTGAAAGATGAGGTCATTCAAATGTTCAAATAAATGTCTAAATATATTTATCAAATTTAAAAAAATTTAAAAAAATTTATTCACTTAGGTGGAAAACTTTTCAATATCAATCTCTCTTCTTTGTCCTTATATAAGACCTCTTACAGGAGTAATAAGAAAACTAACCCCCAAATAGGAGAGACTAAAAGCATTTGCAGCAACACTTTTCATGTGGGGAAAGCATGGGCATATTGCCCAGGAGAGTTTAGCTGATTTCTGGTTCTGCCACAGATCCTCCTTTTGTCTTTGGGTAAGTTCTTTGACCTCTGCTCCCTGCTGTTTTAGGAAAGAGACACACAGCTTTTGTGTTGGCTATTGAGGTTTTACAGCTGTCACACAGGAACAGGGTAAATATTATGGCTTTAGTTTCTGATTTTAGGGGGTTAGGGGTGTCTCTAAGTTCCATGTGGATATGAGCCACAATCACAAATATTGCCTGTTAAGAGAATTAGCAGGGAAATCTGTGCAATCTTCATTCTCTGAAGTGAAGGCTACCAAACTGAGCCTATAGAAATCTAATGTATTCAAACATTGCAGTGCTGTGTGTAAGAGAATATGATTTAAGGTAATACATTTTAACACAGCATTATACACTTGCCAGAATGATTTTCCTTATAGTTATAGTCCTGGTTTTAAAAGACAGTACATCACGACACATCGTGAATTAACTTGACCGAAAGCTTTTTGTGATAAATAGCTGGTGCAGTGGTACAAGGTACAACTGACCCAGGCTCTGCAGGGACAGCTTGTCTGCCTTGTGTTTTGGGACATTACTGTGGGCTGGTAAAGATGATAGCTTGAGTCATGAATAATGTTTTGGGCTGGACATTGCTTCTCTCTGTGCAGGTGCACGAGAAGGGAGAAAGTATCCACCTTCCTGGCTCCAGTGGTGCTGTTTCAAGGTATGTTGGGGAATGAGGTGGTAACTTCAGACTTGGAGGCTTTGTAAGGAGAGGGGAAGGCAGGTGCCCTCTGTGGTACCAGTTGCCTCAGTAATGTCATAAAAGGGCAATACAGGCCTCTGGGAAGCACATCCCCAAGCCACTGCCAACCTCCTGACTTTCTGAGTCACGGGGATTGAATTTAGTCAGGGAAGTGGCCAAGAGGCTGAGGAGTTTCTTGCCTGGCAGTGTTGGGTTCTCAGCTCGAGCTGCCCTAAAGGAGCCCCATTTTAGGGGGAACTTCCCCTGCAGTGGGGCTCATCCAGGGTGTTCCCTTTAGGGGTAGTGTCAGGGCTGGGATGTTGGCATCTGAGTGTGACCCTCTAAAGGCTAGAGAAGCCTGATTTCTGTAGAGAGCATGATAATCCCCCAGCAAGACCACAGTTCTTTTCAAACCAACAGTCCTCACAGCTTGCATCCAAATCCAATGGAATATTAATTATGACCAAAAGTAAAAATGTAACACACAACTCTTTTGGAAAAAGAGTTTTATCTGTCTAAGCAACATTATTAATTATCAGTTTATTAGTAGCTTGACATAAAACACATAATTATATCAGTGAATCATTTAATAATTAGGGCACAAGTTAATTGCCATCATTCACCAGCTGAATAAAATCTCCATGAGGCAAACAATGGGACCCCAGTGGGATAGAGGTAATTTTAACACACTTCTTCAATTAATAAAGTCAAAACTATAAAACCAACATAATTACAGTGGTTGACATGAATGTGTGTGTGTGAATGTGGGGGGGGAATAAGAGTTTTGACAAACTAATGGCAGTAAACTGGCAAAATTTAATGATTTCCCAAAATACTCATGTTCTGAGGAAAACTATAGTCTGGAAAAAGAAAAAGAAAGAAGAGAATAAAGTATTGGAATGGAATAGAAGTAAATGAATATCATTGAGTTATTCTGAACAAATCTGTGCAGAAATGAATGACTGGTATTTATGGGCTTTCCATAGGGACAGAAGGAATTTATGTGTGATCAAAGCAGGGGTGAAACAGCAAATGAAATATCATTATACCTGTTTTTTAGAGGCTTTTTTTCTGACTGCTGTTACTGCAACACATTGTCTGGATGGGGAGTTTGGGCACTGAACCACTCTTCAAGCTGATGGTATTGACAACAAGTATTCTGAAATTACGAATTAACTGTTCCCTGCCACACAGTATCATCTTCAGATATGAAGGTTTCTAAAAATTGAATACTTAGGAGATTCTTTTCCTTTTCCTTCTAAGTTTTGAATCTTGAAATTGCTTTCATATCACAGTTGTCAGATTATTTTTTTTTTATTCATTCAGACTAGAACAGTGCTTTAAAAAAACAATAGCTGAAATCCCAAATATTCACGGGACTCCAAGAGCTGCGATTAAGGAAGCAACCAGCACATGTTGCCAGGTTGGCAGTAGCTGCAGGGACTGCAACACAGAGCATGCCAGGAAGCGGTGTTCCTCCACATCACCTCTCTGTCACATTTAATTCCCTGCATCCCCACTGCCTTTGGTTTTAGCTGACATTAGGTAACGACACAGCCAGGTGATCTCAGCTGAACTGGTTATTCAGAAGAGATTATCGGACCATTCAGTTTATTTTCTTTCCACTGGTTACACCCCCATTCTGGACAGGCAGCAAACAAAAGAAAATGATCTAGATTTATTTGATTTATCTTTCAGTATTTAACACGAGCGTGAGATCACCCATGTCTGTACTCAATGGGAGAAACAGGCAACCACAGAGAACCCATTAGGCTCATGGTAGTCCTATGGAGGAGTCTATCTTCTATGCTGGTTGCAGAATATGGCTAGGCTGCTTATAATGCTCAGCCAAGTGTCAGGTTATGTGGACTGAACCCAGGCAGGAAGATCTAGATCTGGTGAAAAGGGATAGATTTCCCACCGACACCAATTTGAAAAAGAAAGAGTTTACATCCATCAGTAACCTAGATTTTTGTTGCACCACCTTTGCTAAATCACAGACAACTCTCTTGAATCTCCTTCTCCTACCGTTTGTCATTTGCACTTCTATCCCAAGCCAAACTGGGACTCATTGTGTAAGATGCTGTACAAACACAGGGTGCGAGGTAACACAGGAGAGACAAAGCAGAAAAAAGGACCACCTGCTTTTGAAATTACCTGCCTGGGGTACTGTGTCACGGTGCTGGGACTAGTACACACCTCTGTCCCGTTCAAGGTGCATTCAGATACTTAAGAAATGTGAAAGACTTCTCATTGTGAGCGGAGGTAGCAGAATCTGTCGCTATTAATTGGACTGTTCCTGGAAAATCTGCTAATTTTCCTCTGCCTTGTGTAAAGGTACAGAAAGAGAGAGACAGAAGGAAAGACACTATAGCAATAGAAGTTATAGAGACTGGGTCCAATTAGATTATTTCCTGATATTTTAGGTAGGAGAGATAAATGTGAAATATAGACACAATATTAATAATCTAAAATTGGCCTTAACATTGAAATCAGAGTACCAAAAGCCAGGCTGGGTCAACCTGTTTCAGACAAGAACTTTCCTTATAAAAACCCTCAGCAGACCCTTTGCAGAGGTGATGGTGTATATCTAGCTGTGAGAACTGGAAGTCAATGAACCACAGGTGCTTGCTGGCTAGTAGCTGTTAAATCACGCGCTCCTCAGGTGGATCTTGTCTTTTTGGCATTAGCTTTAATAACAGTAACAATGATATTAACACCAGTGACTAATTAACAGCTAGTTGGTATTGGAAGATACTTCCATTTTGTGATGACACTGAAGATTTAAAGATCAGTCTGAGGGGGCTGAATTGCCTGCTCTTAAATGAGATGTGTGAACAGTGATGATACTGCAACAAGTATGTGGAGCTGTGGGTTTGGTTCCCTTAGCTCACTCAAAGAAAGTTTGAGCACAGCGTAGGTAAATGG
>NW_008824762.1:866769-881876 GCF_000699105.1 Pygoscelis adeliae | reverse complement strand
GGTGAAAGTATTGTGCAGTGAATGAAAAAAGACTGGAAAACCATACAGGGAGAATAGCTACCTGTAGTTAAACTGGAAGGGTCTATTAAAAGGGATCCCATAAGCCATTGTCCTGAAACTATTTAATGTTCTTAACAACTTGGATGTTAGAATAGAAGTATGACTATTAAGCTGTGGCTAATGTTGAATGAGGAGAGACTGCAAATGTGCTGGAGAACCAAGATGGAAACATGATCTGGAAAAGAAAATAGCATGTAATTCAACAAGGTGAGTGTAAGGTGCTCTGCCTGACAGGAATAATCTGCAGTGCAAACGTAAAAGGAGAAACAAGTTAGAGAGGTAGTATTTCTAGGGAGAAGAACAGTGGGCGTAGAGGGGATAACAAATAAAGCAGTTTCAGACCATGCAAATAATGCAGATCTCATTCCAAGATATAGACTGGGAAGGTTTCTTGCAGGCTATTTGAGATAACCACCCTTGGCACTCAGTAAGGCCTCCCTGGGATGCCAGGACTTAAGTCTGGTCATCATATTTCAGGTGGTACAGATGTTGAGAACCTAGAAAGCACTGTAAACTTGGAAGCTGCTGCCAGGAAAGTTTAAACAAACTGAGCATGATTAGCCTAGGGAAGAGATAGCCAAAGGCAAGCATGTATGTAACAGTCTGCTACATGGAAGAAGGGAGAAAATTGCTCTCCCCATTCATTGTGGGAAAAAAACAAGAGGTAATGGGCTTAAATTGTAGCAAGAGGTATTTATTTTAGACACTAAGACAAGCTTTCTAACAGCAAGGTAGTTATGCACTGGAAATGATTAAATGGGGAGGATAATGATTTTTCCTTGCTGAGGTCTTGGAGAACTGGGTAAGCACACACAGGTGTGATGGGCAGTGGGGAAGTACTGGCAGAGCAGAGATTATCTTCAAAGCTCTCTCCCTTCCTCTTCCTCTGTGATTCAGTCATCCAGCACAAATGTCAGTTGTGAAAATGTCGGGAGAAACATTTTCCCTGCAGAGTTTGTGGTCTCTGTTTTGCATATCTAAAGGCTACAGCTCAGCTCTTGGATGTTTATTCCAGAGTTGAACTCCCAAAGCTTTCTTAGTGTGGCAAAGCTTCATCAAGTGCCCATATGTAGGTGGGAAAATTAGCTAGCTAATTAACTGATGGTCACAAACGGGTTGAAGAGAGCACAGAAATCAGCCACCTTGGAAAAACACAGTGAGGCAGGCTCATACATTAACACCTCCACTGGGACCGTTTCATCAGTGTTGGCACAAGGTGGAGCGAGCCAGTCAGAGACATCCTGTGCAGCACACTCGGATTTGCTTCTCCAAAGCAGGGAAACCTGACAATTGCTCAAAGAAGCCATAACTGTCTGTATCCATTTTGCAAAAGATGAAAAATCTCCTTGTCTGAGAACCAAATACAGAGGCATTCATTCAGAGAAGGGCATCCATACCCTACCACGCCCTTATTCAGCCATGCGTGATTTCTCCAGGAAGGGGAACATGGGAAGGAGATAAAACTACGGATCTGGGGTCATTAGAGCAACTCCTTGTCTGTCTGAAATATAATCAGTGTTATTCCTAAAGACTTGCTCATCTGTCATTCAGGTTTTGTGTTTAGAGGATGGTAATTAAGTGCTATTAATATGAAAAACTCATTGATCCGATCACTGCTTGTGCATGATTTGCACAGGCATTAATCTAGTCTGGCTTGGTCCATGAGTATGATTCAGTTATGCATATAATAATAATGATGATAACGACAGTAAAAATAATATAGTGAGCACTTATTTCTTGAGCAATATATATATCTATTTATAAATGCATATTGCACTATGTTAGAAATGTTTGAGAAATTACACTTTTTTTTTCTTGTGGAATTCTGAATTAGTTTTCATTTCAGAGATAAGCAAGTTGCTTTATTTTTTTTTATCCTGTTTTCAACACTTTTCTCAATTCTTCCACATCCTTTTTCTACTTCTGTAGGCTTAAAAAAAACTTCCATTTTTTAATGTATTGGTGTTTTCCAAGGTCCTCTTTTCCCAGTTATTTCTCAGGGGAAATGATCTTGAAAAATATTATGATTAAAAGGAGGTAAACCAGTACAAAATTATGGGGAAAGAAAAAAATACAAACAATATATACAAATTATTTTTCGGGGAAAGGTAAAAAACAGACAAGATAAAAAGTCTTGTGTTAGAAGGGCCAATTAAAAAAAAAGGAATTTCTAGGAAAAATATGACTAGTTTCATAATTTCCAGATGTGAGTTCTCCTTTATATACTTGGAGATTAGAAGAACGCCAAACTGGTTCCTATGGCATTGGAATGCAGATACGTCTAGAGTGGAATTAGCAGTCTCCAACTGCTTGTTACTGTGCACTGACTTAAGATCAGAAGATGATATCAAACCAAGCTGAAATTGCAAGACTACGTAGGAAGCAAACTAAAATGTTATTTGGTGATAAAACAACACCTGATCTGCTAAAATACCAAAACCAAAGGTCACCCCACCTCTTCCTCCCACAAATACTTTAATCACTGCTTAAGTAATTAAAGCCCACTTTCACTTTCTGTCCCTCAAAACCACTTGCTCCAAACCAATAACCTACGATTACTCCCTAGGCTTAAAATTTTGCAGGTACTTCTGTGCTTTACTGAACTGAAGCCATAATGCACATTTGACATCTAGGACTATTTCTGCAGTTAATAACAATATGTGATACGCTATAAGAACATTCATATCCATCTTGCTTGGATAGAAGACAAAGCAAGCTCAGGGGAAAGAAATCTTACTGCAGTAATATCTTAGGTAGTGGCAGAGTAAAGCAGTAAAAAATACTGGCACAGCTAATGCCTCTTTGTGCAATTATTCCCACTTTTATAAGTTTGCCCCAGTGTGAAAGTTTTCTCCTTTAAAATGGGCTGGCAAAGATAATCCATTAATTCAACAGCACTGGAAAGTTAACATTTTTTCCCTTCATTAGCAAGTTCAAAATTGCATTTTATTTCCATTTTGATGAGATTTTTATGAGTTAGAAGAGATGAAGTTGAACCCCAGGAGCTTAATGGACCCAGAAAGATCGCAGATACAGGATTGAATTCAATGAACCATGAGGAGTTTAGTAAATTAATTAAATTTAAGAAAATAATGATTTTTTTTGTCTGCTGGATTAAAAATGCTAAAAAGGAATGAAAATTTAATGCTAAAACTTTTCCCCCTAAATTTATTTTGCATTGGTGTTAAATAATTTCTGCAAAGCTTAAAAAGTAGTGAAAAAAGAGGGGAGAAGACTTAGGAAAAAAAATATTATTAAACTATTTCCTGATTCCCTACTGCATCCTGAAATAATTTCAGTCTAAGGACTGTCATTCAGAGGTGTGAATAGCCTACTTTGGGGTGTCTGTAGGGTTTCGTAGACCCACATCTCCCCCGTAGCTGTTCTTTGCTTGGTCTTGTTGCAGGAACAGCTCAGCTGCTGATCTCCTGAAGTTTGTAGCCCAATATATTCACACGTGCCTGTGATGCAAAGCCCTGAGGTAGCTCATAGAGCTACAAGACCTTCTAGGGTCAGAAACTCTGTTTTCCCTTTCCAAGTGAAAAGGCTGAAGGGCTTAAATTTTCTTATTAAGCTTTTTGTGTCCCACCAGTAGGCTGGTTTGTAACATCTGGTATAAGTTTCTTCTCTGCTTGGTTCCACCTAGAGTTAGCCTTTTGCAGCATTTCTTACACTATATTGCAGACAAATGAAAAAATCCAATCTTGAGGACTGTCTCCAGGCACTTTTTGGAGATAAAAACAAAAAGAAGGCAGCTCCCTAAAATAAACATCAAACTGCTGAATTAAGCATACTTGCCACCCTCATTCCTCAACCCAACCAGATGTGTGAACCTAGCAGATCGGTGAACATGTTGGAACAAGAACTACTTTAATTCTCAGTAGCTTGGTGCTTTTCTTTCTATTTTCTCTTTTTCACACACGATGTCAAACATTGCAGAGCCAGCTTTTCCCATGTCAGCTGCCTGAGCTGTAATAAAGCAAACAACACAGATAATTTCAGCAATTAGTGGGGGGTATGATAATGTCACTGTGGAAACAGGCACAAGAAAACCTGCCAGAAAGAAAAGTATAAAAATTAATTTTGAAAAATCAGAATTAAGTCAATTTCCCTTCCTGCTTTTCTTCCTCAAGGGAATAACCATTGCAAAGAACGACATTTCAGGAGCCTGTCATTATTGATGATATGACACATTCAGATGTGGTCATTGGAGGAATATGACTTCATTCTGCATCCAAAAACAATGCATGAATTTCCTTTAAAAAAGCAATTGGCTTTGCCTTGTGATTAATGACCTGCTGCTCAACAGCAGCTAACCGATCTTGAAGGCATGGCATCCAACAGGAAATTAATCAGTGAAGGAGAACTGGTGTGACTAAAACCAGAGAGGAAACCTCCTAAAGCCTATCAGCAGAATTATGAGTTGAAATCTATCAAATGGTATCTTCAACTCTGACAGTCTCCACACAACATTGTTCTTCAGTGGTGTTCAGGTAGAGAGATGGGCTCCAAGGTCATTTGATGTTGCTGAAATCCTACAGAAACCACCTAGGAATTACAGTATTTGACCATGAATGCCAGGTACCACTGAACTCATAATGCTCAAGGGCTGTGTGTTCATAAGGCATGAGCTGCTGGAGGTGCACTCGTGCTTCTTGAGTAGATAAAACGATTATGTACTTTAAAATGCATGCAAGATGTGGTAGAAAATGACAGCATATATAAAATAAATGATGTCAGGTTTAAGGAATTGATTATGGATGTAGGAAAGGGGGCATGATTTGGATCCATTGGATGTGGACTTCTGGATGTCTGGATCTCACTCTGCATTGCCAGTCACGGATGCACCATATCAAGCTTAGTTCCTGCCATTCTGCAGGAGCAGCAAATCCAGATTTGAATTTGTCTGTGGTTCAAAGAAACTGAGAGATTTGGGATTTCAGTTTGTGGGATTCTGTAGAAGTCACTGCTTGCTAAGTCCCTCATGGAATAGCTGTAAATGAGTCAAAGTCATTGGATTTCTATCTGTAGCCAGTGAGAGAGGAAGAATCAGAAAGGAGAAGTTGCTGACAGTTACAATTTAGTTGTCCTTGGAGTTAAAAAACCATCTTTTTCTCTCTTTTTATTTTTTTTTCATCAAAACAAAGAACCCTTTGATAGCTGGCATTTTCGCCCCACAAGTGACTTGCAGAGCATGGTCAAGGCATTTCTTGACCCTTTGGAGCACAGACCCTTCTCTTGACCCTTGTGACCCTTGTCCTGGAGAAAAATTTTACCCCCTTTTTGAACAGTTGATTGCTGTGTGTGTGCAGGAGCATGTTTGTCTGTGATGTCTCAGTGTGGATTATGAGGCACTGAGTCCCGTCAGCCCCTCTCAATCTATTGAGGAGGGAGGAGGAAGGAGAAGGCCCCCTGCATTCAACAATTGAGAGACTGAGTTGAGAAGGTGAAAATGTTCCTCTTTCTAACCGCAGTCAGTGCACTGTCCTTTACCAGATGCTGACTGGCTTACTTTAGATTCACTGTTAAGAACAGAGTGCATTAAGACTGTGTTTTCTCATTGACTCCTACCATTAGGGATTTAAAGCTCATGCCCTCCACAGCCAAAATCTTTCACATATAGCTGTTCTTTTGAGCAGAGAGATGAGCTGCAAAAGTTACAGCTATCTAAGACTGTGTTTGGAAAAGACAACGTTAGTTTTTGCTGTTTTCCACCTCAGTCTGTTGCACTGCATCGTGTCAAGCTCGGTGACGTGGGTTGTCTCAGCTGCACAGTGTTGGGTTGCAGCAAAGCTCAGGTTGGAGCTGAGCATGTCTAAACTTCTTGTAGTTTCTTCTAAGTGAAAGTTAGTTGTTTGCAATTCACTGTTCTTCATTTAATGCCTTTTGCAATAAAACGTATTGCAGTACAACATCCCAAAGGAGGCAGAGCTTCATTCCAGAGGCTGGGGTCTTATACAACCCTGCAGAAGCAACAGGCTTCCTTCTCTGCTTTTGTCATTTCTTACAAAGATGCGGCTTGTGACCTCCCATATGAGGAAGGGACTGAAGAACTCAAGGACAAAGATAACTTGTTAATTCTTGTGGAAAGTATGAGATCATTGATGCAAAAAACAAGACCTCTATGAGCAACACCTTTTCAAGCCTTATCAAATAATAATAGTTCAGAAGATCCTGTTTCCATGGTGGTGTTGGGAATCATGGAACTATTCCTCAGAATGAGCATATTAAAACAAATTGTCTAATATCTTACATCAAATCAGTTCTTTAATTGCTGCAAAGAGTGCTTTGAAGCACTGTGTGGCAATTTGGAGAATGTTTCTGGGCTCAGTTTCTGAATTCTCTTTGATAGTGGGAACTCACTATGTGGATCCCTGTTCTTTTAAAAACTCTGTAAGGGAACATGGAGCTTTTACTTTTTTCTGGCTTTCATTTGCCTCCCAGTTGAGCCAAAACTAGAGAGAAAGGAGACATTTTTACATTGCTAGAGCAGGGCTAGTACAAGGCTAGCAATGAGGATGATAATCTTTGATAGTCATCCATTAAAATGAAGCCTGCTTGACAATAAAATATCTCAACTCAAGATGAACCATTCTTTCAAGTCTAGACTCTTGGAGGAGGCAGAAGAAGCTAAACAATGAATCAGATACTGAGAGATTTTAACTGCTTGCTAAGGCTTGTCAGGGAATGTCGTGACTATAGGGACTGGAGTTTAAAAATGCTCTCTCACCACCCATGCCTGAGGAGGTTTGAGCAGGGAAGGTTAGTTGAAAGAACAGTTGTACGCTCCTATTCAGAATGGAGTGGGTTCCTTGATCCCTTGTAGAAATCTAATCTAATATGCAGAAAATGCTCATGGCACACCTTGTGATGGCTAGGAAAGCAAGGAAGCGAAATGCATAGAAACACACATTATTCTGGCAAGAGCTCTGTTTTCTTGTACTAGCTAAAGCAAAGAGGTCTTGAGGTGTCCATATGCTTGCATTAATGCATGTCATCTAAAAAGGCCAACTCAGAATCAGTATGAATAGAGTCTGGAAAAGAATTGCCTTTCAGGTTTGGGGAGTCTAACTGAGGCAACTGGACCATCAGGTCCCTTTTACACGAAGGAGTAACAAAGTCCAGAAAATGCAGCAAAGATGCCAAGGAAAGAGCCAGAATTACTTTTTACTTAAAAGATCTTGGGCTCAGCTGAATGCCACACAGACGTGGGTTCCTTGGCTGTGGAGCATTACAGGGGCTATAACACATTGCTGAGAATCTAAGCACAGTAAGTCCTGCTATTACATGCTCCCGCAAAGGTGGTTTGAAGTCATCTCACAAAATGAACAGGAGTGCTCCTTTTCTACTGTAATGCTGGCCTGGCTTCCTCAGTCTTTGCAGATTAAGCAGGTCTGTCTGCCTGGTGTGTAAAAACTTCCAAAGGGGGTTCCTTCAGCTGCAATATTACCACAAGATATTTTCTTGTCAGCGCAATAGCCACATGATAAATTGCATTCATCCCCATTCAGGTTAAACTGAAAAAGGGGCTGGGGTGTGGGTTTCACATACCACTTTAATTTACCCTCTCCTGCCTTCTGAACACTTACTAGCAATTCTAATGCTCTGCAGTCATGGAGGTTGTGCTCTGTTTCTTACTCTGCTTTTATTTTCCAAGTGAAGAATAGGAAAGCTGTTTTTTTTGAAGCCATTTATTTATTTTCAAGTGCACCACTATCTTCCTGCAGAGTGAGAAGTAATGGATAGAAACTCCAATAGGCTATTATCAGACTGATGCTGAGAATAAAATGGGATGGATAAAGCTTTGATGGAGTCCTGAAAGCATTTGTAACTATTTGTAGCTTAGAATTATACCTGCAGATTACCCAGATCTCTCTGAATATGTTACAATATCTACCATGACCCCGACCACATACTGCATCAGGCTTTCTTACCAGAGAGCAAGGTTTTGCAGTGAAGAAACAAGCCTGTCTCTCATTGGAGTCACTAGTACTTTGACTAGACTATGGCCAGTGGGAATTGGTTTAAAGTCTCCAGGTACAGAAAGCAATGGACACGGCATCCTCTCATTGTGCCAGTGGCCCTTGTGATGAAGGAAGGAACACAAAGATCTCTGTAACACAACACAAATCACCCAGGACATGAGCAGTAGGGACAAGCTATAGCCAGAGCTTGAGACCTTGCCCTCATTTTCTTGTTATGGATTTTCTTCTTATTGGGCTAATCACTCACAAACAGACAGCTGCCATGCTCTGGGGTTAGGCCTTTCTGCCCTTGCTGGGAAGGCAAACCAGCCACATCTTCTGCAAAGGAGAGGGACTCACAAGACAGATGCTCTATATGTGTCAGTGGCTCCTGAGCCTGAGGTTTGTCCTGGGACAGAGCAGAAGGTGGTGGGCACAGAGAAACCGTTGTGATAGGGAGACAGATGGGGGTCAGAAATGGTTTAATCACCCATGCAGGGACAAAAAGGGGACATTGCATATTTGCAGAACACCCTCCCAGGCTCTCCCCTGCTCCATCCTACAGCAATGGCACTGCTGTCCATCCTGTTTGGTGCATGCAGTAGCCAGTGCTGGGGTAAGAAGACACTCTTTAGAGGTGAATCTGCAGGACAAGCCTGTCCTTTTCCCCATCCTTCCTGTTTGCCTGCAGCCCCGTGGCTGTGTCAGGGAATGCCACAACGCTGGAAACTCTTGTCCTGGGGCCGGGGCAGTGAGGAACTAGGCCCCAAGGGAGGGAAATGAGCTGTTAAGTTACATACAGCACACTTTCGACTGCTCTTTATATTCCATACCCCAGTGCTTTATCCAAAGTAATTTAAATGTCTCAAGCTCTGGTGCCCCCATCACTTTTCCTGGCACATTATTTTGCGGGCTAACTCATCTCACCATTTGCATTTTTCCACATGAAATTCAGAAGCAATTTCCCCTCCCTTCCAATCCCTTAATTCTACTGAATACTTTGCTACATACTCCTCTTTCCTTCCAATGTCTCCTGCCTCCCACCCCTGCTCCTCTCGTGTTCCTTTGTATCTCCCAAACAGGACATGACACCTAGAGTTTTCAAAATGCTTAAGCAAAGACAGGGAGTTACTTGCTTAAAATTAGGTCTTGGTAATATATCCATGGCTAGGGCACTAATCCAGGTTAGAAAACCAGACTGCTCTGCCACCAGCTTCCTGCATCCCCCTAGTCACTTCCCTGTTCCTTACCACCTTTATCATCCATAAACTATTTCAGAAGGGAATTGCGAGGAAAATTCAGAGGGTGCTGAGGCCATGGCTGTGGTCTCCATGTAAATATGAGGACACCAGTCATGCTATTTAGCTCTTGGTGTAAGGCCAAAAACCTCTCTTCCCTTTTTGTCTAGAAAGGTATCCTAGATGTCACCATTTTTTTTGTACATAATGAATGTTTTCTGGATCTGATTCAATCATTAGAGAAGCTACTGTTTTCATAGGATTTGGATGAGTCTTTTAAAACTCAACACAGGAAGCACGTCCATGTAATTTTGGCATGCAGATTTTTAAAAGACTAAAGGAAACAATCAAAGCAATTCCTAGAAATTATGGAAATGATGTTGGGCAATAGGAACTATTGATTTCAATACTGTTGTATGGAAATGAGAAAGGCCTATAGGCAACCTGTGACAACCAAACAGATTAGTGTTATTTACAAGCCATAATGGTATCCAAATGCTTTTTTTTTTTTTATTAGGATCCCTTGAAACAGAGATTTCAGTGGGTTTAGGACTATGAGCATTTTAGGCATGCTATAACCTATGGGTTTAATAACAGTAAGTCATTTTCTCTGGCTGATTTAAAACCTACTTGTCCCATAAATGTATGGTGGATGGTTTTAATTAACACCTCAACAAAAGCAATTTTTCAGGTGGGGGTACTGAAGCATGGGCTGCATTTAAAGTTATATCTGGCAAAAGGAAATCTTTTTTATACTTGTTCTTCCCTCAGAACATAATTTATCAGTGGAACTCATTGACACTAGACATCTCCCACAAGAAGAATTTGATAGGAAGAACAGTAATATTTTGGCAACTTATAGACCCTCCATTGCACATCTGTAGGGTGGAAAAAGTAAATGTTAGGATATCAATCCTCATGCTTTAGGGCATAACACCTCTCATTAATGAAGGCTTGGCCAGAAGTTGTCCCTGTATTATTTCAGTTTTAATTTATAGGTTTCCAAAAAGATTCCTTTGAAGCTGCCAGCGTTTCAGAGATAGGAACACAGGTGACAAGGAGCCCCGCTCTGAGCCAGATAGCAATTTGCATTTGGTGGAATCTCCATTTCCTTTGGGAAAAATATAAAGAAAGAAATCAGGACTTTTGTGGTGCTCCATACAATACAGTATAGCCTAACCTATGGCCAGTGCTGCAGCATCGATTGGATCTGCACATCCTTGAAGAGAGCACATCCTACTGAGAGACATAG
Source organism: Pygoscelis adeliae (assembly GCF_000699105.1). Lineage (NCBI taxonomy): Eukaryota > Metazoa > Chordata > Aves > Sphenisciformes > Spheniscidae > Pygoscelis > Pygoscelis adeliae. The sequence continues at coordinate 871,362 of NW_008824762.1, read as the reverse complement.
TCTTGGGGAACAAGAGTTTGAATTAAATCACTTGCTTCTAAATGGCTCAAGGAAAGCATGTCCCACATGGAGGCCTGGAAAAAACATGTCTGCAATAAGTCTCTTGCTATGCTAAAGAACTAGCTGAAAAATTTCCTCTGATATATTTTCCTGTCTCCCTCCCCAAACTGGTTATAAACTTTTGCTCTGCTTGTCCTTGTGAAAAAGTGTTGCAGAACATGACCAATTTTTAGAACTTCCATCTAGTTGATTGCTTTAGTTTGTTCTTGGCAGTTAGTAAGCTTTTTTTTTTTTGCTTATGACCAATGTTGTTCTGTATCACAAATAGCTCTTTTCTTTGCAGTTTTAATTTCCTGGAAGAATCCATAATGAGCAAGCATTTTTTCTTGGCCTTCACATTGCTTGGTCAAACAAGCCAAATTTCACAAAAGATGTGGACTTCACAGTTCTTACCATCTTGGGAACTTGTGTTTTAGATGTTTCTGAGTCATTGCTTTGAACATGCTCAGGGGACATAATGACCCTTCTTTTTCACTCATCTCCCTATTATCTTTGGCTATTAAAATCCAAATCAAACTCAATCATATTTGGAAGTCATAAGGGAAAGGGACCTAATTACTGCACAATGAGAAAACTCATGTTAAACACCTTGGTTTGGCCTCCTGGGGTGCCTAGTGAAACCACGTATGTCAGGTTGAAGAGAGAAGTGAAGCAAATGCAAGCCAGCTGTCTGGAGAGTTTATAAATGGTACTTGCTCTTGATAAATCAAACAAACAATATCATCTTCTATATCACCATCTTAAAAAGAAAGAAAAGATGAAGGATTTTGCTCATTACAGTCTCTACAGTTAGAGGTTTGAATACCCTGAGGATACTCTAATGATACCCAGAAACAGGATAGACACAAATGGGATCACTTCAAGAAACAAGGGAAAGGAAATGCTGCTCGTATTTGTAGATATTATCCTTCTTGGCATCTGTTTTATCTACTATCATGACTCAGACAACTGTATCATCTGAGTGAGGGAAGGCAATCTGGGTGAGTACAGGAAATGCTGAAAGCAAAGCAGGTGAAGAAACCTGTACAGTCCTGAAAGTCTATTTGAAATTTCTGGTAGCGCAGAACAGGATGTAGAGCAAAGGAGGACAGATGCATGGATTCATGGTGATGTTAACACTTGCAAATGCAAAACAAACAGGAAACTAATTACATTAAAAAACAACAACAAGGGAGTCCATTGATCTGAAATCAGAATTTCTGTCTTTGCCTTTCATCTTGCTTATTGCCAGCTTCCCATCACGGAGCAGTTCAGTGTTACTCTGGCACACAGGAGAGTTCAGTTCAGTTCATAGCTGACTCTCACTTCTATGGCTTGGTCAATTTACTTGTTCTTTTCTTGTTATGGAGATAATATTAGCACTTCTGTCTTTTCCATTTAGATGGCAATTCTTTGGGTGCATTATATATCTTATTGTGTCTCTGCTTAGAGCTGGGCACAAGAGGAATCTGACATTAGTTAAGACATACATTTTCTCCTTTATTGGTTTCTTACACAAATACTCTGGAACTTTCCCAAGATTTTTGCCATCTCTTTCTGCTAAAAACATAGTATTATCACATTGTTTTTATATTAATTTAATATATCTTAACATTTGCTAGTGAAAACATAGCTTGCTTTCTCCATGTGTCTGTACATCTCCATTTATAATATGCTTTTTTTAAATTACAGTTGGATCATGCCAAGAAAGTCAATGGGATTTCTTTTCATAGGGAATAATCAGACCCATTTGTTTTATATCGTGTTTTACTCTTTTACAGGGACAATGGAGATGTAGCTGTGTCAAAATCAAAATGGGGCTACTGTTTCAAGGCACATCCAACGAGCAGGCGGAAATGAAGGAAAACTCTCTATCCAGTGGAAACTGCAGAGGGAATTTATACAGGACTGCATAGGATATACATGTCTAGACTTGCAAAAATAACTCTGCAGGAGTTGTAATGACCACCAGCCATCAAGACCACGGGTTTATGAGCCATATCTCCATTTTATTCTAGCGTGAACGGTCATTCAACTTGTACCTGATTGCAAGTTGTTGTTTTCAGATATTGCCAACAGAGAACAACGTGGGTATATATTGTATGTGCATGTCAATAAAACCTATTTAGAATATGGTTTCATTTCCTTACTGCCACCTACTAGGAAATAACAGACCAAGTATGAAGTTTAACAGCTGTCCCCATGATCAGAAAGTGATTTTCATAAGGTTTTGAAGAGACACCTAGAGAAAACATTGATTCATGTTCAGCCTTGTAGCAAGCATACAGGGAGCCTAGATTGATAAGGAGCTAAGACTGGTAAATCATAATGTAAATAAAAGCACTATTTTTCATGCAGCTTATTTACAATGGCTTTGGTATGCTACATTTCCAGGGAAATATATGTTCTTGTCAGGAAACTTCAGGGGAAGTAAATGAGTTTGAATCACATGAATAGGTTTAAATGCCATGGCTGAAATTTAGTAAACTATTTTGCACTATCTCTTCTTCTTCATTAAAAGTGGAACATTTTTCTCTGTCTCTTGACGTACTTAATAATAAAGCTGGATTACCCAGTGGGACACTGGGTAGGAGCAGCATCCTTTAGCTTTTCTGAAAAATCTCACACTTTAGCATTAATTCCTCATCATGAGTCAGAATCTGACTCTGAATCGATATGTAATGGAGTCTGGATCCATGAATATTCTTGCTGGTTTCTATTTATCTGTGTATCACATAGTTTGGGACCCAAATATCATTGCAGGATCTGAGCAATTTCCACAAAAAAATTAAAAGCATGAATATATTTGGTGCTTATGAAGCCTCCAACTTTCTCTTGGCTTGGGGTTCAAATTTTGCTTTTGGGAGAAAAATATCAGCAAGAATTTGGGAATGGCAAAAGACATTCACTTTATGACCCAAAAAGATGACTGTTAGGGTTTTACAGGGGTAATGTGCTTATATATTCCTGATTTCTAGTGTCGCACAGAAATGACGGGATTATAAAATGGTGTGGGACACATGACTATAACTGCATTTCTGGCTTTCTGTGGCACTGTAGACATGTGTAACTGGATGTGACCTGCAGAAGTCACCACATTCTTCCGGCTGCAAGGAAGCAGAATAAACTACATTTAGGTCATCCTCTGACAGGTATTTATGCAACTTCTTAAATATCTTCCAAGAAAGGAATCTCACAACTTTCCTAAGGAAAAGTGAACAGCTTCCCTAATATCCACATCAAAGAGTCTTCCTCTTTTCTGCTTTTGGAAACATTTCCTGCATTTTGATGTAACGCAGTTCTCTCATTAGGCCTTGCAATTCACACATGAGTTTTAGGAATTAGGATCTCATGAGCTACCAGACTCTGAGAACCACAGGACATTAGTCAGTTCCAGAACCTGTAGTGCAAATTTTTTCTTTTTTTTTTCTGGTTGTACTGCATATTTATGCTTCAGGTTGTCAAAATCTACACTCAGTATTGGAGTCCTGTTTATAAGGTGGTGAACAAACACAGCGAGCAAATGTCCATGGGGGAAACCTCTCTCAGTCTTAAACATAAGAGAACAGATAGCAGCTGGGGACTGAGATAAATTGAACAAAGCAATACTTTGTGCAGTTTAGGTAATTTTGAACTTTACTTTTCTTTGGGTTCCTTTTTTTTTTTTTTTTGGTAGGGGCCAAATCAGAAGAGAGGTACAAATCTTCAGGGGGAAAGCTAAAAACTGGAGATGGTCTTTGAGATTTCAGATCAGGAAAACCTGTTGTGTCCTTACCAGCTGTACAGATCAGCTGAATCTAGTGAATTTGGAAATCTTTATTCTTTGATAAAACCTTTCTATCTGGACAGGAATGGTGCTCTCAGTCCTTGCTACAAGATTATCTCAGGTAAACTAAAGACCTGAAGCTAGTAGTGACATAAAGAAACCAAACCACATGTGAAGCATTCTTAATTCATTGTGAAGACATATTGTACATGTAGCAGACAATTAATGATTACCAATTAACTTTATGTGGAAGGAACTAGGATTTTATGAAGATCAATGACATAATAAAATCCATACTGTAACTTAGGATGGGTGGATGGTTTCTGAGTCTCGAATGGACACGAGTGATAACTGAGTCTGATCAGCTGTGCAATTACTCACCAAACATTCTCACCTACAGTTTTCAGCAAGGAATCATTGTGGATTCAGTGATATGAGAGTTTTCCTCTAACTGATAATACTTGTACAGTCTGTTTCATTTTCCAGACTGTTTTATTTTCTTAAAACTTGTGGGCAGCACAGACAGGCTTTGTTATTAGGAGTTCCTTGTCACTTACAGGAGATGGAAGAGGGACAGAGACAGGAGAAGAGAGCAACAGTCAGGAAAAGCAAAGAAAAACTGAAGGGTGTAGAGAGAAACAGAGATGTAACGATCTTCCTTTTATATACTTCCGGAGGAACACTTAATACCTTTGTCAAATTGCATTTAAATTGGGCAAGGAGTGCAAAGTTCTTTGGGAAATGGGAAATTGATCAATAGAGATACACACCCACCCACACCAACACAA
>NW_008824762.1:866332-866687 GCF_000699105.1 Pygoscelis adeliae | reverse complement strand
ACCATTCTCGGCAGCCAATAGCCTCACCATTCTTTGAAGCTGCAGCTATATCTGTTATAATCTCTCTCCCAGAAGAATCCTTCTCTACAAGAACCCACTTCCACCTGTGGATTGACAAGTACTTCACTACACAGGAACCCAAGAAATGTGTATATATTCATTAGCTAGAGCTCAAAAAAGAGACAACATTTTCAGGTGAGTGATTGGAAGGACCAGGAGGTGATGGCTATCTGCAGTACTAGTCCCTCTCTGCCTTAGTTGAAAGTCGTTGTCCTCGGTTGTATATGATAAAAATTAATGACTTTTGCTATTGGCTCTAGGGTGAAGCAGACACTAGAGAGTTCAAATAATCTTT
>NW_008824762.1:860338-866278 GCF_000699105.1 Pygoscelis adeliae | reverse complement strand
AAATTAAAATGTAAAATGCAGGTTAAAAATGGCCTTCCTTTAGATGATCAAAAGCATGGACATGTAGCATGGGATGAGCCATGGCTCACCTAGCTTTGGTCCCATTTTAGTTGGTCTAAGTTTCACAAAGGACTGTGAAGTCCACACTGAGGGTTCTGAACCCCCCCGCTCCCCAAATAAAACTCCTACATTATAAGACCAGCTGAAAATTAGGGTCTCTTGTCTGAGAACAAGAGATATAGAAAAGTGAAAAGAAAAATGGTCTTTGCCACAGGGTAAGGACTTTTTATTCTGATTTATATAGGTCTAGTTATAATAAGGTATTGACTTATGCCTGAGATGTCTTGGTTATTCCAAAACAAACAAATAAACAAAGTTAGTCATTTGAAGGTGAAAAAAAAAGAATTACTATTTCCACTGCACAAAATAAAGCTATGCAACTCATTGCTTCAAGATATACTAATATCTTAGCTTCCAGTGCAAATAAAAAACATACAGGTTCTTTACATAGTGCATGGGAATGTTCAAAATTACATAAATTGATGCATAAAAGTGAAGAATAAATAGAAAAGTTTATGAATCATGACGTAAGCCAGCATTTAATGGGTAGGAGTTAGACAAGGTAATGCATAATTGTCAACTGAATTCTCTTATATTTTCCTCCTGAGAATATGGTACCAGACTTTGTGCCAGGGATAGGATATTGTACTAAATGGACCATAATTTTCTCCAGCAAGATGATTTCTATGTTTCCAGTGATATGGTCTGTCAATGAACAAAAAGCATGTCTCTCTAAATCTTGCATGAAGTGGGAACTGGCCGCTTGCTAAAGTACAACGTAACTGCAGAACAAAATAGTACAGTTTCCAAAATGCACAATATTTAATAAGCAATGTGATGCAGAGTGCAATAACTATTAATAAAACCACTCCACTGAACTGATTTTAGCATGATTAAACTTTTCTTTACCTTATTTCATAGTCCATTTAAAATGTTCTGTATTTCCTTTAATGGCAAAGGAAAATCTGAGCTTTAATAAAATACAGCAGCATAAATTCAAGGCAGCATATGGCACAGATGCACAGAAAGCATTATCAGGAAAAAGACAACAGCACCAAAATCAGAAATCCAAGCTGTGACACTGTGGTGGGTTGACCTGGGCTGGATGCCAGGTGTCACCAAGCCACTCTACCACTCCCCTCCTCAGCAGGACAGGACAGGTAGAAAATAAGATGGGAAAAAAAACCCAAACCAAACCAAACCAAACTTGTGGGTCAAGATAAAGGCAGTTTAATAAAGCAAAAGCAAAGGCCGTGTGCAGAAGCAAAGGAAAACAAAAGATTTATTCTCTGCTTCCCATCAGCAGGCGATGTCCAGCTACTTCCCGGGATGCAGGGTTTCAGTACACATAGCGATTGCTCCGGAAGACAATAGTCGCAAACAACAAATGCCCTCACTTCCTCCTCCTTTCTCTTAGGTTTTATTGCTGAGCGGATGTCATATGGTGTGGAATATCCCTTTGATCAGTTTGGGTCGGCTGTCCCGGCTATGTCACCTCCCAAGATCTTGCCCACACCCCCAGCCTACTGGTGAGAGAGGGAAATGTTGGAGAGACAGCCTTGATGCTGTGCGAGCACTGCTCAGCCGTAGCCAAAACACTGGTGTGTTATCAACACCTTTCTAACTACCAATACGAAGCACAGCACTATGAGGGTTGCTGTGGGGAAAATTAACTCCATCTCAGCCAGACCCAATACAGACACCATGTAATTGATTTAGGTAGAAGAGCATCTGTACACAGTGAGCAATGAGAAACTGTCAGCAATCGGCCAAGTTACAGTTTTTCAAAGTTTTTGAGAATATAGTCATGCAAATAAATGCATCTTAGTGGGAGGTAGGAAGGGGAGGAGAGAGTTTGCAAGAGGTTTACAGCAGCTGGAGCAGTAGCTGGTATGTTCAGCTTTGGTCTTTTTCTTTTTGGGTAAAGCCCAGATCAGTTCAATATAATTCCTTCTCCACTCACCATGGAAAGCCCCTTGTTTCAGGAGTAACACTCCACTAAATGCAGGCCAAGTTTTACAGTATTGCTCAGGGTGAGGTGTTGCCCATTTGCTGAAAATACCTTCAGGGCTAGGACTGCATAGCTGTTATTTTTCAGAGCAATAACACGGACCTTGTTCCTCATAGAAAACCATATTGGCAGAGAAGGGACAGTGAATAACAACTGCCTATGAGTGAAAAGCAGCTCCAGATTTTCAATCTAAGGTTCAGTTTAGAAGAGTGCCTTCCTCCGTCCAGGAGCCTTCTTCCTCCCTCTCCTATGAGCTGAAGAGCTACAGCACTTTCCAGGTAAGTGAGAGCTGTGGGCATGAGTTTCCTCAGCATGAGCTCTCTAACCCTTGAGCTTTTCTATGAGATAGGATCTTCTCTGGTAGACTTTTGAAAAGAAATATAAGCTGTCACAGCATGTTGTGCATGTGGTCCAAGGCCATCTGTGTGTGATGCAGATAAGGCCCTCTGCCATTTATACTCGTGACGATGCACATCCACTCATGTGTCAACTGTAGACTTCTGCTCCAATGTCTGTGGTGGAAGTTACATAGGCAGTGCTGTCTAAAAACTTAAATATTAATGAATTAATAGTCCTCAGACTGCTGTGCAAGGTGAAGGTGTGTGATACACAGGCCTACTTCTGTCTCTGAAGTGGAGTGGGTTTGTAGGTATTGGATATGACCTGTTTTGGAAATGAAAATTGCCAAGTGTAGGGCATGATAGCTTTGGTAAATGATAGATGTACTGAAACTGAGGACAGAAGCACATGATGGAAAGCATTTACAGAGATGCAACATATCAAGTCCTTGCCTGTCAGCTGAGCCAGTGTGACTCACTGAGCACACATTCACGCTTGCTCCAGCTGTAAAATGAAATGTATTAACTTAAACCGCCATGGTTTATGTTCCGTTTTCCTTCCTAATGGGGGTAGGTTAGGAGTGTTCCCAAGGTCATTCCCGGTGCCTCAACGTCTTCACTGACAGATGGCAACTTGATGAGCTGTGGTAACGCCATCATTTCCACTCATGTGCCCGTATCCTGAGGAGTCCTGAGCATTTGCAGCGCAATAAAATCCAGGGTCTTACTGTGCCTCAAGAGAAACAATTATAAAGGACACCGCTTCCCACCCCATGGGACCACACTGAGCATGCTACAGAAGTTGCCTGAGTTTTCCATCACACCAGAGCCCCTTTTGCAATTCATTGCCATTGATGTTTTCAAACCTGTCTGTCTGACAGCCCCTGTTACAGCAGACAGTCTGGGAGATGACAGCTTAATCTGTATCTCTTTCACACCTCTTTAGGGATAATTTTTGATGTGAGGTAGGTTTTGATCAACTGCCTCCTATCTTATATGCTCAGCTAAACAAGCTATTTGATTTTTTTTTTTTTTTTATTGTGATGGGTAAATATGTCATTCATGTTGTTGAACATGCCGGCAACAGGAGATGTAAATATGTCATAGCTGATGGTTACAAGCTTCAGTGATCATACTGGGCTTGAATTAAGGGTTATTTTTGTACTCCTTTTGCAGACACTGGCAGCCAGTTCTGCCTCCTTTGAAATCCAAGAAAAAACTTTGGGACCACATGAAATGAGCCACTTTCCATAAATGTTAAATACACTGGTATTTTTCACATTTATGTGTATTTGTTGTTCATGGGACCAAATAGGGCCACAGAGAGAAGCAAGTAAGAATGGCTCTTCCATAAGGAATCGGCCAAGAGAAAAGGAGTTACAGAAACTTTCCCAGATGTTCTTGTCATAAGCCCTCCCATGCTACCACTTGGGCATCCCAAGTTGCCCTGCAGGAGTCAACAACAGAACACATTTTTCCCATGACTGGTGTTTAATGAATCAACATTTTTTGTGCTCCTGTCCTTTGTCCACAGAGGGGGGTGCGTGTAGACAGCATGCTCACGGACCTCACCTTTAAATGTCAGGGTGGTGAGGGAAAAACAGGGCTGTTGTGTTGAAGGACATCAGATTTACTTCTAGGGAAGGGCTTTGCGCAGCCTGTGGCTTGCTCAGGAGTCTTTGGTTCTTTCTGCCTGTAAGGGCTATAGATTGCAAAACCTGCATTTTACCTTTCTCCACCTCTCCATCACTGTCCTACAATATGGGCACTGTGCATCCAGTCCTTCATGGCCAGGCCTGTCCCTTGCTACATATAATGTAGTCCCAACTGATCTGCATGACTACTGCTAACTGTCATCTATCTTTCTTTACTGACTCCAGTAAACATTTTATTTTACTTCAAGATCAAAACTAGGGAAGTTAGACTGAATCTTTAGTCCTTCCTCCACTTAAGTGGTTCTGAGAACCACTCCTACAGGGTTTTCTGTTTTGCTTTATTCTATAAGTTTTTCCTTTTTCTCCTTTTCTTTTGATTTTTTTAAAGTGTTTTTAGTACTAAAACAATGGTTGAAAATCCACATGCAAGGGAATGTCAAGAATCAATATTTACAGTCTGTTAATGTTCCTTTTAACTGTCTTCTGATGTGAGAAATGGAAGAACAACTCTATCTTTTCAAGCTGATCATCATCCTTTGTTCCGGCCAGACAGTTTTCTTGCTGATAGGGTTATGTTTTGTGGCCATGTAAACTCCATATGTGTGTATTTGTGACAAGCCGTCAGGACTAACCATCTGGAGTGATATCTTGGCATATTTTTTTTTCACACCTAAAACACCAACCAGAGACAAACAATTTAATGATCATCTTGTAAAGTGACGTTTTAGAATCATATCAGCAGGGAAATGAATGTGCTAAGAATGCTGTTAAACATGTTTCCCAGGCGGTAGAATAATTGAAGGTGTTTATTGGGGATTTATCATGAGAACATTAACTGACAACATGATGTTGCTCTGGGAAAAAGAGAAGGTTTTGAACTTCATTAGGACAGAATTTTTGGACCTGGCATAATTAATTAATTTTTTTTTTTCTAAAATTAAAAATCTAGGATGGCCTTTTCTGTGACCGTGAAATATTCCTGAGAAAGCCAAATGAAGATTTCTTCTAAATGAGTACAAAACTATCCACTAATGGCTTCTGAATTCAGGGAGATGCAAGTGCAGTTCTCAGAGAGAAGAGATTCCCCCCACACTCCTCTCTGCAAGAATGTAATATTCTTCGGGTTTTTCTCTTAAATACTGATTACCACCACCCTGGGGATGCTCTCCTCAGAATAAAACCATAGCCTTGGGTGCCTTTGGGGACTGACTGTTACTAGGAAATGTTCAATAAGCAATGGCAGCAAAGAATACCCATTTTTATCTGAAGCTGTCTAAGGATCCATGATTTGTCAGTTAATAAATTTTAATTAACAGGTACTACTGTACTAACTAATTGGCCATTGTGCTAACCCATGTCAGTGAATTCATGCCTTCAGTGAAGAATAAATACATTTTTCACAGCAGGGACTCAGTGTTCTCACTCTGTGTTTGTATAGCATCTATCAAAACAAGGTCTTGATTTCACTTTTTGGTCCATTACTACGGCATAAGTGTTACAATAAAAATTAGAGCACTATAATTATCCCCCACCATAATTTTCCTCAGGTATTGGAGTGAATGTCTTTGTTACTTTTACCAAATAGACTTTACAGTATGTATAAAAAAAATAAGACAATCAATCAACCATATTTTTTCCACAGCTTTTTGAAATTGTCCCTTAAAATATGCCATCACAGAAACATGGTGAGGTGACTCTCATGACTGGAGTGCTGCAATGGATGGCTATAGACACTTCAGAAGGGACAGGTGAGGAAGGAGCAGTGGTGGGGTGGCCCTGTATGTTAGGGAGTGTTTCGATTGTCTAGAGCTCAACGATTGTGATGATGATACAGTTGAGTGTTTATGGGTAAGAATGAGGGGGAAGGCCAACGAGG
>NW_008824762.1:849637-857879 GCF_000699105.1 Pygoscelis adeliae | reverse complement strand
CCAGGGCAGTGGTTGAGTCACCATCCCTGGAGGTATTTAAAAGATGTGTAGATGAGGTGCTTAGGGACATGGTTTAGTGGACATGGTGGTGTTCGGTTGACGATTGGACTTGATGATCTTAGAGGTCTTTTCCAACCTTAATGATTCTATGATTCTATGATTCTATGTCTGTTTAGCATCTGACCGTCAGGCTCTGTTTAGCCTGAGAAAGCCCGTTAGGGCAGAGCAGCTGAGATATGCCAAAGCAAAGGCACAGTGGGAATAGTTCTCCTCTGTGATTAACTAATTCCCCTCCCAAAGGCTGGGTGAACAGGTTCAGCAAAGGTCTGCTAGGAGCTGGGGTATTCAGTTGCTTGTAGGATTAATCCAGAAATTCACACAGCTGCGCTGAAAATGAGTCACAAGGAGGAGACCTGAGATCAGACCAGCACAGAAGCCTGCAGTCTTGGAGCAGACCTCCACCTGCATCCCTGAAAGGCAGAGGCTGGTGAAATCTGGGGACTGGGAAGAAGCCCAAAGACTGGGATGTGGGTTTGGTCGGACACCCAAGTCTCTTGCAGCATCTTCTGCAAGTGTTACTGAACAGAGACATCCTATAGTTCCTGCTGTGCTGATACTGAGTGTTCATTTCCAGTGACGTTGCAATCCCTCAAGCCCTTCAACAGACCAGAATAAAGGACCGTGCAGCCCTTTAGGAGTTTAGGTTGCAAACCACAGAAGCAATTAATTGAATGTATTTCAGATAAATGTTTGTAGCAAAGATCTCTCCTCCTTAGTATCTATAGAACTGTTAGGTATTTTGTTTATGCATTGTGCATCTTATGTAAACAGCCTTCTTATTTTTATGGCACATTTTTTTCATCCCCTGTACCCCTACTTATTCCATATATTACAAGCTTTTATGTTGTGTTTTACTAGTGGATCTGAACTTTGAAATTGTTGAAACTAAAGCCCTTTTGCCATAGTTTATATTTCCAATTTCTTGTATTTGTTTTCATTAATCATGGCTTTCTTCACAGGTGGTTTCTTTTATTACCTTGTTATTGATGCGAGCAAAACACAATTTTTTTTCCCTCTCGTACATTTACTTTTCCCCATCTGAGTTATGCCTGTTGCATTTATAAATGACCATGCCTGCAAGGCATTTGGGCACTTAGATGAGAAATGCTGATGCTGAAGTCAGAGCTTTGAGACACTCGTGTCCATTTGCGGTTAATTTAGGCAGCCTCCACAGCTCATGGATTTCTGTCTATCTACATCGAGATCTCTGGGTAGTTGCGTTCTGCTTCTTGCATTGCAAATAGAAAAAAGGAAACAAACAAAAAAAAGAGGAATATACAAGAATACAATAAGAAAACAAGTGAAAGGTCAAAATGGTCTTGATGTAGCGCTTTTTTTTCCATACACTGAAAGAACCATGTCTGTTCAACTTTGGGAGAAGACATATTACAAGCATTTGATAAATGGGCATAAAATAAGGTATTGTATATAGAAGGTAAAATTGGCATTATTCTTGGTCTTTTCTACTGGTAGGAGTCAGTCCAGAGCAAAGAGTAGAGAAACATTTAAAAGCTCACTTTATTTTGCCCCCCTCAAGGGTGTAAACAGTATTAAATAGTGAAACTCATTGCCTTTGAAAGCACCTTTGAAGGCGAGGCTTTGAAAAGTACCTATTTACTTAGTGCACTAATGAGAAGTATAACACTGATAAATTATATAAAAAACCAAACCCCAAACCTCACAATTCCACTATGCAGTGCTCTAACTTATACCTTGTCCTCTTGATGTTGAGCAAAAGGACTAGAAAAATACAAGGGGATGGTGCTGGATCTTACTGTACTTTGATAGAGCTCATCTAGAATGACTCTTCTCATCCGATTTAGTGATGGGGCAAAAAGGGGACACAGTGGATCACAAGAGAGAAGTAAAGGGCTGTGCTTGCAGCAGCAGAGGTGACAGCCTGGACTCCAGCTCATGGGGGTGTTAGAAGTGGTGTCTGCAAACTGCCAGGAGTCCTTTGACTATGCTTGCTGGGAGCTGACAGGACAGGGCTGAGCCACAGAGTTTTTTCATTAATAATGCTCTTGTACTGCCTTAAATATCTAAGAGTCAAAATGTAAATGAAGCAAACACACAGTCAAAACTCAGATCCCCTATACTGGACTCCCCTTATAGCATGTGTGACAAATTAGTGACCTGCATGTCATTCACCCTCCACTGCCAAATCACCTCTCTGTTTGTCTCTGTCACCTATAGAAGTTGTTTCTCCCCTCCTGTTACAATTGCTCCTGAATTCTGGGCTTGATCTGTCAAAACTGAAATAAATTATCCTTTTTTCTTAAGTAGGTTTGGATCAGGGTCTCTGGGATGGGAATGGGAGTTTAATGGGAGTCTTTGAGTTGGGAAGAGAGAGAAGAGAAAAGCACAGCTGCCAATAAACCTGGACTTTCTCAGCTGATGGCTCTTGTGGGAGCGTATATAGGGCCCCTTGCTGTCACAGACCACTTCAGACTTCTCCTTGCCTTTTCCTCTTCAGTCTAATTTGAGAAAAGCAGATATTTTCTCTCTTGATGCAGGAAGTGGCACATTTTTCATCTTGCAGTAGCATACAAAGCAAAGCCATTAGAACAGCCAAAGACCATCAAAAGGCAGCATGGCAGGACCATAAAAATGAGTCCACCTCTGCCCCGGAAATGGCCCAATTTTATTTTCTACCTGCCATGTTGCCATAACAAATGGGAACGCCTTTGACCATATCTGCAGACCTGTGGAAAGGGTATCCCTTATTTCTCCACCCAGGTTCAGCACAAAAATTGAGCTCAGCCTCTGTGCAGTCAAGCTCTTTTATTTTTTTTTCCCTTTCAGCCTCCTTGTCCATTATTAATCAGGAGATTTACTATTGCTTGAACTGGATTTTTATTGCATTAGCTACTCAGGGTCAGATCCTGCCTGCTCACAAAGACTGTAGTAAAGCACCTGGGTAAAGCACCTGCCTTCTCTGCTAGAGGTAAAATCTAATCCTAAATGAAAACCCAGACTAAACGTGTTTGCTCCTCTCCTAATTCTTACTGTATTTATCCCAAACAGTTTCATGAATGCTGGAGGACGTAAAGCTGGCTTGAGAGCAGTCAGAAACTGGCTTTTGGTAGGTACAAATTCCAATTCCTAACCATATTTTCTTCACACTTTTTCAGCCAAAGAAAAGCATGGGTGTTAGCACACTGTCAAACTGCAATCCCATATGCAAGGCACAGAGGAACACAATGTTTTGCTGAGGTATACCGCTTAGGAAATGTGTCTACAGGTATTGAAGGAAATGTATTCAATATGAATAATGCAAATGTCATTTTAAATGAGCAGTTGAAAACTTTGCATGAGCTTTTGGCTGACATCCTAGTCTGCATTGAAGCGAGCTGGGCTGTATCCTGTCACTGCTCCAGAGTGACCTTAAGCCACTCTGTGTCCTCTCCTCTGCTTTTCCTCTCCTGGCCTTTTGCTATCTCCATTTGTATACATGCTGGGATGCGATGGGACTCTGATTAGGCTCTGCTGTAATAGAAATAACAGGTAGATAAAAAAAAATTGTTTTTTGTTTGTTTTACTTGAGTAACCTTTTAATGCTCATGACTGTGAAGAAGACTTTAAAAATCCTTGAGCCCAGAATCTAAAATCCAGAAGACAAATCAAGCAAACCTCTCCTCCCTTGTCTTTTGAAGCCAGTCCTGTGGTTTGGGGAGCCTTGATTCTTAATTTTACTGAAACTGCAGTCCAAGGAGCTGAAGTGAAAACCATTTTTAGTTTAGCTTAAAGGAAGCCCGGTCTATACATGGAAGACAAGAACAGACATTTCTATACTCTTCTGCAAAGCTTGGACAACCAAGAGGGTAGCTTTGCACTGCCCTCTTTGTCTTGGACAAAATTCCCATCTACTGGGCAAGGCACTGAAAACCCACTTGGGAAGGGTGCCTCTCCATCAGCCAACAACCAGACTGACACGGTCAGCCTTACCAGAGCTGTCAATGTGCAGAAGTGGGACTTTTGCAGCACCGCTCTCCCTGGTGGGGCTGCACCCATCTGCATCAGCTGCAGATCTGGCCTCCCAGACGCCTTGGGTGCACTGCTGATTTATTGCAGTGGGATATCTGGGCCTTATGTAAAGGCAAAACACCTCCAGGCTATCTCTTGTCATTTCAAAGAGCACAGGTGCATCCTGGAATTCTACAGCATGGGTGAGAAATTGCAGCACATGGGTGCATCTGTGTTGCTGGCAGAGGCAAGCGCTGGGTCTCGCATGGGCAATCTGCACGAGCCCTGCTGCAAACAGCTGCCTCTGCCCTGCCCTTCCCCTGGCCCAGCAAATGCTGGCTGTAGACTAGAGATTGGGTCCTGCTTTATCATTCACCAGCCAGCCTGGGAAGACCTGGCACAACACAGTTGTCAGCCAGATTGGCACTGACAAGTATCATATGCTTTACTGCACCCGCTAACTGCCTGCTTTTCTCACCAGCCTTGCTGTCACTCATCCCAAAGAGCAGGTACATTAGCATCTTCGTATAACAGCCTAAAAGGCAATAAATAGTCAGATTTGCCAGGTATAACTGTTGTTCAGCAAGGCGAGGGATAGACAGTCTTTTCTTTACACAATTGAAGATTCTCTCTGCCCCCTCTCTCCTTCTCGCACCTTATCCCGGGTGTGTCATGCAATGGCTATTGAGCACTTCTTTTAAATAACTTCCCTGCAGTTAGAAGATGCCCCAGTGCTCACATTACTCACACTTGTGAAAACCAAGTGAAGAGAGTAAAAAAATCCCTCTGGTGTCCTGAGGCTTTGGGCTGGCTTTCCACATGCTGTACTTGGCTTAAAGTACCCTCTGACAGTGGGTTTCAGGGTGAAGAAGACGTTTGTGTGCCTGAGTGAGGAATACTGTCCAGACAGGACTCCTGAGCCCTATTCCTGCTCCTCCAAGCTGCAAGGGACTTGTAGGATGGATCAAATTAACTTTTTGACTGCCACACAGTTTTGCACCAGTTGAGATCAGCCTGTCATCCTTACTGCACGTTAATGATCCAGTTGATCCCAGAGCTCACTTGGGATCTGTTCTCTAGCATAATATCCTTACATGGGATAACTTTCTATTTCTTTAATTTATCAAAGGACAGGTATTTAGATACTGGGAGCCTTAGCTCGTGCACGTGGAAGCCAAAGGCAGTTGTTATGTGCCTGTGTTGAGTTAGGTGCCTAAATAATTTGAGGGCATCTAAGGTGTATGCTTGTTCAGGTTAAAACATGTTCTTAACTGCATAGTTACACAGCATCTGGTCCAATAGAGTCATGATCTCAAATAGCCTTGTGAGAGAAGGGATAGGTAGCACCGCTGTTATTGTCTGCCAATGATACTATATAATTAATAAATACATTTCCTCTCATAAGGTTATTAAGTAGCTATTTCCTCTGAGTCTGATCCTCAGTCAGGACGTGACTTAAGGGCAAAGTGCTATTATTGCTAAATATTAATGTAGAGATTATCTTTCTAAAAAGTAATCTCACCTCTGCCCCAAGTAAGGAATCTTGGTAAAGTACTGCACATCACTCATCAAACCTGCCATCTCGGCATTTCCAGCCAATCCCACAGCCAAATGTTTTGTTTACCCTGGTGTCCTTGCACCCTTGCCATTTTTATTTTGAAATAACTCCCATAGAGCTCAGACTCATCTCAGGTGATGTCTAAGTTTCATTTAATGCACTGCTGAAGCATAGGTTCAGTCTGACTCCTTCAGCTCGTCCTACCACCTTTTTCAGAGTAACAGCACTTCTTGTGAGAGCACAAATCGGGTCCCCACAGCTACTGAGCAGAAACACGAGAGACTGGTGTGACAGTCCGGCACTGCTCTGCTGAGACAAACACCCCATTTAGCTAAAGAGGAGGTTGTCACGCAAATGGGAAATGTCTCAGCATAGAACCAGTGCTTTCTACCAAGAGGCCATGGTTCAAACTGTTCGTGTGTATGTTTGTGTGAGAAATTAACACTTCACTACTACCTGTGTTTAGCACAATGAGACATAATCACCCCACAGGGACTTTTCCGCTTTCCCACATCAGGACAGAGATTTTACAGCTCTTGCAATTTCAGTCTTCAATGCAAGAGGAGTGTTGCTGCTTCACTGTCTTGCAACGACAAACCCAGTCCTTTTGCTCTGCAGCCCTGCGAGAAAAAGACATGGACTTTTTTACCGGTACAAGAGCTGGACTGACCTGCTGCTTTCTTGACATTTCCACATTTGTTAATCCTGCTGTGATGCCGGGGAAAGCACTAGTTAAATCCAAATTAGTGCCATTAATCAGGGTAGACTAGAAAGTTTCATGGTAATTTTGTTATATGTCATAGTAACCTTCCCTGTAATGCAAAGTATCATTTTCACTAAATTAGATATTCTAGATGGAAGAGCACAGTACTCCCAGCAATTAACAGTCAGCGAAATATCCCTGAGCAGGGCAGACACCCCTGCTACTGGCTGCCATCAGAGGATGCTGTAACACATGCTATAGGGAACTTTGGCTTAGGTGGCAGTATTGGCATATACATCTCGGACATCCAGGTTAATCTGGTGGGAGGCTGAAATGTTGCTGGTGTTGGGCTGAAACACTGTAGTGTTGGGTTCCTTTATGAAAGGTGAGACTGGCAGGATGTCTGTGGAACTGGGGTTGCACTGAGCCATGGGCAGCACCTTGGGTCACTGGCAGGACCGCTCAGGCAGGAGAGGTCTTTAGGTGGGGCTGATGTGGGCTGCTGTCTGCAGGCACACTTGCTTCACTTGGATTGCTCCAGTGTGTGCACCACGATGGGTCCAAAGGCTGATGTTTCTGTTTTTCCCAAGGACCATGTAGTTTGTTTCTCTACAGCAAGATGCTAATGTGCTGTTAGATAAAGCAGACAGGGCATGTTTTATTCCCATTCATTTGTAAACACTTGTATATACAGCAACCAGATTTTCACTGTACCAGTCTGCAGCACTGGCTGATGCTACGCAGAGAAAACTAAGCCCCAAGATCACCTTCAGCACTGAGGACAGGAATGAGAAGAGAAAATCAAGTTGGAAAAAATGAGGCTAGGTTTTTCTTCCAAATGCAGGTAGATGAATATCCATTAATAAGGAAAAGAACATAGGATTGGGGCCTATCAGAGATGGAGACAGAAGTTCATCAGCATCTGCCCCTTTTTAGTGTGTGTGGAGCCTGTGGGAGGTTGGGAAGATTGTCCATCACTGAGATAGCGTGGGGCTTTGCAGGTAGATCGCTGGAGTGATGCTCCTGGTAAATTTCCCATTGATTTCAGCAGGCTCCAGGTGTTGCTCTGTGATATGTGATACGATCCCCTTTCGTACTTCTCTGGTCGTGATCTCTTCCCTTACACACTGCAGTCAAACTCACAGCCTCCTTGTGTGTCACTGCAGCCCTCTGTCTCCTACCTATGTATCTCCTGAAAAGTCCTGCTTCTGAGGTGGTGAGGACAATGTGATTCAGACAGAAATAGGAGGAGGGTAAGGGGTGACTTGAAAAAATATTCCCAGGAATATTCCCAGGGACATCTGTGTGCAGGTGCCTGGGTGCAGTAGGGCAAGGAGGCAAATGAGTGGAAGAAGACAAGGAGACAGACCAGAACATGCTTGTTTGCCATTCCTAGACTAGCTACAGGGAGGTGAGGCTGGCCTTTCATTATGCTCTTGGCCGTTTGTTACACTCCTGCTGCCTGAAAACGGGGTATTTCAGTAGTCAACAGATGTGATTTCTAGGCACTGCCACAGTAGAAATGGTAATAGCAGACAGTGTGAGGCTTCAGAGCTGATGGACTTAAAATTGTTAGTTCCTAGCACTGAGTAAAAAACCCATGGTGCCGGGCAGGATTTGTTTGGGTGGGTAACCCACCTCTGGCACTCCACCGACGGCTGCCTTGTTCCGGCTGTGTACCTCCAGCTAAGAAGCTCTAAATTATTTACCAAGGCAGCAAATTAATACCAAGCAGCACCAGCACCTTAGTGCTCAGTGAGTCATACATAAAACATGCTTCCTTCTGTGAGGGCGTGGTGTGCTGGTGGAAAGCAGGCTAAGCAGGGAAGGATTGTGGGAGATGAGGAGTTTCGGGTGGCAGGCGTAGGAATCTTCAAGAGAGCCGAATAAGGGGGGGGAGTGATTCAAAGACAAGCTTCCCAGGTGCCCTGTGATGTTAGCATGATGGGAGGGAA
>NW_008824762.1:837404-849534 GCF_000699105.1 Pygoscelis adeliae | reverse complement strand
AGAGACAAAATAAAAGAAAAGAAGCAGCATGGCTTTTAAGACTCGGCAGCAAGTATTGGAGGTGAGGTTGGAGAGAATGTTTTCTTTTATTGTTCCCTCCCAGGTATGTTTTCTATGCATATGGAGTGTGGCTATAAAAGCCTTTGGCTTTCTGAAAATACAGCAGGAGTGTTAAGTAGCCCTGGCCATCTGCTGGGGAGTGAAATGTGCTTTCAGCTCCACAGCCCCCCGCTGCACTCGCCTCTCCCCAAAGACTCTGATTTCAACTGTGCTGAGTTCTAAAGCACCTGTGCTCTAAAAGCAGTCACCTCACCAGTGTGAGCAGTTCCCAACAGTGCTAGTCCCCAAAGCTCTCACACATCTCCTAGTGAAATTCCCCTCAGGGCCAGTAACGTGAAGATTTTAACCTCGGTCTGATGAAACCCTAAGGTATTGCTGGTTTTTTAAAATCCTATATCCTGGGAGAAGTCACTGCATCTTTGGCTGCATTTGGAGGTGGAGCCAACTCATCAATTTATGTCTTGAAATAAGAAATGAAACATCTTTTTGTCTGGACAAGGTTTGTCATGGTCCTCAGGCTTTCCTGAAAAAATATTTTAATGAAAGATCTTTCCAGACAAGTCTGTCTTGGTGCCAGGCAGACTTCGGGGCAAGCCATGCAAGCCACTTTGAAAGACGGCAAAACATTTCTATCAGATATCTAGCAGGCTGTGGATCAGCACAAAGGGTCTGATTTAATGGTGCAGGAAGGCAGCTATTTATCTGTGCCATTAATGGACTGCCTTGTGGCTAGTGCAGTATTGCCCTAGGGTTTATCTTCCTTTCCCTTTGCTCAGGGAGGATTACCTACAACAAGGAGCTGAAACTCCACAGCAGGGTGTGAAAGTTTAAGAATGGGGAATTTGCTCTGTGGTCCCCAAGTACGAGTCACCGATCAAGGCAGCCGGGCCCCTTTCACCCCCACAGTCCTTGCTCAGAATAATTTCCAGATTGTCCACACGACATTAGCCAAGGGAGGCACTTCCCTGCAGTGTACGCATGTTGTGTATGAGCATGTGACGGTAATCTAAAGAGCTTCCTAAGTGTCTGGAGGCTTCCCACAGATGTTATGGGCTGGGAAAAGATTTCACAGAAAGGAAAAGAATAGAGAATCACCACTACTTGCAAAAAGAGTAGAGAGAAGAGACTTTTACCAAACTCTGCATGTCCAGAGCAGTTCAGAGGTAGATTTTCTGTGAGCCAATTCTGAAATATTACAGTCAGTGCAGCTTAGTCAGATTTTGGGCCCCATTTCTCTTTGCCTTCAAACCAGTCTTTTGCAGGAATACTTGAGCGTTAAGTAGCTAATTAAATCTGACTCTGTCCTCACAAATAACATTAGAAGGATAACACTCTTTAGAGTCCTAGTTGGCAGTTGAGGTTTGTGTGGGCAATTAACTCCTCTTGCCCTGCCCTCACATGATTTTCAACAGGTTCCTTCTGGGTTGTAATGAGGTTGATGATTGCTGGTGCCTGTGCCTCTTTAATAAATTAATGGTAATAACAAATGTCTATGCATCCTTCATTAGGTGATATGGAAATGACTTTACTCTGAAGCTGGGATTCCTGGAGCTTGGCAGCTTTGCTGGAGGGGTGGATATGGGGGTTAGTTACTCAATTTATTATGTGTGCAGCACAGAATTTCTCCTATCACCTACTGGAACTCTCAACCTTGTCAGTATTCAGTGCTAATTTTCCCCAGCAATAAAGGGGGGGGGGAGGAGAGGAAAAATTCCAGTGGAACAAAAGTAACTTTTGCATTGGAAGAGCTTGAAATAATCTGTTTGGCTTCACCCTCCCAGGATCAAGGGGAAGAACAGTAACCTGTTCACCATCATTTATGTCTCCCTGTTTTAGGAATGCAATTTGTTATCTCCAGTACAAGCATTTGGTGGGGTGATATCTGGAGACCTCTTTCATCTAGCAACTGGCTAAAAAAATCTCAGAGGATCTGTAAGACCTTCATTATTCAAATACAGCATGAAGGTACATTCCTGACCTCTTCTGAAAAAGATCAGAGAAAAACAAGAGAAGAGTAAACTAATGAGGATTTTGAATTCACTTCTGTTGATAATTTTGCACCAGGCTCCTTTGGGCAGTTTGGTACACTTGGTGCTCTCTGATTTAAGAAGAGGAGACTTCAGCTGTTTTTCCCCATAGTTTCAAGTATCCTGAATTTCTGCGACTGAAGGTGCTGCATTCAATTGAATACAGTGTTAAAAATGACCACCTGAGTGAAGCAGGCACTACCATGATTTGTGATTGCTAGATGTTTTGCTTCTTCCCCTGACCTCCTAGGTCAAAAGTCACTGGGGGAAAAAAAAAAAGGAGTGAGAATTTAAACATTTCTGTATACCACTCCCCTGCTTCACTAACACCTTTTCCTTCCTATAATTGTGTGCAGTGAACTTACCTGTACTCAGTTAAAGAGTCCACTGCATCCCATCTTCAGACCTGAGTCTGAGTTATCTCCAGCAGGATAACTAATACTTTCTCTGATACAGAGCTATCAGTAGCATCCCAGTCTTCTCCACAAGTTTATTTCTTTTGCTTTTAAAGAAGAAATACTCCTTTAAAGTATTTTATGTCACTAGGATTATTCCAGACAGCTGGGACCATAAGCTAATGGCATTGGGTTATCTTCAGAATGTGTACCTTTTGACTGCAGAAATGCAAAGCTGGCAGAGTCCATAAAAGATCACTGACCGCAAAAATACCTTGATTCTCTCCATACTTGAATTTCATTCCTTTCTGATGTTCTTTCAGAGAACTCAAGTTCTCTGCCGTGTAATAAAACTCAGGTACTAGATCATCTGACCAACATCATAACATCTGTAAATAGGTATTGTACTCAGGATGTATCAAACAGGACAGATTTTTAATCCATCATGACTGTTGCATTATCCATCTTGCAGCTCACTAATCTCTATTTGGCAATAATTTGACAGTCAATTCAATGACATCCCACTCACTGCTACTCTTTGCACTATAGCAAAAGAAGAATCTGAGACAAATGTGGTACCAAGGTTTAACCATTGTCATTAAAGTCACGCTAATAGTACTGCTGTGTTGTTTTTGTTTCCTGTTTAGTGACATGAGCACTGAAGTGTCTTCTTTTTCTCTATTCTTCACTTTGGAGACAAAGTGTACACAGGGAACTTCTGAAATACTTTGAGGAGGGCGGAGAGGGTCTCCTGGAGCTGCATTGCTCCCTTTCTCCTGATATAAACATACTCAGCTTCTTTGCCCTGTTGTAATCTTAATGGTTGTCCAGTCTAGATCTTGTCTTGTACTTTTATGAGCCAGCAGAATTATAGCTTGGTTTATAGACCATTATTCCTGATGGCTCCTTCCATTTTCAAGGCAATATATATGCTCTGTAAATGCAGCTGCTGACCAAATGGCCAGATATAAAGCTCTGAGCTGGTTTTTGCTAATAGGAAACAGATTCTTAAGAAACTGTGAAACCAACCTGATTGTTTCTTCTCCTTGCCCTTATCATAGGAAATTAGTCATGAAATACAGAGAAGTGATGGAAGGGCAGGTGAAGTGTTCTGCCTTAAAGAATGTCCTTATTTCTTAGCCTCCAGAAAACCTGACATCTAGCCAGGAGGGTAATGTAAAAGCTGAATCTTCAATCTGCTGCTTTTATAGCCTATTCTCACCAGGCTGCTTTCAATCACACAAACCCTCAGCAATGTCTTTTTTTAAGACCTGGTTAGCAAACACATGGGAAGGAAGAGCTGGCTACAGCTGCAACACTGACGGGGTTCACATGGACAAATGTGTCATTTCTCCTGCCTAGCTGAGAAATTAAAATGGTCCTTTCTCTCTGTTCTGAATTTTATGGTGTGTTGCTCCATCATAAAAAAATCAATTAAATTGCAGCTGATAGAGGCTGGCCCAGAGAGTTGTCTCTATTTGGCTCATCCCAGGCAGGTACTGGCAGCAGTTACAAAATACAGGAGGTCCATGAAGCTCAGCCAACTCACAAATGGGATATTCTGCTATGGGAACCCAGCCTACCACATGGCAGCAGCTCTGCTTTCCCTGGGGACCTCTTATGCCTGTGGCTCTGCTCTATCCTAATTAGCCCAGAGGAGGGATTGCCTGGCTTTGTTATCTCCAAAAATGAGTGACCATAACCTTGCTGTGGCTGCTATTCTGCTCAGAGGACAGAAATAGTACCAGCATTGGCAGCTACAACTGAGAGAGCACCAAGTACTCTGTACATTTTAGCACCCAGTCGCTCTCTGAGGATGAGAAATCTGAGGCAGACAGGGGAGCAGCATTTCCCCCTGCTTTCTCATGGTGCCAATGGCATGAACTAAATGCTTGTATTCTTTGATTTTCCTACTAGCTGCCTAATACTGTGGTCTTCCTTCTTATAAGCCTATATTATTGCTTAGAGAATAAGAAATAATGATGACTTAAAGAGAAGTGGCAGTATGATTTGTTTTAAACAAACCACCCTGGGAGTCATTTCCTTCTATTAAAAATGTTTTCAGCACTTTTAGAATGAAGTTTTTGTAGGGATACTTCATTGCCCTATTACATTTTTCTCCAGGGGTTATTGCAATTCCTGGAAATCCTTTGAAATCTGGGCTGGGCTATTGCATGAATGAGAGAGACATATTAGGGAGAAGATAATGTGTGAAACATAAAATATAGTGAAACATAGCACACCCTTTCCAAAAGTCTTTCCTACTTTTACGTTAACATCCTCTAACTACCATGAGCTAGATGCAGCATGATATAGGAACAGGATCCAAGTGAACACTTTACCCTCATGTGGCTGCTGTTAAGTGGTCGACATATTGTTGTGGGTTTTTTGAGGACATTTGTTGCCCAGTCTTCTCATTAGTTTGTGCCTCCAAAACACATTCAGCAGAGTACTTTGTTTGATCAGCCAGGCCTCTTAAAATGGATGGAGTCCCTCTTTGTTCTGCAGAAGTGATTAATACCTTTCTTTACTACAGCAACATTTGTTTGCTTGACATCAATCTTTTTAGGTTTTAAAAGCCATAGATTGCCAAGGTATACGTGTTTTCAACATGAGCACTGGATTTAAAGATTAATGTTAGAAGCCTTGCTTTTCAATCCAGGCATTTTCTGAACCTAACTCAGTGAAGATGATGGTTAGTTCAAGTGTTAACCATTCTCTGAACCATTCCTCAAGTATGTTGTATGCTGCTGTTACAGCCTCTTGCATCTTCCCCAAGGTTGCTGGTCAGCAAACAAATCCATCCAGGCCTTACCTAAAGAAGTTTTTACTGTCACCCTTGACACGTATCTCTGACAACACTTCCATTGAAGCTTCATAATTAATTTGCTTCAGCAAACTTGAAGCTGAGTCTTCCAAAACTTTTACTTTCTTTTCATTTTGGGGATAGATGTGTAATCTGGTGAAAAAGACACTTACCTGGCACAAGGAGATAAGGAAAATCCTAGTCTTCAATTCCTTCTCTAGTAGGTATTTTATTTTTCAGGCTGAATCTTACTCTTGTGAACCAGGCCTGCCTCTTTTTGAGAATCCAGGACTCTGTTTCTGAATTGCCTTTTCTTTGATTTAAACAATAGTTCATGAAATCATAGAATGGTTTGGGTTGGAAGGGACCTTAAAGATCATCTAGTTCCAACCCCCCTGCCATGGGCAGGGACACCTTCCACTAGACCAGGTTGCTCAAAGCCTGGCCTTGAACACTTCCACGGATGGGGCATCCACAACTTCTCTGGGCAACCTGTTCCAGTGCCTCACCACCTTCATAGTGAAGAATTTCTTCCTTACATCTAATCTAAATCTACCCTCTTTCAGTTTAAATTCATTACCCCTTGTCCTATCACTACATGCCCTTGTAAAAAGTCCCTCTCCAGCTTTCTTGTAGGCCCCTTTCAGGTACTGGAAGGCTGCTATAAGGTCTCCCCGGAGTCTTGTCTTCTCCAGGTTGAACAACCCCAACTCTCTCAGCCTTTCCTCATAGGAGAGGTGCTCCAGCCCTCTGGTCATCTTCATGGCCCTCCTCTGGACTGGCTCCAACAGGTCCAAGTCCTTCTTATGTTGGGGGCCCCAGAGCTGAATGCAGTACTCCAGGTGGGGTCTCACGAGAGCGGAGTAGAGGGGGAGAATCATCTCACTCGACCTGCTGGCCACACTTCTTTTGATGTAGCCCAGGATACAGTTGGCTTTCTGGGCTGCAAGCGCACATTGCCGCGTCATATTGAGCTTCTCATCAACCAACACTCCCAAGCCCTTCTCCTCAGGGCTGCTCTTGATCAGTTAATCACATCAAGAAAAAAATTCTGTTGTTGAATTTTTTTTTTTTCAGAATTGTTAATGAATGTTAATGAATGATCTTATATTGTCTGATCTCTCTGAGGTGAGGATTTTGTTTCTTGCTACCTTCCGTAATGTGGGCGTGAGTATTTAAACCAGTTTAAATGGCTAATGGGGAGAGGCAAGTAAGGATTTACTAAAAAATAAGAACATCTTCCAGCAGTCTGCTTTTCTCTGTCTTCACATATTTCGAGTCACAATTTTACAATACCTGCAATTCAAAGATGAAGCTGGCCTAAGAATAAATAAAGGACTGGTTTTAAGCTTAATAATACAGTTTATGTTGTGGTCCCACAAATATATAGGTCAGCAAACTGAGAGAGTGCTGTACTGGGGGAGTAGGAGCAGAAACTAGGAGAGAGGAATGGGGCAGGGTAGGAATGCCCTGTACTCTTCTGCGAAGCTGGCATCTTGTGGAACTACAGCCTTGGAGAAACTGTGCAGGGTAAATCAGACTCACCACAGTCCCCAGGGTACACACTGACCTGGCTGCTTTGATGCTTGTTGTACTTTTGAGCTGACAGTTTTTCCTACCAGAAATTTGGCATACCTGAAGATGAAGGAAGGCAAAGAACTTGCAGCTGGCCCTGAACAGACACAGATATCTGAAGGGATGTTACAACTGTATTAGCTCTGCTGTTGCTTCTGAGCTTGGTTTTTTCCCTCATTAAGAGCAGAGTGGAGACAATGCACCTATAGTAAACAGAAATAAATCAGAAAGGGATGTTTTAGGTTATTTTTCAGCTATTAAAAAAAAATGTTCTTGTCATCTTGAATAGTTGCAGGAAAGCTGACATCACAAGCTACCTTTCTTCTTACTGATAATAATTGAATCAGTACCAAGTAGTTTGAGTTAACATTGATTTTAAATTAAAAAAAAACCCTGTTTTAAATATTGAACCTTCACCTTTTCCAGGTGGGAGGTAAAAAAAGATTTGCTGCAGAGGCTTAGAAACATTCTTGTTGGTTTTTCTTCCAACTCAGCTAGTAAAAAAAATCCATATTTATGTACCAAGAAAAAAAATCATGGAAGAAATGCTCTAGCCTCTGTGTTACACTGATTGTAGTTATCCACTGCTTGCTGCTGCAGTTGCTTTGATATCTCCATTTTAATTCCCAGGGACAAAAGGAAGCTGGTGAGACTATGGGCTGGAAAGTACACTGAAGATCAAGTTGCTGAAAAAAGAAGTGACATTTTTACTGTTATTATTAGCAGTAGTATCAAAAGAATATGCCCAAAATCTGAGCTAACAGGATTCCTCTGTGACAGCCACTAGGTATACATATGATGGGAGAAAATTCCTTTCCCAGTCAGTTTGCAATAAAAACAGCCAAGACAAACAGAGTAGACTTTTTCAGCCTGATTTTTAGGAATGACAAACTAAGGCAGAGAATGACTGAGTTGATAGAGACAGGGCTTTCCCACTTCACAGGGAATCTACAGTTTTGGGTGTTTATCATGCATCCTGCTCAGTTGTTTCAACCTTAAGGGGTTCCCTTTCTCACCTGGAAACAGCAGAGATGGGTATAATTCTGCACAGTCCGGTGCCTGGCATCTCAGTCTAACAACTGCATAGGGCTACTAGCATGGCTTAATGAGAAAGGGCACATTTACCATGAGGGGGAAAGTCCAAGACATTGTAAGCTTTCTGCCCAGAACTATTTTATGAGGCTACTCTTTTTTCCATGGGGTAATTTGGTTTAAAAAATCCACCAATTAGTCCTGGGTCTCCAGACATCAGATAGTTCACCCAAAGCAGAAATTCAGACCAGTCTATTTGTCGCAACCAGGCCATTTTCTGAAAAAAAAAAAAGAAAAAAAAAAGAAAAAAAATTTAGCATCTTTTGGAAGCAATGAACTGGCACTATTTGAGATCATTTTTATAGCAGTGATCTGCAGGTCTGCTACAACTGAGCTGACCTGGCATGACTCAGGTATTTGTGATCATGTGAAAACATCCTTAAGCACTGACACCTGTGACAGCACAGCTGTTCTCTTACTTTATCCCTTTCCATTTACAAAAGCAGGGAAGATTAGACCCCCAGGAAAGATGACTTCAGGTAGCAGGCTACCACCATCAGAACAATTCATCCAACCTGTGTATCCTCCATCTCTCTGTCCTAAAAAGTCTCCAGGAATGGACTAAAACCTGGAGGAATTGTCCTTGACTGTTGCACAAAGTTTGCAGGTTAAAGGATGAGCATCTGGCCTTTGCAGAATAGTCCTGAATTCTCTGTTTTTTTTGCTCCATGTGCAGAAAAACTTCCCAAACTATTTTGCATGAGCTCTAAAACCAGGAACATCCTATCAGCTTCTTTTTCTAATGCTGTAGTAATATTCCAAGAGAATGGATGGCATTTGCTTTAGAAATAGTTTGATACATAATGTTTCAAAAACCCCAGAACTGTGGAGAACAACTTACATTGAGGCATTTTTGATTGGAGCTAGCAGGCTACACTAGCAGAATTAATTAAGGGCGTTAATTTCCTATATTAGTGCTTGGCTTCTGTTGCTTTTCTTCACCTGTACTAACTGTAATTTGTGCAACTTCCTTTAGCTTTGCTTTAAAAGCTATTTAAACCCTGAGCATCTCAGGAACCTGCTGCAGAATATAGATATACTTTGTTGAATTGTTATCCTGTCTCCCAGTGAGAGAGCTTTGTGCTGTTAATTACAGCCTGAAGCCATTGAATGTTACTGCTGTGTTAAAGTAAGTGGAAGGAATGCTCTGTGTCTCTAAACATAGGCCACTGAGCATGATGGGTTCTTTATAATCTTGGTAATTTTTTTTTTGGGGGTGATAATTTCACAATTCTTAAGAAACATTTTGTCATATTAAATGATGTGGTTGAAAGTCCTGCTTAATTATTGATGCACTAAGACCATCAGTATGGGTCTACCCTACTATCAGATGATGACTTTTCTCCTGTACAATGAAAGTTTAAGCTTCAGGAATAGTGTGTTGATGAATTGATACAGGGTTCATTGCCAACACTCTTGCATATTTTATGAGGCAAGCAAATGATGGGAAAGAAGGCTGATTTTCCTCCTGGAAGTTCCACCTTTTAACAAAGGCTGAGGCTAAAGGCAAGCTCTCTTATCCCTGAAAGAAAGCTTTCATGTAAAGATCAGTTATTTTAATCTACCCTGTGTGACCTTTAGCATTGAGAGAATGAATCTGTCCTTTTCAAAGAGTATGTCTGACTATTTTCCTAACTTTGTGAAAGGTGTGATGACTGACAACCTTGATCCCTACTCTCCTCTGTGTTGGCATATAGGAAGAACTGCCGATATTTTTCTAGAGCCTTTCATGGCATACCTGCTTATTGCACAAAGTCATGCTGAAGATGATCTGACATTGGTATAAGTGAGGCTTGAGAGATAAATGGATGGGTGTCCAAAGTGATCAGCTACTAATTCTGTGCACAGAAAGATAATTTCAGGGCTCTGGAAGACAGTCTTTCCCTGGGCCAGTGGAGCTTTAAGACAGTGAAGGAAACTGGAAGATCTTTAAGCATCTGAGGAGCTCCTCACACAAGGTATGCTGTGTCTTGGTGCTTACATTACCCTTTTCCTACAGAGGGGAAAGAATTTGAAGCCAAAACTCAGAGTAATGGATTCTTCAGCTGGGGACATCCCCTAAAAACTGAACATTAAAATATTCATTGTGTAAGAACTAATTTATTTCTGTGGACCTCAGTTCTTCATTCCCTTTCTGTGCATGTGAGCAATAGGCCTGGCCACTTGATGGATGTGCTATAATTTCTTTCCATAGGGCAATTTAGAAATTATATTGCTCTGCAGGCTACAGTAAACAAAGGCATTCTCTTCAGAGGAGTTCCTCAGAGATCAGAGGGACCATAGACTAGATGGTTCTCAGCAACCTCATCTAAGGCTGCCCTTAGCTTGACACTGCATCATGCAGTGATAGCAGCCCTTTCCTTAAGTCTTGGCATGGTGTCCTATGATCTGTATTTTGGATGGCATCATGAAGCCAAATAGTTGACACCAGTATAATTTTTCTTTGTCTGACAGTCCTAACACTTTCACATTGATACCTACTCTGAGAAAAATGCACTGAAGATGAGGAGATTATTTATTCTCATGTGCTCATCATAGCAGAAAAGCAGCACAAATCCCCTCTGTTATAACCTGCCTCTCTTGAACCTGGTCACAAAGCCAATATACCTGGAACAGTTTCCAGTGAATATATTACCAAATTGCAAACAGACACAAGAAAGCTCTGTATAGTCTCCCAGTCAGCTATAGCCAGGTAGCTACCTGTATTAGATCAAGGCAGATTTATTCCTGCACAGTCAATGTTACTTTAGCTTGGTTTTGTGTTAGATCTGGCTTGTGACACAGGACTTCAAAACTCTACTTGATCCATGATATCCGGTATAGACATATCTGATACGAGGTCAGAGATCTGAACTTTCCAACAAATATGCAGATTAGAATCATGGAGAATTACAGTAATCTGCAAATTAAGAGGTGCCTCTGCATACTAAGTCATACAGCACCATTGCAAGAATACCATCACAAAAAAAACATTAAAATGTCCATCCTTTTGAATAATATCATCCTCCAGTTTAGATCCAAGAAAATTTCCTCATTATCCACCCCCTTTTCTCAGTACCCCCTGTGAAGAGATTAGCTGGAAAAGTGAAAGAACAAAAAGCCTAAGAGATCACAGTAACCATATGCTTGTGGTCGGTTGAGGCTGTTCACAGTCAAATTTGGTAATAAGCTTTGTATTACGTTTTTTAAAAATGTTAACCCGTTCCATGTATAAATTTTATAATGTGCCATTCAAGTTCAATTTACACTCAGAACGGCTACAGATTTTTCATTTCTCTTTAAACTATGCTATGATTGTTGTATATTCAACACCCTGCCTTATTGGATTTATAGATAAATGCTGCTCTCTCTATATATTTTCATTCATAATTTAACTTCAATCCCTCTGGTTGCTGTTCCTTTGCAGAGACAATATTGTATTTCTCTACACTTACATTGTGCCAAACTTGATTTAGAAATCAAGAAAAACTTTCAAGATATTTATTCCACCACAGAGCAGAAGCATAGGTCTGCTTCTGCAAGTCCATTTTAATATTTTCTTCCTACTGAGTAGGCCAAATCTGAGTTTGGACCTAACATTAAAATGACTTTGTGCACCCACACTTTAAACTCTTGTAGTTAATAAGGTAAATTATTTAGAGGCAAGTCTATCTTCCCTTGAATATACCTTCTGCAGTTCAGCTTGCCAACATTATTCTGGAAGCTGAGAACAGGATACAATGACCAGAAAAGTAGTTTAAAGATTTTCTTTCCTCTAGTCATTGTACAATGGATCAGTTTTGAAAGAAAAGCTTATAAACCTTAATGGAAGAGAAGACATGCCTGAACTAAGGAACCCTCCTATCCTTCTGCATTCAAAGAACTCTGTGCTAGGGAAGTTAGGTAACTTGGGGAGGGTGAAAAAAGTCAAGAAACGTATGCCTGGCTTCTATTTATGAGTTTTCCAGTTTGTGTGGCCCCAAAGAGCAAGTGCAGGGCAAGAAGGCCCTTCCATGATATGTTTACCATCACCCTTGTGCTCAGACCCTAATGCCATATCCTGAAGATAGAATTTGAGACCGCAACACAGGGATAGTTGCAGCGGCTCAATTGGAAGTAGGAAGAGTGGTGGCTAGACTGGAGTCCTTCCTTACCATCTGTGCAAGCCTTTGTGCCTGAGTAAAGACATAGTTGAA
>NW_008824762.1:832780-837322 GCF_000699105.1 Pygoscelis adeliae | reverse complement strand
TCACTACCACAGATGACAACCAACAGATTCTGTATTCTACATCCAGTACTTTGTCACCTCCTTTATAGCCAGGCAGTGCCAAGACTGACCTACTTTGGAAACCAAACATGAAAAACTCTTGCTTGAGTGCTATTATGTATATATCTATAACAATTTAAACAAGAAAAATGAGTGTTTCATACAATGTGTTTGATTATATTTTATATTTAAATTTAATCTCTGTCTGAAAGAGATTAATTTTAAGCCTGCCCTTTTGAAGAGAAACAAACAAATATCCTCACAGAATAACCTCAGGAATCTGAGTGTCTGAGGTTCAAAACAGTTGAAACAATATTTTCATTTGATAGATCTGATCTGGGATTGCCCCTTCTCAGGAGTTTGGTTTACTTGAAGCAGGAATTTTCCAATGCCCCTAACCTGCAAGCCACGCTCAGGAATGTCAGATACTCAAATGGCTGAGTAAATTACAAACCACCAGCGTATAAAATGTCTTTAGCCCACTGGCTACACGAGTGGAGCCTTTGTGTGTATTCATGAGGCAAGGGCATCAGAGCCATCCGAAGTCTGGGACTTGGGGAAATCACTCTTGCTGCATCTACCTAGAGCCATCTCAGTTTCTGAAGGATGTTTCTTTTGGGCACAGGTAGTTTAGGTGGCGAATTGGACTGTTTTTTTTTTTTTCAAACTAGCTAGCCTAATGCTCTGCTACGGCTTGGCACATCACATGGTGAGAGCTCCGTGAACCAAATGACAGCTTTCAGCTGGCGGTGGTCTCTCTCTCCCTGTCATTCATGCAACAGCAACAAGTGAACATTGACCTTTCTGGAATAAGCTTAGTGCTGGCACACGAAACTCTTCAGCATGTGTCACCAGCCACGTTTGCCTTCATCTGTCTCCCCAAGCTGCTGTATCAGAGTTGAGATGAACAAAAGATTAATAACATGCATATATATATATATAAAAAAATAAAAATTAGATTGTGGTCCAGCATTCTGTGTTAGGATATCTTAGTTTAGGATTTTTTTCTTCTGGTTGATTCCAAATAGTCTGAATATCATGGACCTTAAAACACTGCCTTAACCAGGTCACTTTAAAATAGGGAAGAAAAAAGAAAAAGAAAAAGAAAAGAGGGTAGAATTAACTTTTATCAACTTGTTTTGATATTGAGCTATACTGACTTGTACTTGTACTGGTTAGTCCAGGTACTAATTTTTTATATTATTAGTCTTAAGTCATACTGAAGGTGTCTAAAATAGATAGACAGGTTTTCCTTTTTTCCTGAGTATATGTATTAATCTAAATAAATTATATACTTAAACTGTCAACAATATAAGTGCATATTTATCTGGATTGAAAGGTATCATGAATATATTTCAAAGAATGGAGATGAAGTTGTTATTGGAATGTATATGGTGAAGTATCATATGTCAATATTGTCTGTAACAAAATGTGTGAAATATAAAGGTAATAGAAAAGCTTAAACATGAAAAAGAATGGATATAAGCAGTTTAAGCTCTTTACGTAAATATTCTAACTACTGTGTCTCTGTCATGTTTTTTGTGTAAGGATGACATTACTTAGAACCTTAGCTAACTGTAAGTTAACAATGCTGTTTGTGTGGGAATTTAGGTAAGTTTTCTAAAGTCTGAAGGTTTAGCTGATCCTTTTTGGTTTAGAAACTGGGCTGGATACCTGGCATGATTAATTTTTTTAAGAGATGTCTGCAAAGAAGGCATTCTGGGAAGAAAGATTAAATTGTTAGATGCAAAGATGGATGTTTATTGCCTACTTTCTTGTGCTTTAAACACATGATAATGAAATATCTTGGGACGTTAAAATAAAGAGCTTCATTCACAATTTATTATGAAGATTCATTGTTGTCAAATCTCATTTTAGCTAAAATTATTTCTTAACCTAGATTTTATTTGCAGAAGTCACAGTGTTCCTGTTATTAAAGAGAAAAAAAAATAATCTCCAAACCTTTGAAAGCTTTTACAAGTCCAATTCTACTTGTACATGTTTTACAAATTGTATTACCTTTTCCAATTTTTTAAAAAACTATTGTGATTAATTTTATTATTTCTGTTTGTTTCTAGCACCTACCTGGCTGTGGGTGAAAACATATTCTGGCTGGACAGTGTATGCAGTATTATGACATTGCAGCTGAAGTTGTATCACTCCTTATGTTTCCTCATTGACTGGTTTCCCTTAATTTTAAGGGAATACACATAACAATAATGTCAGAGACAGAGCCTTAGTAGCTGAAAAACCATCACACCTTTGCTGAAATAGGAGAAGAATATCAACAAAGAGAGTGGCCCATTTCTTTCATCACTAGTTGGCGAGATTGGTGTCTAATGACAACATAGGTCCAAACATTAGTTTGTAGAAAGGAAGGTTATAAACCTCCTGTCAATAGTAATAGCCATGCGCATTTTACTTTCAAACAAATAATACTTTTAAAATTAAAACATTCCACTGAAAAATTAAAAACTAAAGCATGATAACAATAGGTTAAACTAAGTCAATAAGTGTAAAGGTGATGGGAAACTATCACTTACTATGATCACTTCATCACTATAGCGCCCACTCTGTCTACTCGAAACTGGTGAAATCAAAGTTGCAGCCAAACACAATGTAGCAAATAAAAAAAAAAAACTGGGGCTTGGACTGTGTTTTTCTGCCCCTTCTCCGGTTAATAAGAGTAACTCCTCCTGGGCAGTGAATTCACCTATCGAGCTACCATGCTTACGCCTGGTTTATTTGTTTGGAGTGACAGTTCTGAGCCCTGTGGGATGTAGGGACACAGGTCTCTGGTGTGCAATATCCTCATCTTGCTCTTGGGAATGTGCACCCAAGGGCCACATTTACACCTTATGGATTGAAACTGGGGAGTGAACTAACAGATACTCAGGAATGGTAGAGAGACCGAGGCCCTGGAGGGAAGCAGCAAACTGACCAAATTGCTGGTATCAATGCTCCCTGAGAACACAAGGGACCCTGAACAAATTACTACTGATTTTTGGAAAGGATCTTGTGAATTCGTCCAGTGGGAGGGGTTCTGAATCGCTGGCATCCCTTAATGTGTGTGCCTAGCTACAGTGTATGGAGAACTCTTGAACTCCTGAGTTCAGTTTATGGTTTTTGAAATTCGCTGACTGTACGTTCTGAGCCTTGGGCTTACAAATACATTGTAAGACTAAAGCAGTAAATGTAATGCTGCAACCAGAATGTGCTTTGAAATCCACAGAGGATAACTGTATTAGGAACACAAAGTGCTACAAGGTGTAGGAAACTTAGCTCCTCTCTTTGTTGTAGCTTTCTCCAGGTGAGCTTGATCCTGGACTGGATTAGTGGGTTTGAGATTGCGCAGGTTGGTTTTTTTTTTTTTTTTTTTTTTTTTTAAAAATCTTCTTTTCCATCTCGGACCTAGAATTTGCTAGATTAGCCAGCTGGTTTCACCTTTTCTTTTCTGCATTCTATTAAGGAACCTTAGTGTCTTTGGGGCATTGTGGCATGTTGAGTTAAAAATTACTATAATTACTGTGATCCCTGTGGAATGTGAAGTGTGCACAGTTTATGCCTCAAGGGGTTTGAATCCTTGGAGAGCCTATTTTTTGGGACAGCAAGAACTGTGAAATATACAACTCTTGATTTGTACTCAAGATCAGTGTCTGATTTATATGGTTAAATAAAAAAAATCTGATTTATACAATTTGTTCCTGGGTCATAATTATGGTCTAGAATTAATTGAATAGCCTGGAGGTTTCACTACTGTACATGGTAATGATTACTAAAAATTGATTCTCTCCTATATTTCTTTATTAACTTATCTGAAAATGACATATCGTGAAGAACAGCTTTAAATATTGCTGTGCTGAGCAACTTTGTAAATTGCTATTCAAGCTGTTTGTGTTGGCTTTTTTTTTTTTTCCTTCCTTGACATTTTAGGTGATTTATTATTTTATAAGTGTCTGAGCTATAAGTTTAACCAGAAACACAGTGTGGTTTTGTTTTTGTTTTTTCTTTCATGTTTCTGACTAAGGATATTGCTCTGTTAGCCTTCAGGATGAGATACACATGCCTTACAGACAGACAGGCTGGATCGCACCCTCCAGACATGAGGACCTTGCACACCCAGTGGGTTACTGTGCCACCAAGCATGCCTGGGCTAGCTCAGCACGGACTGCGTATACACAAGAGCAGCTGAGATGCAACCCACTTTTGGCCACTTTAAAGCTGGATTTTTTTAGGATATTTGGACTCTGGATGGAGTGAGTTTAAAGCATAACTACAGAATTTGTTACCTTTTTACCTTCATTACTTTTTATTATTTGTTATTGTTACCTCAATGGGCTTCTGAGCTGCCCAGTGGAAAAGGACCTGGGGGTGTTGGTCGACAGCCGACTGAACCTGAGCCGGCAGTGTGCCCAGGCGGCCAAGAAGGCCAATGGCATCCTGGCCTGTATCAGCAATAGTGTGGCCAGCAGGAGTAGGGAAGTGATCGTGCCCCTGTACTCGGCACTGGTGAGGCCGCACCTC
>NW_008824762.1:830384-832727 GCF_000699105.1 Pygoscelis adeliae | reverse complement strand
CTACAAGAAGGATGTTGAGATGTTGGAACGTGTCCAGAGAAGGGCAACGAGGCTGGTGAAGGGTCTGGAGAACAAGTCTTCTGAGGAGCAGCTGAGGGAGCTGGGGTTGTTTAGCCTGGAGAAAAGGAGGCTGAGGGGAGACCTCATTGCTCTCTACAACTACCTGAAAGGAGGCTGTAGCGAGGTGGGTGTCGGTCTCTTCTCCCAAGTAACTAGCGATAGGACGAGAGGAAACGGCGTCAGGTTGCGCCAGGGGAGATTTAGATTGGACATGAAGAAAAATTTCCAAAACATTGGAACAGGCTGCCTAGGGAAGTGGTTGAGTCACCATCCCTGGAGGTATTTAAAAGACGTGTAGATGAGGCGCTTAGGGACATGGTTTAGTGGGCATGGTGGTGTTGGGTTGATGGTTGGACCCGATGATCTTAGAGGTCTTTTCCAACCTTAATGATTCTATGATTCTATGATTCTCTGGCCAGGCTCCTAAATATGGGCTCTATATTTGTCTGGTGCAATCACTCAACAGGCAGTTCTGCAAATGCTATCTCCTGTTTGCTCATCCAAGTGGTTGCATTTGGAAAATATGGGAGGGTTTGACTCCTGTTGATCAAATCCTGGGAAGGCTTTGAAAGCCTCCAAAAGAGGTAGAATCACTCTGAGGTTGGGAACATATAGGTTAATTACATGGAAATTCTCTGGGAGAAGAAAGAAATAGCTGGGAGGGTAAGACCAGTTCCTCTGATATTATAAGGCAAACTGTGAAGATGGAAATAATGTTACTACCATGCTTTTGTTACTATTATCATATGTGTTTAAGCTTTGCTATTGACATTATAGACATTTTTTCTCATGATCTGAAAAACATTTTCTTAAAAGGTTTCACTTCAAGCTTGTCCAAATGTTTAATTTAGATAAAAGTTGACCATGGCAAAAAGATAGTATTATGGTATTGTAATGCTATCTTCAATAGTATTATTTCAGACACTACTATAACATAGAAAATTGACCGAGAAACTTGTAAATGTATGGAAAATTAGACATTTGACCTTACTTAGGTAAAATTTTTCCAGTGAAACTTCCCAATCAAGTTATTACTATGAAACTTTACATTTCATCAGATCAGCACTTCCCAGCAGACTATTGTTTTACCGTGAAGTTTTCATCCAGTTCTTTCATTTGCATTGAATATTCTGAGTCTAATTCCTAAGAAAAAATAAAAGCATTTGAATTGTGCATGTTCTAAACCCTAGAAAAGGATAAGAAATGAGGGAAATAGTCTGTGTTTTCTGATGCACTGGAATAACAATTATAATTCATTGACTTACATGGATTTCAGCCGAGTTCTCTTGGTTTGACAAGGGAAGAAACGCCCTGTTTGTGACTTCTGTGGGGTTTGCTTTGGCTGCCTCTCAAAGGTGATGAACTTACTGCCACCTTCACCTCCACAAGCCATTTAAGACTTGGCACTTGCTGGTGGCTTCCAGGAGCAGCAGGTCAGACTTGCTGCACTCAGGTCTGTCATAGCTAAGAGGCCAGATAAGAGGCTGGAACAGTGTACTTCCTCTCCTTATCAGCTGCCAAAATGATGGACAGCTGATAATGGCCATTTCTCACTTTTTCCCAAAGTGGGAAGAGCAGGGCCTATTGCAGGATCTTCTCCTCTGTGACAGTAAAGCCCTTTCAGGTATGCTCATAATCTCCACAATATCTCACTGTCTGATGGCACCACTGAGGTGGGCCTTTTCATCCCTTTACACCCCTATATTTTCACAAATTCTAGCTCCAGTCGGAGGACCTAATTTTACCTAACATCTCGATAGCAGTCTCGCTGTCTGTGTGTTGCTCACTATGTGGCACTTGCAGACTGGTGCTTTCTTGGCTCTGTGAGTTGGATCTGCTCATGGATCGGCCTCCTTTTTATTGTAGTAGATTGGTCTGAGAAGAAATGGGCTGGGGCAAAGTTAAAGCTGATGCCCATCCCTACCACAAATGTTGACTTTCACCAAAGTAATTTGCAGTCGCATTGGAGAGAAAAGGCTGAATGTGAAGGTTCGTGGATGTAAAGAGAATATGGATGTCTTAGCCAGTGGCTGCAGAGACCTGGCAACATTTTGCTGACAGAGGCACGGACAGAGCGTGGTGCATGTTATTGTAAAGCCGAGCCTTCCTCCTGCATGCTCTTTTTTCATAGTTGAAATAAAATAAGACTCAATTCTTCTCTGGGATGTTTATAGACAATTAGGCCAGTTTGTCTTTCTGACATGAAGTGAATCTTCACACCAATTATTTAAGCTTCCCCCCCCCCCCCCCCCCCCCCCCCCCTCCCTCCTTTTCTTTTCCTCT
>NW_008824762.1:818034-830363 GCF_000699105.1 Pygoscelis adeliae | reverse complement strand
ATGCCGCTTCTTCTCTTTCCTCTTACTAGCCCCTCTTATCTCTGCTGCAGATTTCCTGGCTCTAGAGATACACAGGAGAAGCACAGTGATAGAGTGTTTTTTTCTCTCTGTTGTTGTTGCCTCTGTTTTGTTGTATATAAATGTACAGGGATGCCTTTGATTGTTTATCAGTTTAAGTGCTCTGGGCAATGTTAGCATTCAAGCTATCAAACTATTAAGGGTCTGATTCTGCAGAATGTCTTCTAAGAGACGCTGAGATATTTGTGTTTCTTGATGGACTTGGATGGGTGTGGAGGACATTCATCCCTTCAGGCAGAGCTGAGGATCAGGCCCTAATTGGTGTTAAATTTAGGACAAACAGCCACCAATGTTTAGCAAGGATATGTATTTGCTGGAGAAGAAGGAGCCTCATGCTGTGTTGATTGATGTTGATTTCCATTCCATTATTTCAGGATGTGCACTACATGCTACAGAGAGGCCAATTATCAAAGGTTGTTTAAAAGACAGATCTCTGAGTACTGGGATTCATCATTAATTCAGGGGGTTATGCTTCTGCCTTTCCTGAGTTGTCTATTCCACCCACAACAGAAGCACTTCTTTTACATATATTTCCAAGTTTCCATGTCTGAATACTGTGCTTGGCTTTCTGTGGAACTTAGTTCTGTGCTTTGTGAGGAATTATGCTATGTTTGAGAGAGTTTTGTCCTATGAGACATCATTGGTCCCAGAATATCAGACCTGGCCAAGGCAGTAGCAGCAAAGAGACAGCCCACCTCAGAAGTTTATACAGTAAGCAATGCTCCTGGAGAAAATACAGGGAATACAAACATTTGGTTCAGTTCAAAAAAAGGCTAATCGCCACAGAACTGTAAATAATTCTCCCTGGCAAAAAAAACCCCTAACCAAACAACAAGGAATAATAATAAAAAAAGCCCAACTGTCCCAAACGAAGGAGAATAAGGTTTTGATGCAGACTCAAACCCTCGGCATGATTCCACTCGTGGCATTCCTCTCATTTCCTTTACTTGGCATAGAAGAGATGCTGGCCATTGGATTTAATCATACATTTTCAAAATACTGGGTGGAACTGAATCCCACTTTCAAACCCTTTGAACATCTGGCAGCAAGAAATTTAGTGATGTTGTGGGGGCAACAGGAGTAACTGTTGAAGACTGTACTCTTTCTGGTGGAAGAAGCATGGACCAGCCCTTTGCCAGAGACAAGCCACATCAGCTAGGGAGGCTGGAGGGGTCCAGGAAGGCTGGACGATCTTCAAGAAGGAAGTCTTAAAGGAAGACGGGTAGATGAGGCGCTTAGGGACATGGTTTAGTGGGCATGGTGTTGTTGGGTTGATGGTTGGACTCGATGATCTTGGAGGTCTCTTCCAACCTTAATGATTCTATGATTCTATGATTCTATGATTCTATGATTCTATGGAGGTGTTGCGAATTAGGCAGCCAAACAACCAGTGTCTCTCCAGCATTGTCCTGTGCCAGGCAGATGGGATCAGTACGTCTCGCTCTTCTACCCTCTGCTCAGACACTGCTGCATTCCCCAAGCTCATCAAGACCTGATTAAAACTTAGCATTTATCCAGGTCTCTGCACATGCTAACTAATTAATAGTCACAACACGATGGTGAGGAAGATGAAAGCAATATTGTTATCCTAATTTTACACATGGGGGCATAGAAGCAGAGGAGAATGCTGAGCTAGTATTAAAGTGTCAAGCTCGCACACTCACAAAGAGTCTGCCCTAGCTGTATTCTTTAGCACATGGTCTGGACATATACATATAATGAGCTATCCATTGGGTTTTCAAGATGCTGACCTTGCTGTAAGCCTCAGTTGCAGTCCACAAACATGGCTCTGTTCACCCAATTTGAGAATGACTCTGTCTTTCCAAACTTCAGCCTATCCCAGTGCATCTTGTTTCATTCCATTCAGGTGACTTCATTATGCTTTTAAATGCAATCCTATCAATATGTGGCCAAAATCCATTCAGATTCCTTCTGGGGAAGTCCCTGGTTCTGATCTGGATCTACAGGGAAGACTTTTATGGTATGAAAGAGAAATTGAATCAGCCAAAGCAAATTCCCTCTAAAAGGTACTTCTTATAAGATTGAGAGAGAGGGATTTTTAAGCCTATTTAATAAAATATAATTAGAAGGAAATTAATTCTGTTCTATTCTGTAGGATTATCTAAAGCAAATTGTAAAAAATAGCACATTTTCTAATAACTCTTTGTGTTAAAGGAATTTGCTGTGTGTCAGTCTCTCTTTCCCATTGTCACTATCACTCTGAATGGAATTTGCCCTATGCTTCTTTTACAGCCCGTAGACAGAAATAGGCATTTTCAGAGCAAAAATAATTTCATCCAAAAATAAGTCAGGTGAATTGCACCTTGAAGAGGGTCCTATTTTCCTCTGGGGACCATAAGGCAGCAAAGGGACGCTAGTTCAGCCAGAACTGTCTACATTACAGCTGTTGAAAATTAGATGAGATGAAGCCTACTCTTTATTCTCCTTTTCTCCCGGTATTAAACTCTGTTGCCAATTTCCTGTGTAATGTCAGGGGTTGACCCAGTCAGTGTCAGTCCTTCTGTGGACTCTGCATCAGGTCCTTTGGATCTCTCCCTGAAAACACATTAGGTCTAAGCTTTCTCCTTCCTCTTTTAAAAGATCTGTTCCCATGCAGGAATATTCCCAAGATCAGTTTTCTACTTCGAACTCTGTATTGCTGAGTTTATAAATTGCTGAGGTATCCTTGGGGGTTGCAGTTCCCACAGCGCAGGGATGTAATCCTTGTGATAGCACCACTGTGAAGTTTTGGGTAGCTAATGGTCACATCCCCCAGCCACCAAGAGATCGCAGGCTCACCTGGACTTCCTGGTGGCACTTTATGAGTCTCTAGCAATCCTTTCATAGTCAAGTAAATAAGAATCCTCTAAACACTGAAAGTGCA
Organism: Pygoscelis adeliae; assembly: GCF_000699105.1. Classification (NCBI taxonomy): domain Eukaryota; kingdom Metazoa; phylum Chordata; class Aves; order Sphenisciformes; family Spheniscidae; genus Pygoscelis; species Pygoscelis adeliae. The sequence goes on along the minus strand of NW_008824762.1, from coordinate 827,401 downwards.
GAGGGCATTGCTGTAATAGGTCTCCAGGGCTTTACAATACAGTTTTATTTCCTTGCTAAATATAGCTGCTTGCTTCTTATTTGCCCAAGAGAACTAACATATTATTTAAAGAATATTTTCTTTTTTGCTTTGCCAGGCAGACTGTATGTGTGTATGCGAGTGTATGTGTGTATACAGTATATTGAGCAATTTTGGTGGCTATTTGCCAAAGCAGATAATAATGTTGTAGCTTTACTGTCTGTTTATTTCTCCCCTCTCTTCTCCAACCCCTTCTCTCGCCTCCCTATTGATTTAGTGCAGCCAGTGAAGTTTTACAGCCTGCATTTAAGGAGGCTGCTCTTTGAAATCCATGAGGGGCTGCTAATCAGAACTAACTGCAAGCATCAGGTGCAGTAGGCATCTCAGTCCTGGCCTATTGGCTTAAGAGAGCATGAAGGGCTAATTTCATGGCTGATAAAGCTTTCTGTCAAGGAGGTCTCCCAAACAAATGAACATTGACTTTTTGTTACAAGGGAAATAAAAATGGTCTTTTATCACAACTGCCTGCTTGTGCAAGGTAAGAAGTCACATCCCTGCTGGGCTATTACTAGCCATCTGGGACTATTTGGGAGCTTGCTAAGTTGCCCAGACAAGATTTCCAAAAGGATTTTGGAGCCTAATTCCTCTTTAAGTGCTCACTTTCCCTTTGATTTCCTGGACTTTATAGTTTTTAGTCCAGAGGTGATAAAAACTACTGCCAGATCTTCCTCAGGCTTTGCAACAGTTCCTCAGGTATTTCCTAGGAAATCAAAAGGCTTTTAGACACCCAGTTAGGAACTGGGTGCCCAAATCCCTTTCAGAATCTGGATCTTTATTGCTTTTCCTCTTTTGGTTTGCCAGTTTAATCCCTCCCTCCCTGTTTCATCTGACTAATCTCTTGGTATCACCTACACTCTTAGGACAACTCTTCTGTTTCCCTGCTCTGCCAGGAAGATGGGCTTTGACTTCTGTTTGAAGGGAGCACCCATCTTCTTGTTCCGAAGAAAATAATATTGATTATTTCAAAGCACATGGCTTGAGGGCCTTTCTGTGAGAGGGAATGAGGCCGACTTGATATCACTCAGGTGTTCTTCTTTCATTCATTAAGAGTCTTCACCAATGGAAGTGGATGCCATTTCTTAGAAGTATCATGTAGCAAGTACTTAAGCATGCAGTTAAAGACTGATGCTTTTATGAAAGTCATTTACTTGCATAAAATTAAGCAAGTCCTCACATACTTCACAGAACATAGTCTATGAAGTTTTCAAAAATGGTATCATTTTTCTTTCATTCTTTCATGTTTTGATGAAATGTGATTTCAGCCAGCAATACAGACATTTCAAGGACACAGTCCCTACTTTTGATATTGAGATCACCGAGTTTCCCTCTAAGTTCTTCAAAGAGAAAAGTCCCCTCCAAATCTAATCCTGATCTCTCCTGCTCTTAAATCTATCATTCTTTTATGAATGTTTTTTAATGATCCTCTTAGGGCTGGTTTACACTACAAAGGTTACACTGGGAGAGAGACATTGGCTAAGGCCCTTAGTGGAGGTCTGGTTTATTTTGGTAACAGGACTTCTGCATTTACAGATAAATTACCTATTTGAAAGACAGACACTTTTCCATCAAAATGTTTATTTTGCCATTGTAATTTCATTTACACAGAGGGGGTTTGCCAGAAGAATGATGTCTATACATGTTGCAATTTCCTCTTTCCTGCAATTCATCAGCATACTTGAATGCTATAATATGGACTTGGCTTTCAAATTAGGCTCTATGAGCAGCAGTAAAACAGTTTAAGTCTTTCACTACAAATCCACAGGGCTCACTCTAGTCTTGTACTTAAGGCAATCGCCCTGGTAGATCCAGCTGCATACCAGCTTGTTTAGGAATAGGAATCAAAGGTGCTGGATGTGATGCAGATGGGTGTATATTATTGGTATTAGAAACTGGTGTGCTGTGCCTTCACCCTGCCAACCTCTGAGTCACTTGGCTCCAAGTGAAGCTTGTACCTAATTGTCTACCAAGTTATTTTTCTTGCCACGCTTCTTGAATGGCAAGCTTAGATCCGGAATTTTTCCTAGCTCTGTCTGTATATTGGTGGTGTTGTATGCATACCTGTTCCGCAATACAGACTGAGAAAAAAAATCATGTCACAGAGGCAGACAATTGTCGCGGGACTAGATGCAGACTTTGCCAAGACCTTTGGGATGCTGTGGAAGGACAGGCAGCAATGCATTTAAAATATCACATATTTGACAGGTTTTAGAATATTATATATATTTATGAAAAACGGTGCTGAAACAAGCTTGATTTTCTACTGTATTACATGCTATTTTAGTTAATGAGGGATACAATCACAGGCAGTAATTATAGTTTGTGCTGTCAAACAGCATTTACTTCAGGCAGAATTTTGCCCTGGGGTTTTAACTGTTCCCCTCATGGCCTGTCTGAAGATGTTTGTTGGTTTCTTGCACTGTAACAGAACTCTTTTCTTTGTGGTACACATTGGCTTTCCAATTAAATTAACACACTTCCCACTTAAATTGACACAACATTTTTAGGCAAAAAGCGGTTCTTTTGTTTGTGGGCTGTTTACTGACTCCGTTGTTTTATGTTATGTCTGAGAATTGAAGGCAGCCCTGCAGCCAGGCAGATCAACATAGCTCTGCTGAAATAAATGAGTCTTTGGAGAACAATCAGTGGTCGTAATGTGCCTGGATAACTACAGTGACACCTCTAAAAATGTCAAATAGAGATACTGGTCCTTTGCAGACATGATCTGCCAAATGGACGGGTTTCATACAGGGATTCTGCATTTCCATTTTAACCACTGGGTTCAAATATATTTCCAAGTTTCCTCTCCTTTCACTACTTTTCTGACATTTTTTTTCTTTAAGCCTTTGCAAAATCACAAAACTGGTTGAAACTTAAAATGCTTCATGGTGAGAAGACAGATATGATTACAAATGAGAACACACCATCCCCCAAGGGAGCCCCAGTTTCCCCTTCCATCACAATTAAAGAATGCTACATGTGAGAATATTTATAGCAGAGTTTATGTCATTGTTTATTGTTTATGATTATATAGTATACACTTACATTCTCTGGAGAAATACACAGTCTTCTTTTTGCTTCTTCACTTTCTCCTCTATTATGTTTCCTGTAATATGTTATTGCAAGATGACTCTTAGGGCTTGCTTTAAAAAAAAGAATACCTGGGAGGTAGGGCTAACATATTGCTTTAGAAAATAAACCTGCCTCTGACTTTTAAAAAGCTGATAGGGAAAGTAATAGGAAGATTAATTAGTTCTAATTGACAATTTTTACTTAAAGTGCATTCTTTGAAAATGTACTCTGTGAGGTTGGAGGCTGTACAATTTACACTGTATAACTTTACAGATTTTGTTTTCTCATTTGAATACCATTTTGTGAATGCTGCAATCACTCTTATTTCTGGTTATTTATTCTGGAAGCAAAGCTGGAATCTGCAGAGACAATGTGGGACTCGCAGAGCATTTCCTTCCTAGGCTAATGAATATGTGTTAGAGAAGGATGGAAAAGTGTGATAGTTCCTATGGCACCCAGGCCATACAGTTGTCTAGGATGGATACCAGGCTCTAGTGTTTAAATTCAAGAGTCACAACTGAATTGTACCACCTGGGCTGCAGGACAGTGAGACACTGGCTCCCAGGGCAGTCAACAGAGAGAGGTTGGCATAACCTGTTAGGCACCAGAGAGGAGGATCTAATACAGCAGTAGATGGGAGCTGTGACTTGGAAGCCTTAGCAAAGGGAAACCTGATTCATTCATCACTTCCTCTAATGCAAGTGCCTGAGTCTTTCTAAAGTGTTGTAAAAGGTGGTGATGTGGTGTGGACAGAGTCCTTGCTCCTGGAAGCTGGTGCTACCCTGACAACACTGACTCCAGAAACCCCGTTGACAAAGGAATGAGTTATTGCACCTACTCAGCATCCCATTTCAGCTGAGACTTCAGTCCAGCTTAAGTATCCATGTGCTTAAGTACCTTGGTGAACTAGGGTTTTAGGCAGTTGTTTAAACTTGAGAGTAGGTTCACTGGTATTTCTGTGTGTGCTGAAAGACAGACCTGAGCTTTATTGCCCAGATGAATACACAAATCAAATGAGTCCTTACTCTTCTCTGGACATTACACTTCTGCATGGAGAAGGCTCTAGGAGCCACTAGCTGCACAAGAGGGTCTTATCAGAACATGCCAAAGGAGGACTTCAATGCAAATGCAAATTCAAGGGTAAACTGCTCAGCTTTTCTCCCAGCCTTGCTCAAATGGGCAGCAAATGCTGTGTCCAGTGTTTTCAGATGGTGGATGAATCCACTTGACGAGCCCCCACTGATTTTGGTGCATCACTACAGCATTTTGTGCAACAAACAAGAAAATGGTAAGAAGGCACACGGATTTCTTGACAATGGTCACCTGCCATAAGCCAAAGTTAAAAATATGTTTTTGTGGGTTATATGCACTGTCTCCTCTTGTTGGCCATCAAGGCCATTTTTATGCTTTGAGCTTTTCCCATTTTCCACCTTGCTGATTTACCCCTTTCCCAATGAAATTGTGTTTTAGCTGACTGTGGCAGCTTTGCAATTTGCCTGTGCAGTTTGGACATCAACAGGAGAGGGGAGTGATCCTCCATAATGCCTAAAGGTCCTCTGTCTCCAACGGACAAATGCAAAGCAGTTTAAGTCCAGCTCTTTCTCAGCAACATCTGTGAACTGCAAATATGCTCAGTCCAGTCTATTTCCAATTTGCCTTCTGAGAATTCCCAACTTTTACATTGTTCATGTGTGAGTTAGATGAGATAGGATAAAAGGAAATAGTTTGGTAATACCTACAGGTTTATATTGCAGCACACAACAGTGGCCAGCCAGGTGCACACTAAAAAGAATATTTTATTCTCTTTGTTCTGGCTGCTGGGATACCCTGACTGGGACACAGTTGAATTGTTTAAATGCAAAAGCCCAAGTTTTGCTTTTAAAAAAATTTAGCAAAGCCTAGAATGAATTACTGGCCTATTTGTCATCCTGGCATGGAAAGCATTTTCAATCTCTCCTCCTGAAGCTGTTCCACTTAGTATAAATAATGAAATATTCAGTGAGCCACAGAAAAAGACCGGCTTTGTAGCCTGGGGGGGCTCCACTGAGTATGAGACAGCCCAGGTGAGTAGCTTTATCATGGGTGTATTGGCTATTCTTGGTATGATCTGAGAAAAATACCATAAAGCATTTTGTCTTTGATCCAGTCAGCCTTTTGCAACAGAAAAAAGAAATATTGTGGGAAATTTTTCATCAGCTCTATTACAGGCGTGCGATACAAGTGACAATTCATAAGGAAATGGGAATTAGAAGAAACAGCACTGTAATTGCTACCACCTTGCATAACATACCTCTCCCTAAGCTGGGCATTTCTAGAGCAAAAAGAATTTAGAAATTTAGTCTGAACTGTAACAGACTCAAGGCTTTGTGAGCTGGAAGGGAGTCCAGGACACTCTCAAGACTGTGAGCTATTTATGCCAGAGCAGTTTACACGACTAACAACCAGAAAGTGAAACTGCATATAAATGAAAACTGAGGTGGACTAGTTTGATGCTACTCTCCTGAACTTCAGCAAGTCCAAAAAGGAAACCCACACAGAGGATGAAAACTGTTTATTCAAAATATATATTTTATATAAATAATACATAAAGTTTACTTCTATTCCTTTTTTTTACAGCTAATCAATTTTTTTTGAAAGAACAAAAAGTCTACAAAATGAAAATATATTATAATATACCAGAATTACTCTGTTCCTAAAACTGCATAAATCACATAATCATCACAGCCTTCAGAGATGTTCGGCAGACCAATACCTAGCCCTGTGTCTTCGATTGTAATAAATCTTAAATTAATGTAGGACCGGAGATTCTGGAATAAAAGGGAAGAAGTTGAAGAATTTTCTATTAGTCTGGGTTTAATGAGAGACATATCATGTCTCCCCAGTTAAGGCGTTTGTACTTTCTTTGCAATTATCATTGCAGCTAATTAACAGCCAATGCTCACATTCACCAGCTACACTTAAGAGGTGATGATACTAAGGAGGAGTGGGGAGGAAGAGAGATGTAAATTTTTAATACCTTATTTGCCTTAAGTCTGCATGGGAACCATGAATAATTGATGGTAATGGTGGTTAACCCTGAGCCCATCAAAAGGGATCTTTACATGTTATCCATTCCCCGAGCCTCCCCCATAACAGGTCTGCCTGACACAAAAAGTGGCTTTTTGAGGCAGCAGGCTGTGATGAGATTTGTTACTACCAATTAAGGATGTTGATTGACAGCAGCTTTCTATACAGAGGCTTCTGGAAAATGTGGCTCCTACCCCATCTCCAGCTGCTCATCACAAGGGCTGGAGGTTGGTGTCCCCTCAGACTTGCCACCTGACCTGCTCAGGGGAAGGCTGTAACTTGCTTCAGTCACAATCAACCAAATTAGCTTAATGGGTGTCTGTAGCAGGTCCTTGCTGTCTTTGGTCACTGTAACTGAAGTGGGTTAGGCATTGATGGCACAGGCTGCTCAGCTGGCTGTTGACCTTCTTCATGGGAATGGCCACTGGGAGGTGGCTGGGGCCAGACATTTCTTCCAGTTGGACAAATACGTGTGAATGAAGACATTGTCCAGAGTCTAGTGAAGCCAGCTGGACTCACAGGTTACATTTGTACAAAAAATAAAATGAGACAGGACCAGTTCTCTGGCTGCAGGGGCAAAATGCCAAACCTTCTCTTCCTCCCAAATTGATCTTGTCCACAGTGCTTAACAGACACAGTTTCTGGTCCAGACTATTTCCTGAGCTTCAGCAAAAGCTTGCTGGCACATGCAAAAGCTGTGCTAGAGAACATGGTGTAAAAAAAAAAACCCAGACTGGGCATTGATGAGTCTTGCTCAATCTGCTAATACTGGCATAGCCACTGTGGCACCTGAGCTGGTTAATGCATTGCTGATAGAAGTTGTCCTGTTTGTCTGCAGTCTCTACCAGAGGATACCTGACAAGAATAGACCACCAGTCATGCAGTTTAACACCTTGTTCAATTTTTTCTGAAGATTGTGGGGTGTCTTGGAAATGTAAGGGAACTCCTAGAGTTTGATACTAGAGCTAGGACAGATTTGGCTTTTTCACTCACCCAAGCTGCTGAGCTGTGGACCTGTCATAACCTTGTGGTCTAGGAAAGAGGAAGGCTGGGACAGTGCCTGTGTCAGATTGCTTTCTTACCTGAAAGTGAGGAGGACAGTGTGCTATGGGGCTGGGGAACACTGTATGGTTCAACTGGCTCAGGAAGGTGCCTGTTTACTATGCCAGTTTCTTCTTGGTAGAAGTATTGAAGATATCCATTAAAAAGGCTCCATCTTGGTCCTGAAACTCCATGAAACTGTTTGACTATATGCTGCTCTTCATGCTCTTCAGTAACACATGCAAGAGATTTGGAGGAATCCCTCTCTCCACCTACAAAGCAATCCTTCTTTGAGGGGCTTGATACATTGGTTAGCCTCCCACACAAGCGTGCAGAGATGGAGGATCCCATGGTCCATCTTTCCTGATTTGGCCAAGTCCTCAGGGCTGGATTTTAGTTCATTTTTCAAAAAGTTTGTGTGCTGTCTAAACCCCATGCAGGCAAAGAGCAAACTCGGAGCTGTTGGATACACAAGAAATTGACTGGATCTCCACTGGAGATCAGGAGGAACCAGATGTTTGACTCCACATGGCCAGCAAGGTACCTTAGCTCCTAGTCACTATGGCACAATGAAGGAAAGGCTCAGACAATGGGTGTCCCCGTGGGCAGGCGGGCAGTAGGGATCTTGCTGGCATTTTTCAGGCAGGTAAGGTCACTGCACCTTCTGCTCCCTCTCCTGCATGAACACCAAGTTGTGCCTGCATTGTGCATCATATTCCAACAACGTGAGATTTGGGACTGATTAGGAGCCTCCGGTGAAACATTTTCCTCTGAAACATTTAGTGTACTCTGGCTTTATAGAGCACTTCTGCTGGTCACCGCAGAGGAACGGCAGGCCCAATGCAGCATCAATCAGCCAAATACGGTGCAGATGAAATGGAGAGGCAGGTTACCCAGCAGGGCTAATGAGGCATATCCTGTCTTTACCAGCTGCTGGGGGACAATAAGCACTGGAAAATGGTAGGTAAACCTCGCTGCCAATGTTTGCTGTTCTCTCTGGGGAGACAGGGAATAGAAATAAGACCTTTACTGCCGGCATTTGCTCCCAGGAAGTTTTGATGCACAGGTGTCTCTTGGATCAGCTAACCCCGCTCAATTTTAACCCTCTTCTGGCCTTCGAAAGCCCCTAAAAGGAACGGTTTATACCCCAGGTCTCTGTCTTATACCTCAGCTCTCTGTCTATGCACCTTTTACTCTCTGGAAAACTGTCAGTCTGCAGTTGCTGACATGTATATTGACCCCAATGGAAGCTGTAGCCCAGTGCTCTGCAAAAGTCCAGTGCTTTGAAGTGAAGACATGAATGGAGAGGCCTGATCCAAAGGAGCCAGTGGGATAAATCTCCTTCCTGCACCCCACAAGCCAGATAAGCAGCATCCTGGTGAGATGGGCAGGGGAAGGTGGAGAAAATGTGACAAACTGAATTAAATAACACACTTGCTCTGTACTCCAACACCCAGCTGTCTTGTACAAACAATTTTTTTTTCTTTCTGCTGCCTGGTGTTGAGAAGTTTTTTTTTCAGCAAGTTAATGAGGTAGAGCACAACAATAATTTTTCTTTATGTGTGTGTTTTTTCCCCCTGCAGGGCTTTTTGCCAAGCTGGAAAGGGAGGAAAACTCATACATGTACATTGTATAGCCAGCCAGGAAAAAGGATGTGGATTCAAGAGTATTTGTTCAACCCAAAGTCCTGGATGCAGAAGTTCAAGTTTCCAAGGCTAATCAGGGAGAAACACATTTCTTCTGTGTGAGAGATGCTGGTTTAGAAACTCTTCTGGGATGGCTCCATTTCAGATCCCTCCCTACGTGACAGCGCTGTTTGTTGCTGGGACCTTTCCCCAAAGGGTGGTTTGGGCACGGGCAGGCAGGGATGGGTGTGAGGCTTCTCTGGTGCCTCCAGGGAGCCGATTACTTCCTTTTCTGTTTCTGAAAAAATAATCCTGCTTCCCAGAACAACATTAAGGTGTTACAGGAAGGCCATCAGGGATGGGTGGATGGTGGAAAAACACCCATGAGACCCATATTGCCTGCTAGCATTAGTCCCATTTAATCAGTTTGGCTCTGCTTTGAATTTGGGTTTGCATCAGTGGGGCTGCTGGGGAAGAAAGCAGTCATC
>NW_008824762.1:784154-817993 GCF_000699105.1 Pygoscelis adeliae | reverse complement strand
GGAAAGAAGCATTTACTGGTTTGGGTGATAGGAGAGGACTCCAATGGGAACAAAGTCCCCCTCACATCTTACAGGCGCCTCCTTGGCATATGGTCTGCAATAAAGGAGAGCTTTCCACCTCTTTTCTAGACCCATCTTTTGGAGGCTCTCTTTTGGTCTAGGCTGTATGAACTGACAGGGAGACAGGCAAGGATTTACTGAGGGGAAGGAAAAGAGAAGGTTTCCCCTTCTCTCCTGCACACCAGCATGACCATTGCAGCATCTACTCACCAGCACAGGCAAAAGGGACACTTTGACCTTGCAGCTGCACCAAAGTCTGAGAGAAACCTCTATGTCTAGAGAAGTTTACTTGTTGGTAGAAAAAATAGCAGGTATGAGAGAAAAGAAAGGCTGAAGGAAACACTGTGATTAATCCAGCATCCTCCGCAGCTCAGTGATGATTAACCTTTCTTCTGCCCCATCTTAATATAACTGTAATCGGAGGTCGCTTTCTAGTGACTGGTTTTTTATTTCCCATGTGTGCCAGGAGATACTCCCCCTCTTTCTTTGAGGACTGGGTTTCATCTCAGCTTTATTTGGTGTAAGGCAACTGATCTTTTGCACATACTGATTACGTAGCCTGCAGCGGTTTGGGTTGTAGCGTAGGGGCTGCAGCGCTGTGCTGAGCTAAGTGGATCAGCCTCCGTGCTCAGGGCTTCAATGAAGATGGGCTGATAAGGCCCTGAGGGACCCGTCTGCACAAGTGGGAGGGATGCAGGATGAGGCTGGGCAAAGGAAAAGGGACCAGTTGCTTTCTGCTGTTGAAACTGAAGTGAAGTCCCCCCCACTGAGGTTAGAAAGTGGGAGAGTTTTCCTCTCTGGTGGTGTTGGGACAAATACTAAACCAAATGGTGGGACTGGTTGGAGAAAAGATTTGCTTTGGACTGACCTGCTGAGCAGGAGTTAGAGGTTGGCTTGGAGGCATGGTCCAGGGAATATGCAGAGCTCGTGGTAATTTCTGGCACTACAGGAAAAACCTTTGCAACAAATAAACTCAGGGGAAATTGATAGTTACCAAGAAATGCCCAATGACATTTAAGGGCTGTCTTATTTCAGTGGTCATGGCCATTAGAGTCAAGCATACACTTATTTTCAAGGATCCACCAAAGGCTTTTTTCAAGAACTCCGGCACACCCCTACCACTGCTCAGCCACCTTGGATTTAAGTTGGATGTTTTCCTCCTGCCGTCTCTATCTCTTTGGTGGACATAGCTGGGAGAGGTGGGGTTGACATTGCTCCCTTTGCAGAAAAATCTGGCTGGAATTTGTCTTGTTTAATGGAAAGTTAACTCTGTCTCCAGAGTGTCTGGAGCCATGTGGGGAACAGGCTGCAGCTCATGGCGAGGTGCCAGAGTTATCTTTAAACTAGCTGGATTGGGGGCTGCAAAAAACTCATACAAATTACAAATTCTAGGTAAGGATTTATCAGGCCTTTTTTCATTATCCTCTCTTAAGTGGATTAGACCATGCTGGCAGAAAGAGAACAGACATGGAATGAGTGTTAAACCCATGCCAGATCTGAATATATTTGTCAAGATATTATACACACAGCAATAAGAGGCAGCAGGATTCCAGTAACAGTCAACTTAATGTGTTGTTAGTTTCAAGCAATTGTACATCTTTTATCTACAGAAGAATTGTTTGCTACACAAGCACATTACATTTAGGAATAAATAAAATCACACTCTAAATCATAGCATTAGTGTGGCCTCATTTCCTGTCTCCTGGGACAACACAGATCCAGTGAACTGATTCTGGATGAATTCTGCTTCACTGGGACGCTGTATGCAGTCCATGAGCATCTGTAAACCTTTCATAATGCATTAAACATAGTTATCAAAGATGTATGCCTACTGTACCATGGGTACCTTTTCTCCAAAAAGACAGTAGATTTGCCAACTTTCCACCACAGACTCCATTTTCTCTTTCCTGTTTCAGGAGACACATTTTAAAAAAATCACAGTGATCTCCTATCTAAAGGAAAAGGCTTATGTTGAGCAGAGGATTGCTTGCCAAAACCTGAACTGTTTTGGGTCTGCTAGTTTTAAATTGTGAATCCTAGGAATAAAATCAAGAAGAAAGCGAAAAAGAAGGTTACTGATGACTCCGGATGTTTTGGGAACATCTTCCACACCTTTATGTCTGATCTCCAAAGCAACTTGCCCTAGAAGGTCCATGTGAAGGTCATAATGAGATGCACTATGTTCACTAGGAAGGGAATTAACTTGCTAATCAGTAGACGGAGTTTATTGTCCTAGTGTTGAAGATTATCATAAGTTTTATTGAATCTTTTTATATTTTGTGTTGGTTGTGAAATAATCAACTATAAGAACATCTTGATTTCAAGAAGTTAGTCTTTATGTTAGTGTGATGTATGGGTTGCTGTGTTATTCGCTGGACCACGTTAGCCTTAGTCTTAATTCTCTAGAGTGTAACCAGATCACTTAGGCTTTATTGTGTATGGGATGAGTTATCTGACAACTTGAAAAGGTTGATGAATATCTAGCTAACTTGGCAATGAAACTTACTTTTAAGGTAACCTGAGGTGAACTGTCTTCTTTATAATACTAAAAAACACACCCACAGGTCAAGAAGACCCTTGCCCAGGTGAAGACCCTTCTGCTGCGCAAGCGTAGTAACAGAAGAGAATAACATAACAGATATTATAAGTATATGCAAATCACTAACCAATCATTGTAACTGGGAGTGTACTACCTTGTAATTCTTGTGTATAAATGTAACAGTGATCTAGCCATAGGTGTGCTTGATTTGTGGAAATTCCACCTTGCACCCAGCGCCGCAATAAAGAATGTCTGCTTTCTAAAACTCCAAATTGAGTCTTAGAGAGTTCATCATCTGCCGACTTACGGTAACACTAGCAGCGAAAGGAGCATTTGACAATGCTCTTCAGTGATCTGGATCCCCTAAAGGACCCACCATGGAGTATGAGAGATGTGTCAACATCTCAAATAACAATTTAAAGCCTTCTTTTTATTAAAAGGAAAAAAAAAATTCTGGCCTTTTTCTTTATGGAAATTGCCTTAAAAATATTACCCTATTGCTGTGACTGACAAGACTGTGAGTTTTTAAAATAAATAGGTAAAATCACAGCTTGCCTGAAACCTTACCAGCTGTGCTGCTGCCTGATGCCTCCCCAGCTACTGCACAACAACTCCTAAGTCAATTATGCTCCTGGCAGAGCTGTGTGTGCATTTGCTGGGAGCTGCCACGTTTTGGGAAATTTGGGCTCTTTTTTTATGTATTAACCCTCAGTCTGAATTTCCTGTGGCTCTGATGGATGCTTGTAGAAATAACCACGTTCTCTTTAATGGTGTTATCTATAAGGAAGGAAGCACAAGGTCTGGAAAATATAACAGACTTTCTCAACCTGAATTGAGTTCTCTACCAGTGTTTCTTTATAAGCCTGTGTGTTTTTCCCCTTAAACCCATAATCTGGAGCTGGCAGGTTCCTGAAGGTTTATAAAGCCACTTTTCCCCTATCAAAGTATGTTTGTTGTGAGAGACACAAGGAAAGGGCTGGACATCAGTGAATGAATAGCAAGGATCTTTTTGAAATAGAATAAAATAGAAATAAATCTGAAATAATACATCTTTCTACTTCTGGGGCTATTTAATAGACATCTAAAGAAGTCTGTAAAATTTTAACCCAAAACCTCATTGAATTAATTGTTTTAAAACCCAAGTTCTGCCATAGGCTTCCCATTTGGATTGGGGCACATAGCTTAGGCTATCCCACATAGCAGTAAGCCCTCAGCGTGTGTGTTAGGAAATACTTTTAGCCTTGATTTCAGCCATGAAAATATCTCAGCATATCAATAAGCTTACTGAAGTCAACAGGGTTAAGAACACAATTTAAGCTAAAAAAGCATTTAAGTGAACTGAGAGGCAGTATCTCTCAACAGGGAGATCTTCCTCTCTTTGGTGGACTACCCTTCCACCTGCAAATGTCCCAGACCTCCCAGGAACTAAGATATCTTCATTTCCAATTCTGTACCCTACTGGGAAAGATAACCTTAATTTTCTGTTTTCTGCATAATGAGCAAAATAGATTTTTGGTCTCTGTTTCACCCTTTAAATTGTTGATATCTTCATTAAGTGTCTCAGCAAATATATATTTACTCTTAAAAATGAAAACACAACCCTCATCTTGTTTTACAAGCATGTTTCATGCTCTTTCTTTAATCATTTAGTTCCAGTGATTTAGACACTTTCCTTTGTTTTTCATAATTAGCCCTGCAGATTAAGAGCATGACAATTTGTGCAAAGGTTTATTAATTATTGGTAATAATTATCAGCAGCAGAACTGCAGATGCATTTAACCTAACTCTGTGGAGGAAGGGAGGAGGGAAGGATTGGCTGATACGAACATACTACTCCTTCCTTTTTTTCCCCTTCTGGTCCATTTTCTATTCCTTGCTAGCCCTTTCACACAGAACCCCTCTGTCTCTCTCCTAAAGGCTGCTGGATCACATTTCTGTTACCTCTGCATCAAAATGCGTAGGACGGAAAATTGTTGCACCTACTGATATTCTGGAAAATGCCATCCCCTTCCCTGCACAGCCATTTCAGCATAATTTCTAGAAGGCAGTAACCCTTCCAGACTGGCTGCAAAATGATTGAAATGAGGCAATCTGTAAAACTCTTCATTTTCATAACTCTGCTTAGAACCCCATAATAAATAATTGTTTGATGCCCTACTCATTATGATAATTCAAAGTAAATAAATTAAAATATTATTTTCAGTTCAACTGGAAACAAAACATCCTGGAAATTTTCAGTGCCTGGAAATTTAAGAGGCAAACCAAACCGAAACCCCTCTACACACCTCTGGGGTAAACAGAATGGTGTGTTTGCCACAAAAATGGTGTTTGGTTTTTTTGTTGAAATATTCTTTACATTTCAGTTCATTATATACCTTTAATGAAACTGCACATCAGTTTCAAGATGTAACACTCAACATCAGCTGCTGAAAAGGTTTCATTTAGAAAATATTGTGATTATTTTTCTGATTTCTTTTGTTAATCATAATTATTTTCTGATGTATTTTTAAGCTCTTAACTTAATTCAAAATGTATTCCTCAAGAACTTCTATCATCTGAGATATGCTTCTCCTTGGGAAAAACAAAATAAAACACAATAAAAAACACACAAAAAAATGACTAAAACATCTGACTTTTTGCCATCTTCTCCTCTTGTAATTTACTTCATTTCTCTTCTGATTCTCCTGTTTATTAACTACAAATCCAGTCACTGTCCTTTGTCTTGGCTTAGGCTTGGAAATGTAATTTTCCACTCTACTTAAAAATCTTGTTTTTCTGATCATACTTTTCATTATACTACACAGCCATTGACAACCATAGAGTCCACATTTCTTCCTAACCTGACCTACTCCCACCACTCAACATAGGCACATGTCCATACCCAAATAATTTTGCATTAACTTCCTTCTTTGGGGAAATGTTACTGGTGCCAAACAACATGTGTTATCAGGGCTTATGCTTTTATCATAGTAGATGACGTTATCTTCTTTTTTTTACACTATTTGTTTGGTCTTGCCCACTATTTTTCCATATTAATATTAAGCATAGCTCAATATGGTAATTTCTAGCTTGCATTACTGTTCTTCCCTTGATTTTTCATTTTGACCTCCCTTCTTTTTTAGGTTCCACTTCTTGGATTGATCTTTTCACCACTTCTCTATATTTGTTTGATTTGGCAGCCTTTCTGATGACCTGGGCAATTCTGGTTCTTTGGAGATGGAAAAATAGCTGGGAGGTGAAGGAGCTAATGGGAAACAGACAGTTTTCTCTCTTTAGCTATTAAAAAGAATTGTCCAGCTCATTCCTATAACCTGCTATATCTCAAGATCTCAAAGCCACCACTGACCCTTTGACCAGCACCGTGGGTAACGAGCACTGAGCTGAGCCAGCTTTCTTGCCCTTCCTTTGCTGCATGCCTGAGACTTGCAGCCCAAATATCCTATGAAATGAGAACAGCAGCATAATCTGTGCTGGGTAAATTGAGCCCAGATCTGTGCAAGTGGGGAAACAAACCAGCAAAAGGTGGTTGGGCTGATATTGCTGACTTGCATCCCCCCTTGCTTTGGCGCCTTGGGCTATGTGGGATGTGTCTTGCTGCCCTCAGCCATTTGATGGTTAGATGTAGACAGTTTGCAGTAAGGGCTGCCTTGAAGGAATTCACTCTCAGATGGGATTTCTCTGGACGTCAAAGGGCAAATTTAACCCTTTTATTTCCACAGGAAGTGGAAACACCTGAAGTTGCTTCCACAGCCATTGCACTCATCCTGGTGAGGTCTGCTGCTGTAGTCTTTGCTACCTGCCTTGCCCTAGAAAGCAGTCCCTTTTCCTAATTAACTCAGAGCACACAGTGCTGCTGCAAAGCTAACAAACCTTCATCTGTGCTGAGAGCAGAGCAGGAAGGTGCCAGCAGGGCAGGCAGCTCTTTTAACTACCAACTACCACATCTCCTAATAGTGAGGCAATCTGCTGCCTTGCTCCAGAAGTGCTGCTATTTTCTCCCTCTCCCTCTCCCAATCTGATATACCCTGTAATCTGAAACATTTATCGACAACTTAGTTTTCACCAGAACCCTTAGAACTTCCTTCTAATCTCTAGCCAGCTGCAAGTGGATACCTCCTACCGGCAACCTGGTGCTTTGCTTCCTTTCCCAGATTTTCATTCTTTTGTGGCAATTTGGCCCCTCCACAAACTTTGTTGTTCTCTTGAACTCCTTTTTTGCTGTTCCCTCTCTATCATTTAAAGGGATAAAATCCTATCATTGCCTTGTCTGAGAGCCAGAACTCCGGCAAGGGACCTGTATTTGGCGGCATGTCAAACAGTGTCACTGATGGACCTCTCAAGCAAGAGAGTCAGAGGAGCCTGTGGGATGGCTTTCAGGAAGGGCTTCAGTCACTTCTTCACCTGCGTTAGGTCCTCTCCGGGGCTGCTGTGTGTAGATATATTCTGTTTTATAAAAATAATGCAAGGATGGCAAGGAGGATCTTTAGAGCACATGACATTCTGGGAGATGCTGTGTGAAGTCCTCAGAAATAAAGCGAAGACTCATTTTACATGAAACAAAAAAGCCACGCTTGCAGAAAAAATGTACTTCAGACTCCCCTTGAGATAAATGTAGTTAGAGATAACATATGCCAAGAACTGAGGTAAAGAACAGCCAGAGGAAGCCATTTGTCATGCAGAACAATGATGCCCTATTTTAATTGGTCTTACAAAACCTAGTAACTAGGCCATGTATTCTTGACATCCATCTACTGTCACCTCCTTAATCAATCAGCTATTTGAATATGTGCAGATATGGTTCTCCGACAATGGGAACTCCATGGCCTTTTTACAAGGTGTACCAGAAGGTGTTATTTTAAGAGGGAAAGCCACTTTCCCCTGGTGTAAAGGGTGTGGGAATAAGGTTGTTGAAGATGTGCCAGCTCTGTAACACAGGCTGAGTGTACAGAGGATAGTGGCAGTGAAAGCAGTGACCTTGTTCAGTGTGAGGACAGGAGTGCAAAGAGGGGAAAGGAAAATGCTTTACATTTGCCAAAGCCCCCCATTGTCAGCCCCTTACAAACATGCACACATTTTCTCCTGAAAAGCAGTGATCAGCCATTGCGCAAGTGAATTCTTCTCGGTGGTGTGGTTCATGAGATGAGGTGACACACATGGGCTTGAGGCTGCTGGAGCACTTGGCACCAGCCACATTTTTACAGTTTTTTTGGTGTCATTCCCTCTCTGGTGAGAAGAGGGTTGGTTGATGTTTTTTTTTTTTCCCCCCAAAGGGTTGCCACTATTTGGTTTCTTAAAAAACCTCGTATTTCATTACATATAGTCTCTTGAGGACAAAATGTATCCTTTGGCTGTTACATCCCAGTCAAAGTGCCTTCTCTGTGTTAATCTCTTCTTTAGAAACCTTGCTGGGAAAAAGAAGTACATGAAATAGGAACAGCCATTTGACATCCCTTTGGAGATGCATCCAGAAATAAGTGTTAGTACTTTTATGTCTGATGATCACCTTAATCTACAACCGTGCTCGTGTCTCAGTGCCTGGTGGTAACAGAAATGAGATCCCAAGGTTGGAGCAAACTGGGAAACTGAGGAACAGTGGTGATGGGAATGAAGGGTTTGGAAAATGCTTCAGAAACTCCTCTGTGAGCACATGGTGAGAAAGCTCTCCTGACTCGCAGTACCAACCTGCAGTACCTGGAATAAGAGTAGGTAATGTGAATACAATGTTGACTAAGCTCCTATTTAAAGGTGGTATTACATTATGTGCCTCACTTTAAGTAAAGAAATATATCCAATAGAGATTTGAGACTGAGATGTTTGAAGAACATCCAAGGATTTTGGCTGTCAAGATTAAAGAGACCCACTTCATCATTTAACAAGTAGATTTTGAAAATCTGCCTTTTGGTTTCAGTAAAGTCCTAATCTGAGAATAATATATATGCTTAATTATCTTCAAAAATCAAGGCCTCATAAAAAATATGGTGATAGCAATGGAAGGGACAGCTGGTGTTACTGTGTCCAGCTTCCTGGTACTTCAGGCAACTGTTTCACATAATTTCTTTCATCACTGAATCATATTTCCTCCTAACTCCAGTTAGGAATTTAGCCTTCCCCATGGCTGGCTGTTCTTTCTAGCTTCACTGCTGTTGTGGTTTAACCTCAGTCGGCAACTAAGCACCACGCAGCCGCTCGCTCACCACCCACCGACCGATGCCCAGCCACTCCCCGAGCAGCGGCCCCCCCGGCCAGCTTTCCCCAGTTTATGTACTGAGCATGACGTCACATGGTATGGAATGTTTCTTTGGCCAGTTTGGCTGTGCCCCCTCCCAGCTTCTTGTGCACCTCCAGCCTTCTCAGTCGGTAGAGCATGGAAAACTAAAAAGTCCTTGGCTAGTGTAAGCATTACCTAGCAACAACTAAAACATCGGTGCCTTATCAATTTCGTTCCCATCCTAAATCCAAAACACAGCACTGTACCAGCTACTAAGAAGGAAATTAACTCTATCCCTGCTGAAACGAGGACAACAGCTCTCTTGGACAGGGAAGATTTTTTTATTTTTTTTTATTTTTCAGTCTAAGTGTTTTCCTAGAGAGGCCACAACGGTTGCATGTTACTAAGGTCAGATCCAGAGGCTTGAAATTGCCAAGCTCCCTTTTTGCTTCTCCTCTTAACCCTGTTTCCTCAATACAGGTGGTACATTTGATATTGTCCAAGCGTATAGTCCCATTCATAAAAACTTGACAGATTTATTAAAAATCCTTGTACCTGCAATTTCCAAATGTTGGGGTGAAGACAGTCTGGCTTCTTTAGCTTTATCTCATTCAGTTCCAAATTTTCCTTCTGTCTCAGGTATGGTCATGCTTTCTCTGCTCTCTTGTCCCCACCCTGCATTTGCCCCCACGGCTGACACCACTGCCCTTATTGAAAACTGAGACAAAGTTTGCAGGACCATTCCGAGATTGTCTTTCATCTCTACTCTACCCTTGCTGCTTAGTGGCCCAATCTGTTGCCTGTCACCTGAAGGAGTAGCTCAGCCTTAGGATTATTGGTCACATTTATTTTTCAACATATGTCTGGAAGCCAGTCTACCTTAATGACACAATTCGCACTAGTATCTCTCTTCCTCTAATAGCATTACAGAAATTGCTATTCATATCCAGTGCTGACCCTGGAGGGGGGAGCATCTATAACAAACTTCCAGCACTACTCTATAGAATCTCTTGTCCTTTCCGTAAGAAATTTTACACAAATGTAGTCTATTTTATCCATCCTACCCCTTCTCATTCATTCTGCTGCATCAAGCAAGGCTACTCAGCCATCTTTGCCTTTCTTTCTGTTTCAAAAACCATTGTAACTATGGTCATTATTTTGTTATGTTTATGTTATTCCATTAATGTCTGATTTCACATATAGCACCAATTGTTCTAAGACCTCTGCTTTATTGCCTGTGTACCTTGGATTAACATACAAAGTTTCACTGGTAATCCAATGTCTTGACCAGGCCAGGCAAGGTCGTTTTAACAACTGTATTGCCGTCCTGACAACTGGGGAGTCTCACTATGTGTCTTATAACACGCCTCTGTTATTAGACACTGATAGAGCCAGTGTAGACGACTGGGCAGTGAGGACCTTTGCTTTGGTCCAGTATGATCATTATAATATGCCAGTCTCAGGAGTACTAGGCTTCCTTTCTCTTTGCTGTTCATTTTTCTATTCACTTCTATTCCCTTAATTTCTGTTTTCTTGTATATTTGATTTTCCTTTCACTCTGCAGTAAATGCAGGGGTGGACTCTACACACATAACTCTCTTCCCATTATTTAGTTTGAAGCTCATCTAGTTGGTCTCATCTGCCTTGACCCTGTGATGCCTTGGTAGAGGTCAGTAACATCCTGACTTGCACTGAGAATATCAATAAAGAAATATTACAGGCAGTTTTGCACAATAGAGAAAATGAGGAGGCAGCCCATGTAATTGTGAGGCAGTGGACAGC
The DNA here is from genome assembly GCF_000699105.1 of Pygoscelis adeliae. Taxonomy (NCBI): domain Eukaryota; kingdom Metazoa; phylum Chordata; class Aves; order Sphenisciformes; family Spheniscidae; genus Pygoscelis; species Pygoscelis adeliae. Next base: position 807,404 of record NW_008824762.1, on the reverse strand, counting down.
AAGCAAATGAAAAGGTATATTTAATTCCCCACACTGTGCACCATTAAACTGTTGAACTCAGGTTGTATTCAAACAGAGGAGTTCAAGAAGAGATTTTACGAATTCTAGGAAGAAAAATCCTCAAATGCTTTTATGCACAAGGAAACAGCCTGAGGCTCTGGATGATTCTTTGAGCCTTTGGTTTGCAGGGAGCACCACCCCAGGGATGTGTTGCCCTGTCCTTTTAATCTATCTTTAAGCTTCAAATAATGGTCACTAGCAGGGATAGGACCCTGAACTAGGTAGCATTCATGTAGTTCAGATGATAATCTTGGATCACTTAGGGAGAGTTTACCCTTCTGTGCATCCCCAGTTTGTGGACATTTTTCTGGTTATACTGTTTTAATTGAAGGCAAATGGAGAACAATTGGAAGTTTCCAGATGGTCTTATTGGTTAATCACAAAACTTCATGGCAGTACTTCTTCCCAACATATTGGGACAGTCTTGTGGCCAGTCTTGGCTCTCGGTGTTGATAAGCAGAGCTACACTTGCAGCTGTACCCCACACTGCCTCCACGGTGCTTTGCAGTTACGTGCTGCCAGTTCTCAGCTCCCTGTGTGCAGAAAGTTCTTTACCTCCTGAAAAGGACTGTGACAATAAACAGGCAAATTTCTGAAAAGTACCATGGAACTGCTGTTACAGTGACTGGTGAGAGAACAGGGTATCCAGTAATGGTGACTTGAGTTTTGATGATTGTTATGACTTTCTTGATTATCAGATTTTTTTTTTTAATGAGGTGAATGGAACTGAAAAATCCCATCTTGCTCTTGCTGAATATGTTGACTATGTATTCTGCAGCCAAATCCATAGTGCTGACATTACACAACAGTATAAAGTAATATCTGAGACAGAGAGAGGTTGCATTTCCCATCTGGCCAGGTCCATTTGTTTGGCTAGTCTAATGCATTCTGCAAAGGGGAGAGAGAGAGAGACTGCTTCTGCCCTCTGAAAAGCAGAAAGCATTATGAAAAATAATGAAATACAGTAGAGCGCTGATTATCCAGATGCCATAGGGAAAGCTGAATAAGCCTGGATAACAGCGGTTGCAGAAATTCAAGGGACTTGTCAGCATAATTAATAGATATTGGGGGACATGGCTGTGTTTTGAAAAATAGAAAGTTTCGAACAACTGAGGGGCAGATGACCCAAGGTTATATTGTAATTCCGAAGCTGCATTGTAACTTCCATAGCTCTCATCTTAAAAGTCTTTCCTAATATCTGGTTACCATCAGAAAATACACTCTGTTTGAAAGAGAGAGAAAGAGATAGTAATCATCATGGGTACCACTTACAGAAAAATGGGACCAAGAATCCTGAGGTTACTGAGGAAGGGAACAATAACTAAGGATGTTTGTTTTTTTTCTCCAGAAGTGATTAATTTAACCAAAGTGAAACTACACAACAGCCTACAAAAAGTGTAAGCTCCTGCTTGGTTTAATTCCCTAGGACTTTCCCTTTTTCACAGCATCCGTTCATGCGGCACACATTTGCCCAGTCACAAAAGCTGCCCTTGCACGTGCCTTTTTAGGTACCATTCACGGACCATTGCAGGGTAATAGTTAGCAGAAGCTGATATTTAAATGGAAAAAATTTAGTGGCAATTAGAATAATTTATTCACATTCCATTTACAAAGCTAAGCTACATTCTGCTCTAAACATAAGGCACACGAATAGATAAATGGATAGCCATGCAGGCATCACACTGTCAAAGCTAACACTGGCTGATGACAGGGCAAGATTACATTTGGATTCTCACTCTGCAAATGTTGCTTTTCCAGAGATATCTTAAATGTTTTTCTTCATCCTCAATGGAATTTTGATCATTGTCTTGTGATAAAATCCTTATAAGGAAAAAAAACTGTTTTCCATACCTGTGATCTGAAAATAAACCTTAGCTGATTTTAAACTTTGAAACATTGAGAACTGATAAAGGTTTGGTCAATCTGATTGAAGCTGTTCAGAGACTACCTCTTTCTGACAGGGCGAGCAGCAAGTTTGCAAATCAACATCATAATGTTCTTTTGAAAAAGTTTTTACCAATTACTGTATTTGAAAATACATACATATATGTAAAAGTTCCATTTTATTAAAAAATCCCAAACTAGATGATTTTTTCCCTCAAAATGCATACACTCAAAGTGTTATTACTGACAGAAAACTTTTGATCATATCTGTTTCATTGTTATACTTCGTGGCTGAATATTTAATCCACTGATAAGTAATACAATGTTTTAACCTATTGGTTTCAAAATCCCACTGAAGAAAATAACCCCCCTTGTTTTGATCTGGATGTTATAGCTGTACATCAGATGCAGCTTTGCCTCCTTTGCTGCGGTACAGCTCCTCTTGTGCAAGGCGACCACAAACTATTGGCACTCTTTGGTTAAATCAGCTTTGCTATTCTCACCCAATGGGAAGACAAGGACTAATCGCTGCTTTCTCCCCTCCTAATGCTTCCACTGTTTCACTTTTGTGTGACTATTACTGAACTTCACAGGGAAACAAATCCAGGCTAAAATTAACTTTTTTTTTTTTTTTTTTTTTTTTTTTCCTGGGAGTAGCTGGGACACAGCAGCAGGGACACTTCTTTCTGAAGGTGAGACTGGGCTTCTGCTGGCATAAAGTGCATGTTGATCCATAGCATCAAATACACTCAGTTTGGTATTCTGGTTCATGAGCTCCTGAAGCCATATCACATTACGGATGTCAGTCCTTAGTTTTCGCAGTTGTTGTGCAATGTCTCATTGCCATCTCCTGATTAATACACCAAAAATTATAAGGGGGTCTGTAATGAAGGTATTAATGCTTACCTTACTCCAAGGCATGCTCTAAGAGACAATTGATATATTGAATATCCTTTGAAAATTCAAAATGCTGTGGAACTACTAAGTATTTTTGTTGTGCTTATCATTAAGTGTTTCATCAACAGTAACTCATCTCTATTAGCAACAAAGTTAGGACAAAAGCATGGAAAATACAAAGCTAACCCCTGTACAAACGCAAGATTCAGCATGCTTTGCTTTCTGTGAGAAAGGTGCAGAAGGGATCAATTATTAGAACTACACACATCCATGCTTGAAATTAAAATATGAAGAAAGTTCAAGGACATATAGTGCAGAGCTGTTTTTTGAACATCCAGGCTTCACAAGGCATTTGGTTCAGGACCCAGGGCATTTTATTTGGTATATTCATTTTTCAAGTGATCCATGGGGAATTTAAATGGTGAGAACCCATACATCTCTGTTTTAATTTACTGCAGCAAAGGAACTAGGTACTTCTTATAGCAAATCAACTCAGATGATGAACATGTGTAAGGTGTTTTGGTTTTTTTTTTTCTATCAATGATATATTGCTTGCATCAATGAGTTTATGACATATGAACCCATAATGACTATTTCCTGGACTGTACAAAGTGAAAATGAATGAGAGAAAAGCCCCGCAGCAACACTCCATTGCCTAAAACACTGTTAGACCAGCCTGAATGAGGAGGGCCTGAAGAAGGCTGGCTTTAATTCTAGGGTTTTACCGGAGCAAGAAATATTCAGAAACTGTGAAGTTTTTGGTGTGAGGTTTGGCCGCCTCATAGTCTTGCACCGGTAGATGGCTCTGTGCGATATCGAGTTCGGGCCGGCTCTGGGCTCCACTAACAAAACAGGGCAAAGCCTGGAGCTGAAATTACATAGTGGAAACCATGTTTTATAGCAATGCTTTCTTAAGGGTAACAAACAGATGACTTTAGGAAAAAAAGGAAAAAAGAAAAAATGCATCCTAGGAAAATCTCTTATTGCATTATGACACGTAAAGACTATCTGGGTTGCCAGCCAAGGAACAGTCATGATTCATTTGGGTTCGATAAGAAAAAAATCCAACCAGCTAACCAACAGACAAAAGAATTACTTCAAGTGTGAAAGGAACATTTTATTTTTTATAAATATACAGGAAATTCTAAACAGCTGAAGTTAAAAATATCTTTTTTTGCAACCAGCCACTCAAAATTTATCAGATTGACAGAGTTTTTATGCAGGTATTTTAACCATTAACCGATATGAAAGCCTGGCATAATAACATAAGTCCTTGTGTGACTGTATGCTAGGTGATCCTCTCCTCCTTCCAGCATCTCTGTCACTAACATCACACACACACACACCTCCCTCACTACTTGATAGATACATGTGAATAATCAGTTGTGTATTTGTTCTGGAGGTCTTGTTATACATGTTGATACATATACTATTAATATGTAATTCAGAGATTCACAGCCAGGAAGGTTGTGCCTTCTATCCCAATTTTCCAGATAACCAAATCTAACACATCAGGATAAACATATTTTGCAGGTCTTGACCAATCTCTCCAATCTCTCCAACAATTTTTTATGCAGAGAAAATTTCAGAGTTTGACCTGATATTTTTGTTATTACATCTGTCCTCTTGCTTAGATATACATGAAAGGACCTTCATAATTCTTGCATCAAGTATTCAGTTGACATTGCGGTCCTAAGATGGTATCAGGGAACAAAGGACCTGAGAGAGAAGACAGATGCACAGCAGCCTTCTAAGCAGCACAGAAATCATCGGAGCAGTGTAGGGTGGTGCTGGTGTGGGTAGACAGGTCAGGTGAAGCCTGAAATGGGAGAATGGATGGATGTGGGAGGAGGTGACCAAGAGATCAGCAAGGAGACTGAGAGGGCAGAATGAGGGAGCCATGGAAGAAGGGATAATGAGATTACAGGATCAGAGAGTTCAGTTGAAAACTAGCTTGGCAAGTAGGTGTGAGAGAAAGTTCAAGGAGGTCAATGTACTCTTGTTGGAGAAAATGGTGATGCACTGCAGGGGAGGAGGAGTACTCCAGGGCTGCAGTAGCCAGGGACGCCACTCTGAGGTGGCCTCAGAAACAGATACTAAGCTGGTGAGCTTAATTGCTGAACTATTTGAGCAAATTAATTACGTAAATGTTGCATGTTCCTCATTTAACAAATGGAAAATTAAAGAGGCTTAAAATGTAAAGCAAACAGCAATTAAACCTGCTGCATCTGCACATGTGTATATGCACCTGGATACAAAATTGCTGTTATCCAGGGCCAGGACAGTTTGCTTCAGTGGTAGCAGCAGAGGGGTAAAAAAAAAGTGATGATCTGACACACTGGTGAGAAAACCAGTAGGTGCTGCAATGCTTTTAGGGGACATAAATATGTCCCTTTCAACCAAAATGTAAATATTTTAGTTGAGTTATTTTCCATAAATCTTTCTAATGTATATGCATACAACAGAGTACTAGAAACCAAAAGTTAAATGCTGTGGTACATAAACATGCATGCATGCATATTGTTTTTGGAAATAAATTTGATGTAGAAGTGACTCGTTAAGCCTCTGTAGTTTTTAATTAAAACAGAAAGTAAGAAGGCTGGATGCAATACACAACACAGAAGTGAACAGAAAAGGGTCAGGCAGGGTGTCAGCCTTGAAATTCAGATTAAGGCAATTACTCAAACCAAAGGCACAAACAAGAAAGCCAGATGTAGTGAGCACTCAAACAAATACCCTATTCAGAGGAGAGCAAGCAGAGTGAAGAGCTGCCATTCACCCCGAATATGATGCCCTAAGGCTGAAATATAACAGCTGGGGAACGACTGCAAAATTTCGACTGAAGTGCAGATCAGCTTGGTGGTGTGCTTCTGTGCATGGCATGTGGAAATGGGTTCAGCGCTTCCCGAGAGCGTGGGGACGAGGCAGGTTCTCCTCTTGGCAGAGGCTTTGTCCGTGCCAGGGTGTTGCTTAGGCAGAGTCAAAGTGCACTGATACCCAGCTGCACAAATGCAATGGAAACTCAAAAAATAAGTTGATTTTATGTCTTGTGACAAACTCCTTCCCACTTTGCCATCTGATAACATCTATCTATTTCACAAGTGCTAACTACTAGTCTCTCTTAGCTCCTGTAACCTTTTTCCCCTTGTTAAGAACACTTCTACTCCTCTTGGGTGCCAACCTCCCTTTCCCTTCAAGTGCCTAATTGATTAATATATTTAAGTTAACCTGAGGGCATCATTTCTAACCGGTGGTCATAGCCTGACTTTCTGCATCTTTGTTTGGACTGATGAAGGAACTGCATACCTAATAGGTTGCATGCTTTTCTATCCCTGAAGGGTGCCACCTAGACTATGCCTCATAAAATGCAATGGCTGCATTTTTGCCTCATTAAAGTAAATTTCCTGGGGAAATCCACCAAGATTTTAACCTGGACACAGAAGAAGGAGAAAAAATAAAGAACATGAATATGTCAAAGTCATATACTTTCCAGCCTGCACTGAATCCCCTATGTGGTTATTCTCTCTCTTTTGACCAAGGGAATTACGAAAGCCCACACAAATATCAGCTCCAGTCCAGAAATGAGCGTGACCCTGGAAGCACCTGCAGTTCCCCTGGGTAGGGATGATAAATCTTCACTGGTAGCCTTTTTGTCAGCTTCAAGGCATGAGCACAATTGCCTGTAACTCGCAGTGCTGAGCGGTGCTGAGCGGTGCTGAGCGGTGCCGAGCAGTGCCGATCCAGACTCGAAGGGAGCCACAGCGATACCCATGAATCAGTCACTGCCCTGTTCATACTGCCAGGACAGTCTGACCCATCTGGTTTTCTCTCTTATACTGGTGAAAAACAAGGACTGTCTCTGCAGCTGATCGGTGAATGAAGCACTTAATGCAGGCAAATGTTTTGTTTTTAATTCTCATGTAGCATTTGAACCCACAGATTTATATTCATGCAATGTACAATTTTGAAAATACATCATTGCTTTGACTAGCCACAAAATGCCTCATTACACTTGTAAAGCAGAGGGACAGTTTACAGCTTGTGAGAGGCCACAGGCTGAGGCTGAGGCCCTGGTGTAAGCTCCCAGCAGGAGCGGGGTGGGAGGAACCAGCCCCTGAACATCCCCACAGAAATGGATCTGAGTGTGAACCCTGGGGATGGAGTCCCCAGGGTGCTGGGGGGGAAAATTTCTCAAAATGTTTCTAAATTTGGCTTCTGATTCAGATCAGGACTTTACTGATTTAATCTGGGATCTATGAATAAGTAGTTTAATGGATACTAAGAATCGTTCTTGGCCCTTCTATTGATATGTTTTCAGACCTTGGGTGCAGCATTTGTCTGTTTGAGAGTTTCATTCCAGGGCTTTTGTGCTCCTCCAAACAGGACTTATCTGAAAATGGAGCTGGACATCCGAGGAAACTGTAGGGACTCTGCTGCTGTCCAACTGAGGTTTACATGAATCTGTGCCAGCATTCTGAGATACTGAACCTCGCCACCAGGACACTGCAAGCCTGGATTCCCAAAGGCCCCAGGATCAGTCCTCACAGCGCGCTCAGAAAATGACTTTCAGTCAAAACATTAGCAGTCACAGGTTATCTGCAATTCTCTTAAATGTAAGGACTTTAAATGTATCCTCTTCCTTTTGTTCTCTCTGAGCCTCAGGGCTTTTTAGTGCAGATCTGATACAGTTGTTCCTTTTGTTTACTCAACTGTGTAATACCCTCAAAGAGTTTCCTTCTCAGAACCACAGGCAGAAAAAGGCCTAGTGCGACTGCTGGAGTGAGCAGCACTCTTGTTCTGCACTAAATCAAGGGAAAGTCAAACACTTTTTTGTAACCCGCATTTGAGTTTACATGGGGTTTGTAAAGACAGAAATATCCCCACCACTAACAAACCTCAAAGCGCTGAGTCGATGATAGCATTCGTCACAAGGTGTCCCATGAATATACATGCCTGTTTTCTTCCAGAGGGCTGTATTACGTGAACTTCACAGGGAGAGAGAGAGAGATGGATAGAGAGGGCACACTAACCCCGTTAATGGGTAGCAATCTGATAAAAGAAACACTAAGGTCAGTCTTCCGCAATTCCAGCTTTTCCCAGCGTGGCTGACTGTCTGTGTGAGAGCTGAAAAGCTGCGAGGGATAGAAATAACCTGCTGCCTGTTACCTTTTGACCAGAAGAGTGAAAAATAAGTGTCTTCCTCCTAATACCAGCTTCTGGGGAAGGCAGTCCCAGAACAGAAAATTGCGAGTCCCTGAGGCAAAAGTTTGAGTTAGGTTTTGCCTGCTGCTTTTTCTCTTTCGTTGTCTGATGAAGTCATATGGTGTTCAAGATTGGGAATCAGCAAAACTGGATTCCTCTCTGATGGGTCATCAGGCCTGCTTCCCCCTCTATCTTACTAAGAAAAAAATAACTTGAGTTGTCTAGAGCAGCAACCCTCTCTCTCTGCCTCTTCAACACCCAGCACATGGTCACCTGGGATGCCTGGGGGTGCTGCTATGACATATATAGACCCCATGGCCAGTCTGCTTTCCCCAAGTCATGTGGAAAAACCCAAATTTTTTGCAGGCTGCCTTAACCTTTTGCTCCACATCCAAACTGACAGCTGTCTTACTAGATCAGAGCGAGCACTGCCATTTTAAGGCCCACTTTCGATGAAAGTTTTAGCAAAATCAGAAACAAACTTGCTCAGTGTTTCATTTTTTTTACTTAGGAGGAGTTGTAATTCACCCTACAGCTTTTGAAAGCAAGGTCAGGGGGTTCAAACCATGATACGTGTGGTCTAAATAGGAAGGAAAACAAACCTGATAAGTGAACGTAGGTGAGCCTGAATCAAAAACTCCAGATCAAAACACTTTTGGGGAAGTTCAAAAGGCCGTTATGGGGATATAGATCTAAATGTTGCAGGTGGCTTTTCTTTTTCTGATAAGCTGAACCAAATCCCTACATCTAAAGGTCTCACATCTTTCAAATGCCCTAAGCCTGGTGCAGATCTGAATTCTATGGTGGGAGCTGGGCTCCATCCAAAGATACATGAATATGCTGCTCATATACAATGACGGCATTTGTCTGCACTGCCTCAATTTGGGGCTGTGTCCCGCGTAAACCACAGGACATGCATATGTGAAAGGGTGCAGATCATTGCCCTGAGCTCAAATAGTGAACCGTGAGTTATAGGACTGATTCCTTGTTAAGCATTTGAACAAGGTAGGACTTACATCATTGGCTTGAGGGTGGTGGGGAGAGAAGCTGTGAAAAACATGTTGTTTCAGCTACGGAATACCCAAGCTGAGACCCAAACACATATTTCTGACTTAGTCCGTCAAACATGGAGCAAAGGACTGATCCACAGCCCAGAGAAGTTTCACAAGCACCGACGGCTTTAAATCTGAAGTTAGCAGTGGACTATTACAGTCTTCATGGATTTGGAAGGAAGAATGCAAGTTTCAGGAAGGAAGAATTAAAATGAGCTGCCAAGAAGCCAGTCACAGCACACAAGGTTTGAGCAACAGCTGTTGTTGAAGCACCTCAATCAACCTTTTCGTTAACACAGACAGGGTGTCTTCATGTCACTACCCAGCAAAGAATACTTGAAACAAAACTTTTTTAGAAACATTCAGTTTGTTAAAGGAAGGGGTTCCAGTGGTAACTGTTGACAAATTTGTTCTTTTCTTCTTAATTTTCTCAGAAAATGCCATTTTTTTCTCAACAAAAATTATCAGAAAGAACTTTTACATTTTCAGCCATCTGGCAAAAAAAAAAATCTAGATATTTTTGAGGGAAGCTGGCACTTTTACTGTCATCTCAACCTTTTTTTAACTTTGGATGAAAAATTATGGCTTGGCTTGTGATTTCTAGCTGAAGACCCCGTCAAGCACAAGAGCAGCAAAAAAATTACCAGTCTCAAGTGCAGTAAGAAAAAAAAATGACAGCAGTACGTCCAGCAATTACCTGCAATCACTTTTCTCTCTGTCTCTCTATCTTTCTCTCTAGTAGCCAGGCCATGCTTTATTAATTTAATTACAGCTCTCTAACCTCCTCAGGTGGCTGCCATGTCTGAGTCTAAGAGTGGTGAAAGGAGCAGCATGGCAGAGAGTTTCCTTCAACCCTTCATTTTAGTGATTCAAAGCATGGCATCTTATTAAATAACATCTTAATTGCCAGTGGCTCCAGTGCTTTTGTAGATCAGAGGTTAATTTTTATTTTCTCTCCCTTGCAGCAGAACAGCGGTTCTTCAGAGGAGCATGTGTCCCTTCAGTCACCATGCAGTGGTGAACCTGGCTGGAAGGAAATGGTGTCTCAGAGGTTTGGGGAATGTCTCCTTTATTTTTAATTTCAGTGGCCTAGTAATTAAAAAAACTCTACTCCCACCCACATTGTTAATTTTCATTAAAAACAGACAAGGATAATCAATCCTCAAGCTTGCATTTGGGGACCTTTTACAAACTGCCCAAACAAAACTGCTCCAGAACGCCGCAGTTTTTATTAACACTGGAGAAGCTGAGAGTCCAACCAGAAAGATACTGAGCCATCCTGAGTCCTCAGCACTGTACAGGAATTGGCCTTTTAATAAGAACGGTAAAAGGCACCCTTTTCACTCTGTCTTCCTCAACCTAAACAACTGATGTCGTATCATCCATCAGGATGCTGGAAATTATATAAGCCCATCATTTACCATCAGTAAAAACAGATTGAGGTTGGCTATGCAGCCTGAATTTGGTTCAATATTTAATGACTCATGCGTTGCATTTTATTTCATCTGCAGTAGTCTTCTGCCTCCTTATTTATTACAATCAACTTTATTCCTGGTACTAGCACCTTGCAGTCAGCCTGTATTCCCAGCTGCTTTGAGGGGTTAAAGAAGCCAGCTACAGAGCTACGAAGAAGTGAACAGAGAAAATGAGAGGGTGAAGGAAAGACAAGATGGATGGAGAGTCAAGGAATGGCAGAAGTTGTGTTTGCCTATCCATTTTACATAATGGACCAGAGGATTTTTCAAGGTCCTTTTTGATTCTGTTTGTGATGGTTCTGCTTTCCATATTAAACTAGTATGTGAAGTTCTCATAATCTTTGTGACATTTTATCTTACTTCACCTCTGTGAGGGGAAGCAGGACTATTAGCCCTGTTGTATGATGGGGAGCTGTGTAGTGCTCCCCATCTACCTGGGGTACCTCAGCCGGCGATTTGGCTTTTTCACAGCTAGCAGAGGAAATTAGATGCTTCCAGTGAGTCAGTCAGATTTTAGGTGGGGCCAGAGCCATGGAGAGAGGTCAGAGATCTGCTAACAGTTTAGATGCCTAACTCCAAAGGGCAGTTCCTCAAAATCTGATGTGTAACTCCATAGCTTGGAGTATGTCCTCCAAGGGAGCTTGTTTAGGCATAAAGCCCTGCCAGGTGGTACAGAAACACACCACATGCACAATTAGGCTAGCCAGCAACTTCTGAGGGATAAGGTCACATACCCAGTGTGCAGAGCAGAAGGTATAACTAAGGCATTCCAAAGTCTCAAAATGGAAAGACCTGGGGGATGCATTGGTCCAGAAATCAAAGAGAGAGTATCACCAGTGTCTGGGCTGAGATGAGAAAAACAGGAAAACGAGCCATAAACATAGCCAGTGTTACAAACACAAATATATCAGGGAAAAAACCAGTCCAGGGAGACTGAGGAAAACAAATGCTTTAGGACACAGGAATTCTTCAGAAAGAGATACACAGTGTGATGATATAAAATTCCCTTATTTGCTCTGCTTACAGTGAAATAGATTGTTGTTCCCACCCATTGAAAAGGGTTGATTGTCTCGGCTTCTTCAGTTACACCGTAATTGCTTTCCCTTTTATTAAGGAACAACTTACAAAGTAGGTTAATATTAATGTGTTTGTTAGCTAATTGATTATAACCAAATATTTTTGACTTGGTGGTAGGATTGAGTTTTTAAAAAATCCAGCTGAAATTGAACTTTTTCCCTGTTAGGCTTTTCTGTCATTCTTGGAAAATTTTACATCCTGACTGTCAAATGCCTCCTGATATTTTGATAGCATTTTCATGCTCTTTTTTCCACCTCTTCTCAAACTCTTTATTTAAGAGGAGCCAGATGAGGTTACTAGCAGGCATGGCCAAGTTATAAAGGTATCTGTATTCATGTGTGTGCATGTGTGTGTGAAGTGAGGCAGGAGATAAAGGTGAAGCTAAGTATCTTACAATGTAATTCTTTAATAAACATTGTATTTCTTTAGGAAAGGGAGCAAGAGGATCTGTTTGTAACATCTGCTGCCGAGGTTAGTGAGTAGAGGAGCCATTTCAATCCTCATGGTAGGCAGGAGCAGGATTAGGCTGAGATGGCAGTGCAAGAGGTACTTAAGGAAGTAAGGACTTAAGAGCCATGCTGGAAGGGAAAAGGGTGGCAGGCAAGCAGGTTGCAGCTGTGAAAGCACCTTGGTGAAGTGACAGGTTTAGTGGTGGTGAGTGTGACGGGGATACATGCAGGGGGAGCTGCTCCCGGCACCCACAGCCTCAGAAACCACTGGTGTCCTGCACTGGCATGTTGCTTGTTATGCAATGCAGATGTTTGCTGGAAGGTGGGGTGGGTGCCCAAACCTGAGGTAGCAGAAGCAGTGTTGCCCCGCTGGCTTCAGCAGAATCACCCTGGCCTTTGGCAGTGGAAAATTCTTCCCTGGATCCCTTGTACTGAAATCCAAGCTCTAATTTGGAGCCTGACCTGTCATACTCTGTTTTATTGTAACATTAAATAGCCTACTAAAAAAGCATAATCAATGGTAATTACTGAATTGCTTTACACACTCTGGCATGAGGATACATTGCTGATCCAACATTATGTGCCCAGGTGATGCCAAAGGGTTAGCACATTAGCTTCTGTTACTGCATATTGTCAAGGTGATGTTGGTTTTTTTTCTCCCTGTAATATGGCTTCACTCATTATAGTAGAGCAGCATTGTCAGAGACGTGAAATAGACCTTTTAAAGAAAAAGCCTGCTGTGTTATTCAGAACCAGATCAAGTCCAAGGTGCAGTATAAAAAACAGTTTAGGAGAAGAGCCATAATTACAGTACAATGGGATGCAGCAGCAAGTATTGAGGGGAAAGAGAGGTGTCCTGGTTTCATCAAGAATAGAGTTAATTTTCTTCCTAGTAGCTGGTACAGTGCTGTGTTTTGGATTTAGGATGAGAACAAAGTTGATAACACACCGATGTTTTAGTTGTTGCTAAGTAGTGCTTACACTAGTCAAGGACTTTTCAGCTTCCCATGCTCTACCGACTGAGAAGGCTGGAGGTGCACAAGAAGCTGGGAGGGGGCACAGCCAGGACAGCTGACCCAAACTGGCCAAAGGGATATTCCATACCTTGTGATGTCATGCTCAGCATATAAAGCTAGGGGAAGAAGAAGGAAGGGGGGGACGTTCGGAATTTGACTTCCCAAGTAACCATTACGCGTTATGGAGCCCTGCTTTCCTGGAGATGGCTGAACACCTGCCTGCCGATGGGAAGTGGTGAATGAATTCCTTGTTTTGCTTTGCTTGCGTGCGCGGCTTTTGCTTTACCTAGTAAACTGCCTTTATCTCAACCCATGAGTTTTCTCACTTTTACCCTTCCAATTCTCTCCCCCATCCCATTGTGGGGGAGTGAGTGAGTGGCTGCGTGGTGCTTAGTTGGCGGCTGAGGTTAAACCACACCAAGAGGGTTACAGGTTCAGGGTATTATTGGCCTCAGATTGCAAAGAGGTTTCAAGAAAGGGTTTAAATCTTCTGCAGTCTTATTATACTAATTTTAATCCCATTTTAGTCATTAGTCTGTGTTGCACCAATCTCAGGGATGTTCAGAGCAAGTGAGAGGAGGCAGGGAGAGGCAGCAGCAGCTGGAGATGCCACGTTCTAACTGTCTCAAACTGTTGTTGCAGTTCCCGACACCTGCCATGGAACAGAGACACATTTCAGAAGTGACTGAAATATTTTGTATGGTTACTAAGGCAACATGCTAGTCAAATTTAGTTAGTGTCCAGGTCTTGCTGTTAATACATTAAACCATTTAGTGACCTGAAAAATGAAGAAAAAGAAAACCAAAATTTCTGTATCTTCCCATCTCTCACACTGTTCCTCTGTTCATGTCTAAACCTGGAAAATGGTATTATTTGTCTGATATGGAGGGAGAATCTAGGCTGAATATGTGATAGGTGTCTTGTTTAGTAATTACAACTAATGCTTGCCCTTGTCTGTAGAGGGAGCAAAGGTGGACCAGCCTTGAGTAGGATTGTTGATCCTTTCTTTGATCTAAAAGTGTCATGGTCATCACATGATCCGAAGCACCACATAACTGTCTTTGACCAGTTGCTTCTGCGGAGCAGTTCTTGGAAAACATAGTCAGGTCCAGTTTCAAACTGCTGACTATGTGGGGGGCAAGAGTTAACTCCTACGGACACTGAGTTTAGGAATGGTGTTCCTATGTGTTGGGGAGGAGAAGACTAAGGAGAACCTCCAGGTAAAGCAGTTTCTGGAAGAGATGGCAAATGTAGAGAAGTTGTCAGGGTCCCTGAAACAAACAGCAGACTTGGGCTATGAACCTTCCTCTGTGTAACATTTTAAATCCCCAAACAGTTAATGTGAAGATGATGGGGATGAAATCAAAGGGCTCCCTTCTACCTCAGAATGGGAAACTGGGATTTGTGTCAGGGTCTGCTAGAGAGATTTCTCATGAAAGAGGCTCATAACAGTAATAAAGCCTATGCAAGGTTATTTACCATCCAGAGCCTGAGTCTGCTCCATCCAGCTCTGAGATTTCAGCATGGTTGCTGCCCCTCCTCAAAGGAAGAAGGACTGTCACACTAGCCTGGCACGTAAGGATACATAGTGCCGTGTTGGAAGGGGCAGAATATAGCGAGTCAAACAAATTGTCCCCTGTGAGGATAGCCATGGAGTCAGGAACCGGTCCTTGAGAAGCATTTGGAAAGTTGGTTTGCTGTTGACACAATTTTTTTGGGGGGTGGAAATCAGTCAAAACTTACTATGACATTGATGTGCTTGTCTGTGTCACTAAGGATCCTGTTGTGGGAACTGCTGAGTTCGTCTCAGTGGGAACTGAGACAAATACGACTGTAGAACAGGTTTTGCTGAATTTGAAAGCACGGTTTTCATTCCAGTTTGTTTATCTCTGCGTGCTACTTGTAGTTTACTAGTGTCATAAGTTTAGTCAAGGCAAGAGAACAATGCTAGGTAATTTGGGTGATCTCTTTGAAAACCTAGTGCATCGCCGTAGGAAGATCATGGTCTGACAGATACCTGCACATCAGCCAAGCTGTGATCAACATCCAAAGGCAGAAGAAGGCTCACATCTTGGAAAATAAAACATATCTTCTGTTAAGAGTGCTGTCACACGGTACCCCTCACCAATCCATCCGTTGATCGCCACATCCTTGCCCCCATCCGAGGCTCACATTCCCCCTGGTAATCCCAGCTCTCCTGCAGAATTTTGTTGGGTCAGTTCAATGCACTAAACCAGAAGAAAAAAATTAAATGTTTTCACCATTTTTTGCTACCACATGGTAAGCCAGCTTTCTGTTAGCTAGTTAAATTGTTGTAGGCTGCTATGGCAATGGTGATCAAGGCCATGGCTCCATGGATATTTCTTTTGGCAATTGAGCTAGATGGGGTCCCTCTGCTTCAGCTCACCAGGCAGCTGGTGCACTGCTGTCCTCTGACAAAGAGGTGAAATGGATTGGGAGGAAGCCATCTTTTCCCACACATTGGACAGGAGATATTAACACTTGTGATGGGTGCGCTCAACCCCTGACCAGACTGGAGGTGGTTTGGTGCAGGCTCCAGAAGAGGTAAAGGCCTGAGTTGTAGCCAGGCTGTGAACTCCCCTAGTTTCAATCTGTTCTCTGAAAACCCACAAAGGAGCAGAACGACACAGCGAGCATCGATGCATATGAGCTTGGAACACCAATCATGTGATTGATGCATGAATAGCGGGTGGCTTTTCCAAGACTCATTTATCAAGGAACAAAGAAAGTTGTGGGTGCAAGGAGTCTCGTGCATACCTTTTCCATCGCATGTAATTTGACTATGAGCCAACCACTTTGTCCCATAAATATGACAGCCTCGGTGAGCCTTTTTTGAGCTCTCCCTGCTAGGCAGTGTGGCTGCGTGGTGGTGATCTCCCCTTGAGCTGGGGCACCTCTCAAAGTTGTTCCTTGAGGCAGAGAGACCTTTTTATCAATGGTAGATCTTTGGTAAGCTACCGATATCGCGTATAACCTTGCATGGTAACTTTGATTTTGTCTTGGTAATTTTGATTACATGCTGAATTGATACTAATGAAACATTACATAAATTTTGCATATATAATACCATAGACATAAACCATTGACCAAGTCTGAGACTGGGTTTGGACCTAACCGCACCTAGATTCCTCTCTGAGGAGGAGTTTAGAAAGCAAGGGGGTCCACTCTGAACCTCGTGACTCAACGGGAGGGTCCTCCTTACCCTTTTGTGTCCCTGGTCTCGCTGTGAATCATGCTAACTTGAGTGTAACTCAATTTTCCTTTGTATGTTTGTTCCACGCAGTAATTAATAAAGTGAACCTACCTTGCCATCAAACTCATTGAACCTTGGTAAACCACTGTTAAACTTTGTTAAATTACATCGAATTTATTGAATCCTGTCAAATTATTATTCTACCTCAATAAAACATATTGCTGCTTCTGCCTTTTGAGTGGGGTGCATTCCACTCATTCTGCAACAAATTGGTGTAGTCGGCAGGATGGCAAGTAGTGTCACTGATTACTTATGGAAGCATGGAATAAATCTGAGTCCAAATTCTCAGAAGAATGGGCTTGTGATAACTGGCATGATTGGGAAGCTGTGGAAGAACAGCTAAAGGCGGACAGGGAACATATAAAGGATGGAAAAGGGAAAGGAATTATGTGCAGAATGCTAAGTACCTGTTTAGAAGCTGCTTATCAAGATAGGAAGAATAACAATAAAAGGGAGCAGGACCTAAAAGAAGAAATAGAAGGCAGAAAGGCAGCTGAATTCATACTGTCTTTGAAAATTGAGCAGCTTGCAGAAACAGTTACAGGAAGAAAGGGAGAAAAAACAAAAGTTGGAAGAAAAGATCAAGATGATGCTCATGTGGGCCCCACACACGCCTAACCCCATGCAAATTAGGAAGTTAATAGTGTCCCCAGAGGATTGGGATGGTGATATTTGGAGTGATCCTGGTGACTATGATGAGGGAAACGATGACCTCTTGTTCCCCTCAGATTCCTCTGAATATGAGGCTAGACACATCATTAAAGCAGACTACATTCTGATTCCAGTTGGTCCTCGACAACAATTGATAAAATTTCTGACAGATATGGGAGCACAGATTTCAACAGTAACACAACATGATACCAAGAAGATGGGCATGCAACCTGGATGGCAGAGAGTTAAAGTCAGCAGAGTAAACGGAGTAAGTTTTATTTGCCAAACCACAAAAGTTAATTTATGGCTCCTGACCAAGAAGCGCATGTTGTCTACTCACTTTGCAGTTAAAAAGCACAATGAAAATATTTTGGATTTTGATGTTTTGACCGGACAAAACTGGTGCTTGCTAGATGGCAGTGTGTGGTTCTTCGGTACAAGTACTGACCCCAACCCTGGTAGAAATTGGGAGGCTACAGTACATGGACTCCATGCAGCCCCTGCACTCCTTGATTCAAAAATTACCAACATACCGCAGTATCTGATTTCTGCTGCGGCACAAAATGGAATTTCTGACACAGAAATTGGAAAAACAGCACATTATTTCCAGAACCCACTCCCCATATAATTCACCTGTCTGGCCGGTATGAAAGCCAGATGGGAGATGGCATCTGACAATTGATTATTGGTACCTAAATGCCAACACATAATAGCTGCAGTACCTAATATTGCAACTTTAACAGCCACACTACAAGCAGCTGCACATCCACGGATGGCAGTGCTAGATGTCAAAGATATGTTTTTTATGGTCCCCTTGCAGGAGGAGGATAAAGAGAAATATGCTTTTACTTGAAAAGGTATACAATACACCTTTAACAGACTCCCACAGGGGTATAAACATTCACCCATGATTGGCCATGCTGCACTTGCTGAACTTTTACAGACAGCCTCACTCCCTCAAGATGTGAAACTCTACAAATATATAGATGATATTCTAATTGGAGGGACCTCCCCTGAAAAGGTGGGGGAAGTGGCAGGAGCAGTGTGACAAGCACTATATAAAGCAGAAGTTGAAGTTCCACCTGAAAAATGTCAGTGACCAAGTAGAGAAGTAAAATTTTTAGGTACTTGGTGGATTGCAGGTAGTGCAGCAATTCCACCGGACACTTTAAGTAAAATAGAACAATTGCAGATGCCCCAATTTAGGAAAGAATTACAACAGCTTATGAGTACTTTAGTGTACTGGAGGAAACATATACCTGGATTTTCCATCATTGCTCACCCACTGTACTCAGTTTTACAAAAAGGAAAACCGTGGAAATGGAACCCAGAACATGAAGAGGCAGTCAAAAGTCTAATACAGGAATTAAAGACATATCAGTCACTGGTGCCAGTACATGCCCCACGACCCTATTATAGCAGAATGGAGTTTTGCAGAACATGGTACTTATTGCAATCTATTCCAGACTGGGCCAAGCATGCTGAAAAGGCCTTTGATATTTAACTCAACTGCATTTAAAGAGACAGAACAGAGATATTCTGAGTGTGAAAAGGGACTTTTGTCTTTAGTTTGAGCAGTTAAACAAGTTGCCCCACTAAGGGGTAACCCATCTGGAAAAACCCTGCTGAGACTTGTATTGTTTTCCCTTTCCAGGAACAATACTGGGAATGATACCACCATACCTCCCCTGGAAATTGGGTCAACCATCGGAGGACTGCTTATCCTCACAGGAGCAATCATCGTCAGCATGGACCATATTTGGCTTATACGCCAACAAGCCCAATGCACGGGGTGGAGATCCTCACTTCCTTTATTCGTGCTAATCAATACGGTAACTATAGTACATTCTGCACCATACATGTTTCTCAGTTGTGGGTGCAATCTACTGTAACAGCAATTATAAGGGAAGGTGATGAAGGCACCTTGCCCACTGAGATTCAAAAGGTAATCTGGGATAATGCAACTGAATTTGAAAGGGAATTCTAATTCTGGTGGCATCTAATCAATTTTACCTATGACCCTACTGACAGTAAAGCCACAGCTTTTGTTTTAACAATACACAGTGCTTCAGTATACACCATATACCCAATCATTGCACTGGGGTTAAATCACAATGGAGCTGTGCATTCCACTCATTCCGTGACAACAGCTACAGAGTCATTCAGTGTAGTTTAAATGATGTGCAGTAACTTGTTACCTGCAAAGCCACCATTTTTTTCCTAGACCTCCCAATGACAAATGCCAAATGAGTTGTGGTGGAAAACGAAATAAAGGTTTCCTGTGATTTGGTAAAATCATCAATCCTGGGTATGTATTTCGGCACCAGAAAAAGAAAGCATCCTATGTTTGAATAGCAAATGCTTTTCTAAAATCTGTGATCTGCTCAATGCCTTGAGAGTGGAAAATACAGAGAAATCAAGCACAAGTAAATCTTTTCCAACGGATCACATATCATAAAGAATTTGACCACTTCAACTGATAAATGTGAGTAGCTATAAGCCATTGATTTTATCTGTGTTCCTGACTAGAGTGATCCTAACTTCAACGTTATACATTGCAGTCAGGCTTGCAGAATCCTAAAAGGATAAACAGTCTCATTTGAAGAAGAAATGGGGCAGATCTCCGGTGTCCATGTGCTCCTGGTTCTCCTAGAGATTCTTGTGGGGGTGCCCCTGTATCTGTGTGTGCACACTCACACACATTTGAGCGAGGGATGTGATTTTTTCTTTTCTTTTTTTGGTTGACTGCATTGCCAGAGGGAAGGAGAAACACTCGGTGGGAAAATGTGTTTCTGTAACGGAGGATTAATTAATGTTAGCAAGAAGGTTATATGATTTATATCAAGACAATTTGTGTTGTCTTAAGGGAATTGAAAAGAAATATGCATCTTTTTAAAAACCAGAAAAACCCACCCTTAAATCCTAATCATCCTCCAACAGAAGGAGGAATAATTTGCCTTATTAATTTAAAAAAATCCTGTTGAATTTCAAAAACTAATGTCCAGGAAATTCAACTTTGGGAAGGTGAGATTGAAAAACTGTTGCCAAAATTTATTTTCTCCAGTGAAGAGCGGCTTGTATATACAGGTTTACTTCAGAAGATGAATTAATGACTTGAAGCCTAGAGATGCAGATGATCATCCGGTATAAATGGGGCCCCCTTTATAACCAGCATTAATTAGAATATGACATTACAGGAATTATGTCAGTTTGTCCTAGACAGATTTAGGAACTGTATCGTCCTCTCATTGAGAAGGGATATGATTCCTGCACAAAAAGAGAAAAAAAGAGATCTGCCAGCGACTGAGCAGCCATATGTCTGTATTTTACCCTCATACCACACGAAGCTGCCTGGAGACGTCTGTCCCAGCGCAGAAGGGAGGAGCACAGATGAGATCTGGGTCACCAAGGAGGAAGAAATGTGGCCACAGGCACAGGGTAGACCTTCAAAGTCTTTATTACACCTTTCATCAACATAATTGCAACTAGTAGTTGCTGCTGTTTTGATTAAATCAGAGCATCCTTCGGGGTCCTCTGACTCTGAGATCAGCCCTGCACAACCTCATGACACAGAGCTGTGTGTCACCGACAGGCACCTGCTCTTTGTGTTGCCAGCATAAGCTGCACTTTTGTATTTCATAATGATCTCATGAAACAAGAAAAAAACCCCAACAAAATCAAACAACAAAAACACCCATCAAGGCAGATGTAAGGTAAAAATCAAAATCTAACAAATTGGTTAAGTGGTGCTATGTGACACAAGTTAAGCCTTCTGAAGTTTTCTGAAAGAACAGATCTGTTAACATGAACTCTAAAATATAGCAGGAGAGAGGGAAAAAAAAACCAAACAAACCCAAAACATTTATGTGATGTAGGAACTAATAGCCTGATGTGACTAAATGAACACTCAGTCACCAGAACTTCAAGGTCAAGAGCATTTTATGAATCTGAACTTTTGTCTTGAGCTAAGAGTTGGCCCGGTTAAGTTGTAAATATGCAGATAGATTGATGGGGTTACTCCCTCTGGCAGCAATAAGAGGTGGATATAGTTCTCAGTTTTACTCATTTAGGGAGTTATTAGCAACCTCTAAACTGTAGAATGTTCACTCAGTGAAGATAGTAAACAGAAAATTTAAATAAACTATTTGTCTTGGTGTTTCCTCTGGGGGAAATCAGGAGATTCCCATACAGGGAATGAATCTGGAAAAAAAAAGTCTAAAATTGAAGTGTCGGTGGAAGAGAAAGTTATGTATACCTTAGCTCACTGAAGAAGTCAAGGCACGTGTTGAAAAGGATGCCTTAGGCTGATAAAATATGCTTGGATTTTCAGGATGTTCTGGGAAGGTAAAACACAGTTATGGGCTAAAACAAAAAATTGGTGCAAATAATCATATTTGGGTAAAGCATAAAGTCATTGTAAGATAAGATAGAAAATCTTATAAGTTAATACCTGGTTACTAAAAGTCATCACTTTGCAATGACCACTGTTAAAAGTGGTCGCAACACAGTGCAGAAGAGTGAAAGATACCATGGAACTGGAGCTGATCAAGATATTAATGAAGGAGCTGGGAAAAGCATGAAGTAGTGAAATGACAGAGTTTGCATTAACACAAACTTATTTAGATTTGACAATCCTGAAGTTGATGGTGCAGATAAATAGTTGCGGATGGATGAAATGGAGAGGCTGAGTAATAAAATGGTAAATGAAATTCAGTGTTGCTAGGTGCAAAGTAATGCACAACAGCAAAAATAGCTCCAGCTATCTAAGCAGTGTAGGCTCTAAATTAGTCATTGCAGATTTCCCTGAAAACACTACCCCTGTGCTTGGCAGGGGTCAAAAATATCAGTCAAATCAAGGTACAGAAATGTCAGTCACATCAGAGAAACAAAAACCTCTGTCAGAAGTTATGAGGAAAGTAATAAGACAAGGGCAGAAAACACCATGCCATCTCTAGATCTGGGCTGTGCCCATGTCTCCAATACAACGTGAGCATAGGGATGACACGGTTTGGATATGTGGACAGGAACAGGATCAGTCTGTTCAAGTGTTGTACTGGAACCACGGAGTTCTGTGGGACACGGCTGAAAGATGAGTTTAGGAAGGACAGGAAAGACACATCAGCAAGGACTGTCCTCTCACAAGACCTGTTTGCAATAGTAGATGACTGTGAATGCCATGAGATGCTGCTGGCCTTCACCACTTGCTGCTGACCCCTAATAGAGGCAGAAGGTTGGGGCACAGGCACCTTTGGTCCAATACAGTGGGGAGGTTTGTTTTGTCCCATATTTCTAGCTGCTTTACTTGCATAGCAGATTTCTGTTATTCAGCTTTGGTAAATTCTTGACTTTGTAATATTCAGATTATCCAGCCAGCTGCATTGTAGACTATTAGGCCAAAGCTACTTCTCACTTGCTGTAGTTCTATAATAAATATTCATAGCTTCATTACAGGCTGTGGTTTCCTGACCTATGTACTAAGTGTTTATTTGGGGGTTTTGCTTTAATGATGCACAAAAACTGTAATAGTCCTTTCAGGGCCTTATGCAACAGTATGTTTTGCTTCTTCTAAAAGCTAAATAACTCTTGTTTTGAATGATTTAGTAGCAAATTCACTTAGTCGCTGTGCTGTGGTTCAATGGTCTGCAAAATTTTCTCTTTAGAAATACAAACCCATTATGTAAATACTAAAGAGCATCTTCAGGAAAACTAACTTCAATTTGTTTTTGTCCTTTTTTGTTTGTTTGTTTCAAACTTTGTAAGCTTGAGATCCCTCACATGACCTTTTTTTCTTCAAATATGCAAAATAAAATTGCTTTCTGACTAAAAGCATCGATATAAGTTTTAGCCCGGAAGCAATGTTCCAACAGAGTTTTATGCCTCCTTAAAACTGAGAATAAATGAAGAGGAATTTGCAGAGCACATCCCTGAGAAAGGATGTTTATTTGGTTAGGAACTCTGTTTTCAAAGCCCAGTCAACCTCTTTTATTTGGTCCCTCCATCTTCTTGCTCCTGAGTTTTCCACTTCTGAATGTCTCCTTCGTAGAGTGGACTGGTAGAACTGCCCCAAAATCATAGAATCATAGAATCATAGAATCATTAAGGTTGGAAGAGACCTCCAAGATCATCGAGTCCAACCGTCAACCCAACACCACCATGCCTACTAAACCATGTCCCTAAGCGCCTCATCTACACGTCTTTTAAATACCTCCAGGG
>NW_008824762.1:783580-783802 GCF_000699105.1 Pygoscelis adeliae | reverse complement strand
CTCGACGTCCTTCTTGTAGTGAGGGGCCCAAAACTGAACACAGTATTCGAGGTGCGGCCTCACCAGTGCCGAGTACAGGGGCACGATCACTTCCCTACTCCTGCTGGCCACACTATTGCTGATACAGGCCAGGATGCCATTGGCCTTCTTGGCCGCCTGGGCACACTGCCGGCTCATGTTCAGCCGGCTGTCGACCAACACCCCCAGGTCCTTTTCCGCCAG
>NW_008824762.1:773037-782781 GCF_000699105.1 Pygoscelis adeliae | reverse complement strand
ATCCAGGTGGCGTAGCAGGTCGTTGACTGCTTCCTCTTGGATTATGGTGGGTTCATCCTGCTCGCCATCCCTGTCTTCCAGCTCAGGGGGGCGAGTACCCTGAGGATAACTGGTCTGCCTGCTAAAGACTGAGGCAAAGAAGGCATTAAGTACCTCAGCCTTTTCCTCATCCTCGGTGACAATGTTCCCCCCCGCATCCAATAAAGGATGGAGATTCTCCTTGGCTCTCTTCTTGTCATTAACATATTTGTAAAAACTTTTTTTTGTTGTCTTTAACGACAGCGGCCAGATTGCGTTCTAGCTGGGCTTTTGCCTTTCTCATTTCCTCTCTGCATGACCTAACGAGATCCCTGTACTCTTCTTGGTACAGAAATGCTTGGTACAAAATGCTACCATCTGCAGAAGATAGGGGTCTAAACTTAGTATCTTCCAAAGCTGTGGGAATGGATTTTTCTGTATGTCCAGCTTCTTCCACAGAGGGATCCTGATTCTCTCTAGGGGGTTTATATACTTGTGGAATACAGTTCTTGGTACACAATTTTTAATGCCAGAAGAAAGTTACCTCGTCAAGGATCCTCACAGTATAAAGGTTATAAAAACTTGAGTGAATTCTGAGACTTAACAATTCTGTCACTAGGAGGACTCTGCTTGGAGGAGGGTTTTGACCTTACAGAGATGAACAGGGGAGGTATCTTCTAGCACGTACTAAGTCCAGGACTCATTTCCAGAAAACAGAGCCCTAAATGCCAACAAAACATTTTGTAAACAGTTGGGGTGAGATTGAGAAACTAACTGAACCTATTTGTCACACAGTGGTGTTGATTGAGCCATTAAGTCTATGTTATGAAAAGGCAGGTCATTAGCAGAGTGGGTGCCGTGCTGATAAAAAGAAAATGTGTGAGAGGTGGCAATGGCTGGGGAGGAAAGTCACATTTTCATTTATTTTTCCTTTCTTAAACAGCAAAAAAATAATGTGTTTAATTAATTGTTTGCTCTGCATTTAAGAACTTTCCATTAGTTCATTTGCTTAAGTGCAGCTGCAATCAAGAACACATTAGCTAATGTTGCAGCTCAGCAAGGGAGGAAGCTAGAGGCAGGTGCTGGGGTCAGTGTGTGCAGAATCAAGGGACCATCAGTCTCCTCCTGCTTTAATTTGTCTGCAGGAGCTTCCCAGAGTCACAGTGGCACAGTTGGAGTCACCAGCCATTTCCAGCTGGAGCTTTGAGGGTTTTTATGAGTAGATCCAGCTGGAAAAGGTCTGTAGTCAAAGCAGTGGATACTGATGCACTGGGACACATTCACTGCCCTTCTGCGAGTCTCTATTAATTCTGCTGTGTGATTCATCCCCTGCCAGGAAGGATGGTAAAGAAATGATGGCACTGAGCAGGAGCCATGGAGACTTGAATTCAATTACTTCTCCTCCCCAAACTCCCTTGAACAAATCATTCATGGCAAGATTTGAAAAGGAACGTGCAGGTATGGTTTCAAATTTTCAAAGGAAGACTTAAAAGGAGTCATTGAATTATTCTAGTTTGGCTTCACTTGGATCAAGATTCACAGTTTCACATAGTTTTCAGATGACTAATATGAGACATTGAAACTCAACTCGGGTCTACCAGATGCATTGTAAACTACATTTACAAAAACTCCGTGGGAAGGAACCTTTAATAGGGGACCAGGAAACCTTATTTGTCAAGGGATTTTTCTCAGAGATTTTCTTTTGATTTATTTGGCTTTCATCAGAATGATGAAGAAGATTTTGGATTTCTTGGGCAACACCTATTCCATATACATCTACCCCAGAGAGGCCAGCTGGGGAGAAGCTGACATCTGCCCAAGGTTTTAAGTTCTGTCATCCAAAACATCAGTTGTGGTGAAAATTTAAACTCCTGTTTAAGAGCAATGAGACGTGACTGAGTAACAAGGAATTAACGTGTTACCACCCATTAGCTGAACAGCAGCAACCAGCCACATACATATACTTTTAGTTCATTGTGAATATATGGTAAAGTGCCTTGGCTTGAGCCACCTTAGTAGGGTTGTGCATCATATTTGCTGTGTACTGGAAAAAGGAAACTAGTCAGTGTAGTAACACTGGGATGAAGTTACCACTCTGTATTTTCATCCAGCTCTCTCTATCGTGGAGCTTCATGCCAAATACCAATTCATTCTGACATTTTATAGCTTTTAATTTACTGATTAATTTGTCCTTTTTTGGGGTTAAAAGTAACTGAAAACAGTATCCCAGGTTTGTGACTGGGAATCCGTGGGAAGAGACCCAGGAAAAGGGTTCTGGACTAAACTATTGAGATACAGGAGCTGAATGATACAGCTTATCTGCATATAAATACATAAAACAGACCTTATAGACAGAAACTTCTTTTTTTTTTTTCTTTTCTTCCCCACACCCTCCTGGGTAGTTGCTATATTTCTGTAAAAGCATGTTTAATCTTGGCCAATTAAACTTGCTAGCACTCAGCACTTAACAGGTCTTTTGTTTTTCTTTTTTTTTTTTTAAAGAAAAGCATTTGTTGATGATAATAACCTTCCCAACAAAAGAAGCTCCTTTTGAATTAAAACAGGTGAAGGAAGGAATCATTAAGAATGAGCATGAGTTTGATTTTTGATTTTCAGATATTTTAACCTTAATTGATTTACTTTTATTCCCTGGTGTGTTTTAAATCAATTTGCTAAAGATATCTGCTTTTTTCACCTGATCACAGTGGCAAGCACAAGTAACTCTGCATGAAAAATGAACATGAAACATAGCTGTATGGTGATGTGGAAAAGAAAAAAAGGTTATATAGTACCTTCAAAATACCCCCCCTTTAAAAGCACAGTGAAAGTCCAGGAACACTTATTGAACACAAACCATGACAAAATGGACCTCTTGCTCCTACAGGCTCAGCAGAGCTGGTGGGACATGCTGTATTTGCAATCATCTAGTCTGTTCCCTTACCCCACCTCAGGATTCACTATTCCTGAAAATTTAAAGGCTCTTGCCAGTTTTTGCAGGAGTGTTGTTGGGTTAAACCTGTTTATTGCAGGTTGCTGTATACCTAGGGTCTGTAACACCAGTCCTTAGAGGAAGCCCATGTCAAAGCTTTGGAGCACCAGGCTGCTGTTGTCATCTCTGAGGAAGAGGAAGGAGCACCTGGAGACACATTGATGGCCAGTTCACCACCTTAATGCCACCCTTTGCACCTCCCATCCCAACTCTTTGTCCCCTCATCCCCTTTCCCTTCTGCAGCAAGAATGGTCTGGCCCTACTCATCTCCTGGGTGACAATATTCAGCTTTGCCTACATTTCAGCCCAGGCACCACAGCCTAGCAGAAACATGGACTTTCCCCATAGCTCCCTGCTCTTAGCAAAGAGCAGGATGGAAAAGTCTCATTAGTGACAATGACCCCTCCCGGGTGCCTGATTGCCCCACTGCCAGGCCCAGCTCTCTTGCAGCAAAGCAGGCAGGGCACCTGGGCCGCTATCCAGCTGCATACAAATCTACCATTTGAAAAATTTATTTTGGGATCCAGAGCTCAAGATATAAGGCTTCTGACCTATTATTTATTTAAAGGAAGGCCTACTGAAATCTTTTAAAACATATAAACACCTGCCATTCTCAAACTGGGAGATAAAGAAGTGCAATTATTTATTAACTATACCACTACAGAGGTGAGCTTTGCAAAAGCGTGTAGACTGGGCAGTTGTGAAATCCTCTTTGATTTCAAAGGAAGAAAAAGCTATACAGAGCTTCACTGCTTGGCTGTATTGTTGATAAGCTCCTGTCTCTGGAAGCTTTCATATTTTTTCTAGTTTGTCACAAAAACCCCTGCACCTGTCTATCATAAATGACTGGGAGAGGGGAGCCGGGGGTGGGATCCTGTCCACAATGGTGCCAATAGGAGACTCCAAGATAGGGCGCTACCCCACACACAGACAGATGATGCTCTCCCAACCTTCGGGGCTGCTGTCTTCATATTTAGCATCCCCATTTACATTCTTCTTATTTTTCCATTAATTATTCAAACCCCTTTTCAAACCCATGCCAACTTTTAAAATCACTGGCTAGGAAAAAATCTGAGTCCAAACTCTGTATAGCAGGGCTGCCTAGTGTCATTTTCTTGTTTTAAGTTTTCCTTATGTCTTTGTTTGTTATATATTGATAAAGTTGTAAGATGAAATTCAGTAGAACTATTCAAAAGCTGGTGGGAATCTTCCGGGAGGTGCAGGTTGTCATCTCTCCTTCCAATGCTGCTGCTGGCAGAAAACCACAGCTTTCCCCAAAATGACATCGGTAAAACAGGGTCAATAAATGCCATGCTCACCAGCCTGGAGGGAATCTCCTGCTCACGGGCCTGTCATACACATTAAAATCTTTAAGAGGCTTTATGTAAAGCTTAGTCTTCAGGTAAAACGTATGAGTTAGGCTCTGGTTTATCCTTTCAAGTGTGAGTCACTGGCATACAGTGGGTAAATAGCCAAGGAGGAGATATATCTCTGGAAGGACCGTACAGCCCCATTCCTGATTCAGTCTGGTGTTTAAATCACTGTGATCCCATCTCAGGCATCCTACTGCTGCCCGGGAGTAACCAGGGTTTCATCAGATCATCAGAAATTACCTTACTTGTCTCCTGGCTGGCAAGAACCTGTGTTTATGGCAACACTCCGGATAGCAAACTAACAACAAGGACAGCATTTTTACAGTGAAGTTTAGAGCCTCAGTCAAAAATAATGGACCATAATATGCCAAACTGCCCATTGGTTCAAACAGAGGGTTGGCAGTAAAAATGCTTTCCAGTGTCCTGTGTACATCAGACCTATACACTAATAACCCCGTAAAAAAGAAACATTTAATACTGAACATTCATAAAGTAGATGAATAAAGGCCTTATCCAGCACCCATGGAAGTCAGTGGAAAAACTCCCCTGGATACCAGCAAGCTCTAAATCTTCAGCTGTGTCCCACGATACCGCAAGGACAGCACACAGTGCTTGATCCCAGAAACAGATGCGGTTTTCAGTAAGGGTAACAATCATTTTTCTATTGCCTCAAAGGTGCCAGGCCATAAAAATAAACAACTTGCACCAAAGCTGTAACACAGTTTAAAGTGAAAGGACTTCTCTGTTTCAATTATGGTACATGAGTTGGTTACCTACTGCTAGAAGAGGAAGGTGTGAAAAATGAGGACTCCCAGCTTCCTTCCCTAACTATGCCTCAGTATCTTTTCACAGCTCAGAGGACATCAGTTTTTCTTTTTGCTCCAGGTCACGCAAGGTTTAATGTTATGAGCCAGGCCTGGGACAGATGAAGTCAACAAATACACTGTTTTAATGGTGTCTCTCAGGGATTCCTTCTGAGAAATCCTATGTCCGCTCCCTATGGGCAATTCCTTACCCAGATTTTATTCTGCCAAAGCCTATGATGAAGAACTAACTCTTCCACAGTGCTTCCTGCTCTACCTCCTTGCTTTGTGTTACAAACTAAATAATCTTCCCAAGCTAGAGCATTTGTTCTCATTTTGCAGGGAACTCAGATAACTCTGAGTAACTGCTGTGTCATGACAACAGCAGCTGTATTCTTAATTAATACATAAGTGTCAGGGGCTTTGACCAAGCACCCACAGAGCATAATGCCTGAGATCTGTAGGTCCGATATAGTGTATTGCTGCTTTTAGTAGTGAATGAGCTGATTGATTGATATAGCACTTTGCAGCAGGTCCCAAGAAGTGCATCAGGAAATCTTTCCAGTGTAGCTGTTGAAAACAGCATTGTGCACCTACAATTTCTCTCTTCAGCAAGAGCTGAACCTTTCATTTCATCCATCAGCAGAAGAGATGAGCAAGTCACCTCACAGCACTGCAACTTCCGGCTCTCTAATATAAACCTTTGGAAGCTCCTGGGGGCAGGGATTGCCTTTATGGCATGTGACCAGAGTTAGCCTTAACTATCCAGACTTCCCAGTTGAGGGCAGCAAAGAAATCCACAGTGGAGCCAATTTTTTTCATAATGGAGTTCACAGATGGCAGCCAGTCCAGCCCGTAATGAGGGGTTATTATAATGTCCATCAGTATAGTAGCTGGCTCCTGAACGGGCTTCTGAGCATTATTATAATATGAATCACTCACGGAAAGAGGAGGAATCCCACATGGGAGTGTTCCAGGCTGTGGATCAAAGCAGACAGTCCAGCCCGTAATGAGGGGTTATTATAATGTCCATCAGTATAGTAGCTGGCTCCTGAATGGGCTTCTGGTGTTTATTATAATAGCATTATTATGTTATATTATATATTATATATTATAGCATAGCATTATTATAATATGAATCACTCACAGAAAGAGGAGGAATCCCACATGGGAGTGTTCCAGGCTGTGGATCAAAGCAGAGGGCTGAATCAGCATAGCTGGCTTTCACTCACATTGCTCGTGTGACACTGCCTGCCCAGGTTAAGTAAAAGTCTTGCCAGTAGTTTGACATGGTCGTCTGCTAGGTCTAGGTCTAAGTGACCTGCTAAGGACACTGGAAAACTCAGGATGTCCCATATTCCATTGGGCAGCTGCTGGCCCTACCAGAGTCTATGATCAAAAGTTTTGCTACCGGAACTGGCGGTGAGTCTCATCTTTAAGACGGTCCTCGTGTACCCTCAGTGGACAGACTAGATAGGTGACAGTAAAGCAATGGCACTGGTCCCCAGTGCAGCATCGGGGGTTAGGGCTGGGCCAGTGACAATGAAAGGACATTAATTACAGCCACCAAAAATGTTCATCATTGCTCATTGAGTGGTGCCCATGAGCTTTATTCAGTGTTTGCTGCCATTTTGTTGTACAAGCCAAATCCTCCTCTACGCTTTTCTGGTCTGGAGGGTGTAAAACCTCACATGTAGCACAAGCTTCCTAATATTTGTGGTGTCATCTGAGGATGAATTGTACCAGCTAACTGCAAAAATATTTTTATTGTTGTAGGGAGAACATTGCTTGGATAACATAATGCTGGTAAAGATGGTTAAATCTGACTCCCTCAATCCTGCAAAAGCTATTTTCTTTTTTCCTTTTTTAAAATTTTTTTAATTTTATTATTATTTGGCTTTGAAACACCCATATGAATTTTATTCACTGTTTCATAGAGAACAGGAGCTCCCTAGGGAGGAAAACCCCAGCATGCTTGGTGTGTATTTCAGGCACAGATGGCAGCTTTATAGCAGAGAGTTTGTGTGTAAAAATATTGAAGAGACAATCAAAACATCCCATGAACTCAAACACACTTAAATAAAACCAGATGAAAATCAAAGCAACAATTTCTTGGGAACGTGCAGGATACTAATGAATATTATAGATCAAAGAGCTAAGGGTATAGTCTCCCTGTGTTTGACAGATTTTGCCTGCCAGACATACAGGCCCTATTCATGGCAGCTGAGGGAGTACTCCAAAGAAATAGCAGCACAATTTCCAGAGTTCTCAATACTGACTTGTGCCCATATATTGTAGTTATTGGGGGCTAAGTAGTGCCAAATTACTAAACTTTTCAGTTTCAGCCAGATTGATCCAATTCTAATGCAAAGCAAATGGTGAAGGCTAAAAATAGCCTGCAAAATTCCTGTGCCTGCAGAGATGTGTATCATGGGGGTGACATGGGGTGCTACCATAGGGCAGTGTTGGAGATGAAATCATGCTATGACACCCTGCACTAGATGAGAAGATGGAGCATGACACACAAGAATTGTTATCTTCCACAAGCACCAAAATTTTTATGGAAACCATTTTTTATGGAAAAGGACAACATTGGCATTTGGGATGTTTAGTTTTGTTTAAGTCAAAAAATCAATTTTATATTTAAGCAAAACCATTATTTTACTTCTGAAAGATTTTTGAATTGAATATTTTCCCTGTATGAGTCATCCAGATGAAAGAATCAAAATTAGTCTCCCCTTTCCTAAAAGCCCGCACTCTTTGACTTTTTCTAAAGCTCAAAGTCTGAAAGCCAGAAAGCAATGACCAGCTCAGTGCATGCTCATTCTTGGCTCACCTACAAACAGCTTTGGGAGCTACTTACTTAGAGAACACCAAGAGTTAGGAAATAGTAATTCACATGATAGGCTAGGGTAAGATCCGCTAGACTAGGAGGGTGTCTTCAGATATGAGTTTTTGGACAGTATGGGGAGAGGCCCTGTCATATGTCTCTGCTAGGTTCATAAAGTTCACTTTGTTAGAACTTCACCCTCTCCCAACATCTCTGTTTTTGCCTGTTTTTCTGGGAAGTATAATTAGCCTTCAAAGGATAACAACCCCATTACAGAAACAGCAAGCCTTCTTAGGGGAGGCAAGAACAGCTCAAGCCCTGCCAGGCAGGGAAGAGCAAATCTCAAGGTTTCTTTCCAGATTTACCCTCCCACCCTGTGGCATCCTGCTGCTACCTCCAGCTTTATCCTCTCTGCCTTTCCCTCAAGAGATTCAGTTGCTTTCATCTTCGCGTCTACGGATCTTGCAATGACCTGTCACAACATGAGCTCCCAGCAGCAATGGGAAAGATGCTGATTTAGGCTGAGGGTTGCTGAAAGCTCACTCCTTTTAGTCTTCTTTCTAAATCCTATTGAAAAGAAGGAGTAAGAGTTTTCAGGGAGAGAGGAAGACCTCCTGGTCCTTCCCAAAATCCAGCTGTTTGTAGGTGTCTACTGCAGAGCAGTTCATGTGTATTTTACCAAACATCCCATGATCATAAGTGCTTTATGCCTAATAAATGGAAGTAATGCCGCTGTCTTCGACTAAACCTTATGATCAGGTATCAGAGAATTGTATTTAATTCCCTTGCAACTATGTATGACTTCAAATGCAGCCATCCCCGAGGTCTGCAAGTCTAAAATCTGATTATGTTGATATACATGGCCTATGCTTTTCCTATCACCCTTCAGTCATTCAGACTCTTCGTCTAATATTAACAAAGCCACACCGAGACAAATAGAAACTTACTTATGCCAGATGGGGAAAATCACCCCAGAGTCCGTGTCCTTCTGTTTGCACTCACACAGAACAAAAGTCCCCGCACAGCTACCCAGGGGAGTTATAGAAATCCCTTCTTCACTTAGCTATACTGTAGTGTTACCTTGCAAAGGAAACATGCCTGAGCTTTTGGCATGTACTGCCTGTTGGGCTGGGTTCATAGGCCAGCAAACACTAAATTTAGGGTTGCAAAATGCTTAGAGTGCTTTGTGTCCAAGGCATGGTGCATATTTAGCACAGTTACCGGTGCTGCAGTGAGCACTTCATTCAAGAAAAGGGCAGGGATCGATTGCAATATTCCTCTAAGCAACATTGATCTAGGATGTATAAGAAAGCTGCTTGGCTAAAGGATTTAAAAATGCAGCAGCTTG
Source organism: Pygoscelis adeliae (assembly GCF_000699105.1). Taxonomy (NCBI): domain Eukaryota; kingdom Metazoa; phylum Chordata; class Aves; order Sphenisciformes; family Spheniscidae; genus Pygoscelis; species Pygoscelis adeliae. The sequence goes on along the minus strand of NW_008824762.1, from coordinate 773,420 downwards.
CATGGACACAAACAAAATAACAGAAGGTGTCAGTGATGAGCTGCTAACATGAAAGGTGAAAACCCAGTTCTCCCAACCCCAGGAAGCTGGGCAGGAGGTGGGGAGGAAGGGATAATCTTGTCATATTTTCAGTACACAAATCAGGTGTACTGAGGTACAAAATGTGGAAATGCATTAATAGAAACAATTACAATAATGAATTGGTGTGAGAAAAAAAGATGTCACTATGGTCATTTCAAAGCATTAGTTTTATTTATTTTGCTAAAAAATAATCTGCAAATAGAACTTTGATGGAATGGAAAATATAACTTTTTGTCAGGCACATCAAAATAGGTCATTTCAACTTTTTTTTTTTTTTTTTAAACTGAAAATGCTTTTATATA
>NW_008824762.1:765634-773013 GCF_000699105.1 Pygoscelis adeliae | reverse complement strand
AAAGTTTTTCTTCCAAAGAAAGCAGCATTGCTTTTGAAAGGGAAAAATGTTTGGTTAATAGAATTTCCAGCTGTCTTTAAAACACCAAAAAGCTTAAGGAGGTAAGCATCACAGCAGTGTTGGTAGAGGTGAAATGCAAGAGTGGAGATAATGCGCATAAAAGGGTTATCCTGTCTGGTCTGTCGCAACTACTTATGCTGAGTCCCCTGAGAAGTGCTGTGAATTAATCTTTGGAAAAATGTTGAAATGTCAGTAAAATCACACAGTACATGCTATGTTCTGAGTTCTTGGGCTTCAGCTCCAGCTGTGTAGACTTTGCGGAACACATGTTCATTTCCATCAAACCATTTCTGAATTCTTCACAATTGTACCTTGAATAATTTGGCATGAAGAAAAACCTCTAAAGAACAATGCATGCAATATGCCTATTTACTTCCTGCCTACTCCAAAGGCTGCTGAAACTAATGAGAGGCTTTCTGTTGACTTCAATGGGCTCTGGAGCTGGCCCATAGAGTGGTGGCATACTTACAAATGGTGCTGTTAGAAAGACTGGCAGAAGAAAAACATATTTGCTAGAGGTATGCAAGATGGGCGGTAATTTCAATGGGCAACTGAGTTATGAGGCAGCAATAGAGAGGTCTTGTTGATTTATAAATTGTAAATCTACGTACTTTGCAGTGGGGACCCAGTCTTCTGCTGCTGATTAACTTACATTGTCCGATTTGCAAATAGGCAGGCAGACATGTAAGTTATTTTGGGCATGCTGCTATCCAATTTGCATAGCAAATAGGGCCTGAGATGTGCATGAAAAATTCCCTGGGCAACTGTATACAAGTTTTTAAAAACTTTGGTTCTGCCTTGAGACATGCAGGTGGCTGAGTGTCATCTCAAGGAACGGATAAGATTTACAACATTCATTTTAGAGGTGTTTGCTCAGAAAATAATATCCTAAGGTTGCTTTGGAGCTTGCAAATCACTTCCTCACCTTAAAGAATTTATGACACAAAATGTGTGTGAGTTCAGTGCAAATTTGGGGAAGAACTTCATGTCCAATGCTGTAGAAATTTTATTCCTCTTTCCACAGAGGCTGCACGGCCTTCTGCTTGCAAAGAATCCTTTCCTTAGTGTCCCAGACCATATTCTTCAGGCTTTATACTTTTTAGATGACCATGCTATGTGAATAAATGCCATCTGGAGGGAAGGGCATACTTCCCTGGAGGTACTGTCCTTTCCATAAGGACAGTTGAAGAGGTGTTCATCCAGGTTTTCCTTAATTCACTTAATTAGTGACTCCCCATCTCCTTGTCAAGACCCCCTTATTACATTCTGACTGTATAATTCCTTTGCTGTGGTTGCAGTTGGACAGAAGGCCTCAGATTTCCAGAGTGTGGACCACATCCTGAGGGAGAGGAACCAGACTTTGATGCACTCTGAGCTGGACTGTCTTCTCTCCTGTTGTTAATCAACTACTGTCCCTGTGGCAATCCATATGGCTACTCAGCTGGAAAAGAAACACTGAGAAAATATTTATTCTTTAGATGTCTTAAAGCAAAATTACCTACCTGAAAACAAGCAGAACAAGCCAGTCTTTCAGAATGAATTATCCTTGGAAGATCATAGACCTTGTTTTGGTAACCTGTGCTATCTATGCTGATGTATGGCAACCTGCCACTGGAAGAACTTCCAGCCTTCAGCCACAGGGAAGCCAAATGCTGTTCCTGGAGCCAAGCTGGCTATGGTAAAAATCCATGTGGTTCCTAGTAAATGGATCTTGCTCGCATATCACAGAGACAACACAAGCAAGATGTACTGCATATGAAAGGACTACAGTGCCAATAATGATTACAGAACTTGGAAAAAGATGAAACAAATTTCAGACCCCTGTGTCACCTCCTTTTCCAAGTATCTAACTGGGATTATTCTCTTCATTCTTCAGCTGTGAAATGAGGCCCATACTGCCTCCTTTTAGTGATTCTACTACTTAGCACAATATCTCACTGTCAGCAAATTTTCATTAAGACTGCCTAAATTTTCCTTTGCTCAGCTTGGTTTTAATAACCTTCTCTGTCAATTCCCTCTCCAACAGTTAGGTCTGCACTTCCCAGTTTTTCTAATCTTTTCTTACAGATGCTTAGAATAATAATAATAATACTCCTTTGAACATTTTTTCCCATTTAGATATGTTTACTGCCTGGAAATCTTATCTAAGCAGAGTTTGAGGATGTGGGATATTTGTCCAGAATTTCTAGCTGTTCCAGACATATGCATGTGCACAAATGGTCCAAACCAGCCTGTGTTTCACAATTCCCTCCTGCTTTTATCTACTTATGGACTGGAAATCTCCGCTTGAAATTTGGGAGTCCCATTCATCAGGCATAATCTCCCATTTATAATCTGCCATTGCGTTGAACCTCTTACTTGAGTAAGCAGTCCAGCTTAGATACAGCAGAATTTCTCAGCTGTGGGGTGGTCCTCAAGGGTAAGTATCAGAGGTCCTTAAGGCAGGGCTCTGGAAAAAGCCATTCTGTTGGCAACAAGGAAACATGACCATTTGGAGGGAGGAAAAAGGGATGCAAGTTATGGAACTAATTTGGAGGGGGGAACTGTGAAGTATAGTATCTAGGAGAGACTGAGGCAAATATTATTCATATCAGCCTCTACACCTCTGCTTTTGGTGAATTCTCAGCAATAGGACTCTTTACTAATTCATCTTTTTCATCACTCTATTTGTCATTCCAATTTTCCTTCTCTACTGACTTGATTCAAGCAAACAGCAGCATCTGAAGCATGTGGGGAGAAATTACAGCATCCATCTTTAAAGTGACCTGCTTTTCTTTTTAAGCAACATCCATGCCCTACCCAGGCTTTGGAGGTTCTCTGCTGGATAATGTAAAATGACACCAACTGCGCTATTTATATCACTGCAAAGTGACTACATGATGTGATAATTAGCAGTGTTATATCTGCTGGAGTGAGTGATAACACTGTAACACATTTTTGTGTTAAGCAACACAAACAACAATGCCTGCAGGTTAAACAGTACCTGAGCAGCTGATAGGCCTCCTGCACTGTTATTTCCAGGAGGCAATATCCACTGGCTTCATTCATGCGTGAGGCACAGTTGTAATGCTCGTTTTATTACCTCTTGCAGTACTTGCCCTCCATGCAGGTAAATGATTTTTGCAAGCAAGCTTGCTTTGGGCAAGTATGGGTGTTCGAGACATTTTGCGAACGAGTAAGGTTGTTGGATGAAAAAGTCCAAGTGCTTGGCCAGTCAGTTATGTTGACACTTATATCAGACACTGTTACTCCTGGATTGAGTCCAATAGCTTGTGCTGTGTTTCAGCTTACATATTACTTCAGAAAACACAGCCAGTCTTGACCTGACGCCATAAAAGTATGAGTATGATCCATTTAGCCCACATCTAGGTAGAAAGATTCTAGCTTTGCTGATGAGAGCCTTGGCTTCTTTTAAATATTAGCACAGCCACAGCCGCAGAGAACAAGAACCTGTTATGCTCAGTGAATTTCAATGGTTAATCACACTCATTAAAAATGTTTAATATGAATTTGGTCAATTTCAATTTCCATAAATTGTCTGTTATGCCTTTCTCTGCAGGATTAAAGGACCATTTTGTATATGCTATTTTCTCCCCAGGAAGGTTACTAATGCACTAATCATGGCTGTCTCAAGTCATCTTTGAGATAACATCAAATTTGCTCCCCATAAATATTTTTCTCCATCCCTTGAGCTATGTTTGTGTCTCCTCCCTGCACACCCTGTAGTTTTTCAACATCCTCTTTAAAATGTCAACAACAGAACTGGACATACCATTCCAGTATGCAGGAAATGTGCCAGCCTCAGGTGAGCAGTGCCAGACAGGGAACTAAAATCATCGCAGCGCTTTCCTGCTGGTTCATCCAAGGAATGAGTTTTTTTCACCAATTATATCACCCTTACAAAGTATGTTGGGTTGTTTGTTATGAACTATAAATACAACTCACTGGTTACTAGGCTTCAGTTCTTCACTGCTTATCTTTAGATCAGTAATATTGCATTTTATTTATCTAAAATACACTTTCTTTGGATGGACCAAGCTTTCAAAGCAAAATCTGTAACTACCTTTATTCGTCATGTCACCCTCTCTGATGAGGAACAATTCTATATTTACCTCCAGCTCATCTATAGGATATCCCATAGGAAGGGGGACTAGGAACTCTACAGCTCAGGCTTGTAATTCCCTGGTTCTAATGCAGAGCTGTTTCATGTTTCATGAAAAGACAAGAGAAGTCCTGCTTAACCTTGGTAAAGAATAGCATTATGATTGTGAAAAGAAACTGGAGAGTGACGTGTAGGTGAAACATACGGGCAATGTTTCCATGCTGTCAGCTAGTGCGAAATGTGCCACCTCCATGACTAGAATTTATCCTGTCTCCAGCCTGCAGCTGCTTTGTGTTAGCAGAGATTCCTGCCACCAATTTATCTAGATTCCATAAGCAAGTCCATCCGAGATAAGACGAACTTTGGGCTCAAGTCTGTTAGGTATCCATCAGGACTTTGCCTTGCATATTATCCTAGTCCAGTGGCCTTTTAACATTAATAGGCAACTTAAATTTTGTTGGGGTTTTAATATATATATTTTAAAAATCAATGACTTTCCAGGAATTTTGATCCAAAGTAATTACACTTATAAAATTAATATTTTTTTCTCATCTATTTCAATTTCTTGCCATTACCTTAAGCTGTTGTTGTCTGCAGAAAATGTGAGCAAAACTCTGTGCCTTCTTAAGAGAGAATCTCCAGCTTACACCCAATGTAATTGGGTGGATCTTATGCAAGAGGTGAAAATCAATTAAAAGTTATTTTTTTAGTCCTCTAAGACATTATATGCTTGCAATGTAGAACCTTCGAACTTTTCCCCTTGATCTGAATGTTCCTGTGAGGTAACTAACTTTGGACGGGTCCATAATAGTAAAACATTGTCAGTAAGTCTTCCTTTTCAAATGAGCAGAAAAACTTGTTTAAAGCACCTTCCATCTTTGAAAGCATTTTCCCCTTCATAAACCTTGAAGTGTTACAGCAAAGCTGGAGCTGTCTGCAGACAGAAGCCTGCCTGTCACTTATGGAAAACTCAAATTTCATATATCAAGGGCTTGTGTGAAAATTACTTTGAGTGTTAATTGCCCAAATGATTCAGCTTTATAAAAGCCTCTCTTATGTACTCAAGTATGTCTCATAGCACGCTGAGTGCCAAGCTCCAATAGAGAGCCAGCTGTGCTCTGCTCCCAGATGTTTGAAGAAGATAATTCTTGCCTATCATTTCAGTCCCCCTCCCAAAATCCTGAGAAATTTGTTTAATGAAGTCATTAATGCACAATAGCATATTTCTTCTTTTTTCTGTTAAAATAATACTCTGCCTAGAATGTATGCAAGTTTGCCTTGGCTTATAATTACAGTAGCACATTGTCAGATTAACTGTGCTGAGGAGATAAAACAAAAGCCATCAGTTCTGCAAAATTAAGACTCTGCCAATATAATTTAGAAAGGATCAGATCCCTCTGATTTCAAAGATACTGTTTGTTTTCTCTGTTTGAGGTCATTTTAATTCTCCCATTTACCTATTGCAACATGAATTGCTGTTGGAAACCTAACAAAAAATATATTCAGTCTTAAGTCTTGGATTCAAGCCTTTTCATAACTATTCTTCATCTAGATCTCAATTTTCAACATGTTCATGTATCAGATCCTTGACCAATTTACATTGCTTAGGTTTTTTTAAGTCAAAGAAGCTACAGTGAAGTCAAGGGATTTGTGTTAATTTATACCAGCTGCCTGTGGGCCGAGCTGAAACCCTGGACCCAAACAACAAGAAAACAGCCTTTTACAGGGAGATCCTGTCTGGACTTTGCCTATCAGTGTGCAGGTGCAGAGAATTTCAAGGAGAGGTTTTCTGTGCTATATGGCAGTAAAATATTTGTGAGATCCACAGCTTGATCTTCATAGTGAGTGACTACCTTCAATTCGTACTCCTATCTGACTCAGCTGCCAGAAGAGATTTCTGTCAGACTATGTTGTAACTGAGTTTGAACAACCAAGGTAGGTGCTGGGTTAATTCAGCCTGTCTTCGTGGCCAGGCTGCTCTTGAATCACAACTGTATAGCTGTATTTACACAGTGCAGGTGCTAGGCGATATGAGTTCACTTTCCATATTTCCCAAGGTATCACAGTAGAGCTCATATGTCTTCCCAGGTCCACGTGTATGTGTTTTCACCCACCAACACAGCATTTCTAGCCCACAGGTCGCTCCGGTTTTACAGCATCTGATCCAGCTGTTGTTGCGAGTTATGGACTCTGCCCAGCATCTGTAACCTCTTTCAACCATTTTAAAGTTATTGCAAAGTCCATTTTTGCTGGTTCAGTCAGAGGTGATAAGACCCTCTGGAAAGCATTTTGTCTGTAGCTGATGGCCCTCACAAGCTGGCGGCAGATGTTGATGTGGAGATTATTGAGGTTGCACACAGATCGGAGAGACGTGAGACAGCGGATCTCCTTGTGGTGACGGTGGGATGAAGCAGCTGCTCTGAAACAAAGCCACAGCCACAAAAAGCTGTGCAAGTCTGGGACAGCCAGAGTGACTCTAGATGCTTCTTCTTTTTATGAAGCTAAGCGAGGCATTTGCTTGTATCTCTATCAAATGATCCCTCCAAAATTAGGACATACACACCTGGGGACACAAATGATTCACTTATTTTTTTCCCGCTGGTGTTAATGGGTACAGTGGTGCAAAGCTTAACATTCTCTATACGGGCTTAGCAAAGGACCTTAAGAAGTACAATTTGTATTGCTATCTTGTCTTGTTAGCTGGAATACAAAATTCTGTAGTTTGCAAGGTTGTTTCAGTGAGGTTCTGTGCAGCCAGGGTATGTCATTCAGAGTAAACGTGAGATGTATTGCTGTTTCAATCACCAACCGCAAGAACCTAGAAAACACAGGCAGAAACGTACAGGCAGAGACTGAATGTCTCCTAAGGTATGGAGATCTTTTTATTTCTGCTTTTTTACATTCAGGTGTTGCCTGTAGGTAGAAATACTATTTGGATTAGAGTAGTTCAGCAGCCACAGCAGCCACTGACATGACAACTGAATGGACATGTAAATGTTCTGCATCCCAGCAGCTGTGTATACCCTTCTGGAGCAGAAGGCTATGTATCTTTGGAGCGATTATTTTATTTTGCTCCTGTCAGGAATTTCACCAGCTAAGCTATACTGCTGATAACCTCTCCCCAAAACAAAAAAAAACCCCACTTTAATAAAGTCCCAGTGAAAATCTGGGCACACTCAGAGGCCTTGCTCGTCGAACTAATGGAGTCCCTCATTCC
>NW_008824762.1:748787-765614 GCF_000699105.1 Pygoscelis adeliae | reverse complement strand
ATTCCTGCTTTCCCAGTTCATTGTAGACTCAGTTCCCTTTTTGGCTGGGAATGCCAACTTGGCCAAGTCACCTTGTATATCTCACCTTATAGACTTCTTGGGCCGGCTGATTGCTTTTGTCTTTGATTTCTTTACAGACTTTCCCCATTCCAGTGTCCTTAAGTGGAAGGACATGGGAAATCACAACAATCCCGATTTGTTTGAAAGTCAGTAGATCTTATGGCCCCAAGTGTTTACCAGCTGATACCTTTAGAAAGTTGTTCACCTTGGCAAATGGCCTTATCTCCCGAGCTCTGCAGTGCTGACAATGCATGTCAACAGCTTTTAACTAATAGCGGATTTTTCATGTGGGAAATACTTTTAATAGGAGTGCTGGCTCCTTGTTACTCCAGAAACCACTAGAAAAATAAGCCAACACTTAACTATTTCATCATTAATTTGCTGCAAATGGATATTTCAAATACTCGTTCTTTTCTTTATAATTCTCACGAAATGCATCATTTTTATTCTGACGGTCTTTGCTAAGCAAATAAACTGTAATGGGTAAATGTAACTGCTCTTTCGAGGAAGTAATTTTTCTGTTCTTTAACTCATAGAAGGCTTGTGGTGCCCCTATATTGTCTATAAGATATTGTACAGCTGAAGGGAACCTCCTAAAAATTATTTTCTAGCTGCAATGGGACAAAATATTCATGCTAGTTTGTTGTTGGGGCAGAGAGAACTACAATTTGTGTTTTACTGAAAGGGGATACTTGATGGGTATATATCATGATTTAGTGGACCAAGACGTGCAGGAAGTCACTTGTATTTTTTATAAGCTATCCCACTGCATGCTTATACCAGTACACCTCTTGTGTATTAAGTGTTCTTGACCAACTAAGGATGTGAGAGAGGCACCAGTCTCAGCTGGAAGCTTTTAGTTGCTTAGCTAAACCTGGAGAAGCTTCTGCTTTTAGCTGTAACAGACATAGTTTCAGTTCTCTTTATGACCAATGGCTTTCAAGGAACCAGCATGTATAACTGCAGAAGTCTTCACCTTTGTGGAAGACAATAGAGCACCAAACTTGTTACTGTTAGGAATCACTGAGCTTTACCTGAGATACAGGAGATTTTTGGTTTACTTGCAGAGTCCAAAGAGGTTTCTGGTTTTCTTCAGAACCAGCTTTAGTTAGGCAACCAAAGTGAGCTTTGACGATGCCATCTAAAATGAAATGAACATCCTACATACCTACTACCAGCAACAGAATGTACTGTGACCCAACTGCATCCTTATGCAGCCTTGTACTGATAGACAGTGCTGTAATTCTCTCAGGCTTTCTGGAAGAATACTGTCTAAGAGTTAAGACTGAAGAAATAAAGTCTTAAACTTGCACTCACAGCAACAAGGTAGAGAAGACAATGTTGGAAAATGTTGGAAGATTGTCACCAAATAAAAAACAAGGATATGTTCTTGCAGAGCCTCTGGATAACGACTACGGAGATACATATGTTAAATATACAATTTTAAGAAACTGTATGGCATTTTCTCAGGGGTTTAATTTTCCATAATAATACCAATAAAACAAAACAGAGCCCTTGGAAGGTGTGAACTGCTGCCTGGACTCAGAGCTAGGCTATGAATGATTATATACATTTTCCCAGCTCCGCCTTAACCCAATGCACATAGAGAGAGAGGGCAAAACCTGGGAAGACACTGCACAAGAAAAATTATTATTAGATAAAATGACACAAACACATTCCATGAATGTTACTGCAGAGGGAAGATGAAACAAAAATATTATTTTGCCTTTGTGCAATGTTAACAAATTTTACTATACAGCACAGAACCATTGGAAAATAAATAGTTTTAGTGAATAATGACCTCTTTTTCATCTGTTTGATTAAAAATGCTTTTTCATCACACTGGTTATTTATTTATTCTTTATTGCAGAAAGGAGACAATTATGAGGAGCTAAGAGGTGACTTTTATTCAAAAGCAGTTCAACTTTGGCCAAGAAATTGATTTATAGAAAAGGTATTGTTTGGTCCATGTCAGAACAATATTCTGGTAATGCTTTCTTTCAAATCTTCAATGTCCCCCTCTTTTGTGTAGGGAGGATGACCTTCTTTGGTAATGTGACCTTCATTCACGACTATGCCATTAGCTTCCTTACCAAAATGTCACTGTTTTGGGGGTTTGACAGAACTGTTTTGTCAAATTATAAGGTTTTTTTGTACGGACACGCTCCACCCCCCCCAACCAACAACAATCCCCTCCCTCCCCTGAAGACTGGATCTATGAAAAGGTCAGCCAAAACCTAATAAGAAACCTCCTGGACTGGAGGGCTGGGGCAAAATGAAAAAATTGGGACAGGCTTTCAAATTCCATGTAACTTATACCTCCAAGTGGGACAGTGAGTAAGCTGACTTGGTAGGTTGGATAAGGTTTAAAGTAATCTGATCCTGAACTATTTGCTCTTTTCCTTGGGCCTGTAATTCATTTTTCACTGCAGTCAGTGAAGCTGCAGACTTGAGAGATCTGGTTAAACTTAAACACAGCTGCCAGATGTTTTTTTGGGGAGGAAGAAGGGGAGAGAGGCATTGAATGCGAAGACTAAGAAAAATAATTCTTTGGGGGCTGGGCAGAAGTCTCTATGACAAATTCTTGTGGTTTAACTTTTGGCAAGTGTTCAGCACCTTGCCGTTCAGGGGAATCAGCTTGTTCCTGATTCTGCACCATGCCTTTCATTTTTCATTCTGCTTTCTTACGTCCCGGTGTCAGAAGCATCACTCATGTCATGCAATAAGAAAGACTGAGAGAGTCCTGAGCTCCCTTCATGGTACAATGGTCTTCATCCCTTTACCAGAAAACTGAGAGATGTAATAATCTCTCTGATTCTTCCACTTCTGTTCTGGTAGGTAAGTTGTGCTGCTGCTGAACAGAAGGGAATGGAGATATTTCAGCTCTATAGAAGAATTTCTGAGCACAAGGCTGTATTTATGCATAACATTACAGGAATATTAGAAAAGGTATGGAGAGCCCTGAGGGTCACGCATGCATTTGTGAAACAAAAATTTATGAATGGAGAGGAAAGCAGAAATTGACAGTAAAGCATGGCAGAAAGTGTAATTTAATCGAAATACAATATAAAATCTTATTTGAGTTAAATATGACTTACAGTGGGCTTTATTAAAATGCTATTGATCACTCCATTAGGTGTTAGAATGAATAAAGATGATTGTTCCCTGTAACCAAGAATGTGGTGTTGAGTTGCATTTTATCAGCATATCCATATGTCACATTGAGAAGGGCTTTCAAGTGAATCTGCTAGCAATCCCCCTGGGAGATTAAACACTTTCTTTCCAAGATACTGGAAACTGAGTGACCGCTCAGGTCTCCCTGGTCATTAGCCAAACATCAGAAATTAAGAAACCTCTCTATGTGCAGCCCTAGCAAGGCTGGCTGCAAAAGGTTTAGGTGTTACACCTTTTTTTTAAGCTGAAATAGAAATGTTAATCAAAATCTTTGCTGGGAAGCAGGTTCATTACTGCAAGGTCTGGACCCTTTTCTTTCTCAGTGTAGTAAAAATATCCTGTACTGAGGCTTTAGGTCCAGTATCAATGATACAAGAGGTGTGAAGCGAATCATATGTATGTGTAAGATGTTGCTATGTGATTGCACATATTACTGAAAACTCTTATTTTCATGTACTTCCTTTTTTTTTTTTTGTATTTTTTTCCTTTTTTCCTCTTTGTTTCTGCTGTAAGCTTGTCAACTGCTGGTCATCCGTAAAGAATGAATTTGGTCCCAACAGACTTTCATTATTTCTTGGCAAACAGCCTATGGCCAGTCTCCATGGAATTAAATGTCATGCAGTGCCACAGTACAAGCCATCACAGATTTGGGCTGCTGAAACACCTCCAATAACACTGAATCCCATTGTCAGATGTGGTATGAAGTCAAGGTCAAATTTCCATAATGTGCTGGCTAATAATGGAGGATCCAGTGCCTAGTCCTCAGTAGCCTAACCTTACCTCTCTGCTTGCCATCCCAGTAAGAACATTGCTAATGAACCATTTGGCTGTTGCTGGCCTCCTAACAGTCCTACGCATCAAAGTCCTATGGCACATGAAAGGCCCATTGGAAGAGCTGTTCTTACCACAACTTCTCCACTTATGGATATTAAAACTTAGATGATCCACTGTCCTTCTGGCACCCTCCAGCTTTTCACCATTTTGAGGCATCATTTTGACACAATAACATATCAGTTAAAGATCTACTGTTTTATTTTTTTTTTATTTTTCCACTGACACCAATGATCTTTGAAAAAAGAGGTGGCAGAGGCAAGATTACAATACATACTATACTAGGCATAACATCTAATTATTCTTTAACTAGGGATATATTAAGATAAAAGAGAAATTGTATGGGAAGCATGAAGAACAAAGCAGAAATATTCACATTTTGTAGCAGTTGGGTGGAAGGCAGGCCATCCATCAGTAAATACCCATTAGATATTTATAAGCCTGCATAGAATTTTTAAGAATACTGTGCATTAGACAATACACCAGTGTACAGGTCCACACTGGCATCCACAGGGTAACGTTCCTTCAGAGAGAATTATTGTTTGATTTCTTATTTGAAGTTTGACTTCTTCTTAGATCTATCAAAAGCTTCTCTTGCTTTTTTATTGTAAACACCAGCAGTACATCTTTTAGGGTTTGCATGCTCTATTAAGAAATATTCTAGCCTACTATTCCTTTTTGATCTATGTTCTTATGGAAACAACATAACTGGCAATTCTGAAAGTTCATGGTATTGTAAAAGAGAACGAAAATATGAGAACAGTCTTTTAAATGCTGAAAATGACAACTTTAATTATAAAGTTATTTGTTTCTTCATATTTTAGCTTTTTTTTTTTTTTTTCAATTCAAAATATAGTAGATTTACACCAGCAGTGTATTAATAGATTTGGTAAATTCAAACATTATAGTCAGCTTTAACATACAATCAACAGTGAGCTTTAAATGCTCTGTATTCTCTATTCTTGTCATAGCAATGATGCAATTCAAATAATAGACTTTAATACAACATATCAGATACTTTCCACCATACCTACAATTTGAAACAACAGAAAAATGGTGTGAAGACACGAGGTTATGCTGAAAGATCAGCCCTTCTAACGATTTCTACTTTAATTTAGTGTGTTTCTTTCTGAAATGGGTGAGAATACAATTTTTTGCAGAAAAGATAAATGTAGTCAGTGAAATTTTTGTCCCACTGAATTCAGGGGGATTTTATCCCACCACACAGGGAACAGTTGTGTAGAATAAAGGTTCCTTATTTCCAGTCACTGGCAATATTACCTTCTTGAACTGGAGAAGGACTTCTACTACTACAACTTTTTCATTTCTTTGTAATATGGTTGAAATTTTTACTCGCCATATATGTTTTTCTTTGATATCATTAGCTTCCTTTATTAACTACCTGAATTTCTAGATATCAGATGTGTGTTCATTGCTTGTTCAGTGGTTCTTTAGTTTTCTGTCATATATGAACTGCTGCTGTGAAGCTTCTGCATTTTCTAAACACACAAAGCTTTCTTATGTGAAGAACTGAGAGATTTCAGAAAATGCAATAAACAGTTCTTAACATATTTAATGTGAGTACTCTTTTGGTGTGTATTTACCAGCATTTTTTGATTGGACTGGCACATGCAAGAAATTCAAACGCCTCATATAATTCAAAGAAATTTGTTGGCAGCAGTTACCTTCAGCAAATACACTTTGATTTCTCCAAATGGCAATATCTATTTTATTTGATGAAAAACTGCTCTCCATCTCTATTGGCATCTAATTACCTTATCCCCCTCTGTATCTTTTTACTGATTTACATCTTGTCTGAGCGTTTTCTGTATTCTGTGAGGAATCCTTGCAGGCTGTAGCTAGTGTTGCCATCCTACTTATCCTGCAGCTATAAATGTTTCAGCACGTTGTCTGCATTCCTTGCTGAAAGGGAACAGTCTTTTTTATTTTCCTGTCCTGGTGTTCCCCCAGTGATCCCTAGATTTGATTTAAGAGCAAAATCGATGTTGATATTCTGAGGGATCCTATGGTACTATTTTTAATAGCCCCCCCAAGAGATTTGGTCCTGTTGTTCTAAAAAGAAAAAAAAATATAGTTATCTTGACTAGTGGCTGATTAAATATTCCTTGGAACTGCATTAATGTGCAATGGCACATTGGACCTCAGGAAAACCTGGAGTGATAGAGGCCAAGCCCCAGAAAAAAATGTGCACCAGTTCCAGTAATGGGTGGCGAGAGACACATTTGGGACTGACTGCTTTTGGATAGAATTACTTTGCTTGAGCTGTAATGCTGCTACAGGGGCTGACACTGGCAAGCAGTCATTTTTGTGCAGGGAAGGACTGTACAGGTATCCTCCAAAAGTTAGAAGAAATTGAGTTCCAGACGTTAAGGCAGAATGGTAGAATATTGAATCTGTGAAGCCTGTGTTCAAAGTTTGACAAGAAGAGATGGTTTAAAAGGAGATTCGTTTCCTTTTGCAAACAATGATTTTTTTCATTGAGAATTTGAAAGCTCCGTGGATGCACTCTTAAAGCTCATCAATGTAATCAGAAATATTATGTTTAACTCTTGTCATTTCCATATATCCTTAAAAAATGTCTTGTGTTCCTACAAGACCATATTTATCCTCTCTCTTCCAACTCCAGCAAATGTTTGTCATTTTGATGCACAGCTTTCCCATACATCATTGAAAATGACTTATGCTTCTGAACATGGGCCACTGGCTTTCTGTGCAAAGTGGGATTCAGCAAGCTTTCACAGGGCATTAAGTCATCAGGACAAAACTGAGTTGCTTGAGGGATCGTCATTCTGCTCCCTTGTTTAGTGAACACTAGAGATTTATAGCACTAAATTTAACTAACTAGAGAGCTTGCAGTACTATTTTTAGACTTGTTTTCTGTGAAAACATGGCATATGTGATCACTTTGTAAATCAGTCTCAGGTCAGGTTGGTCAGGTTTGATCAAATTTGACACAGGATTGGAAGTCCAAAGCTAAAACCTTCATGAAAATTGGTTCTTGGCTGGCAGAGAGGGACAGAGTATCTTCACTGATAAAAATAAATAAATAAATACATAAGTAAATGGCCAATCCTTTGCCATAGGGAAGGCAGTAGGGATCCAGAAGGGAGCCTGGGGGACTGCAAGCAAGAATGGCAGTCACAGCTGGGGAGATGGGGCACCAGAAAGCTGCAGAACAACAGGCCACAGCAGTGAAGGGACCTGGGACAAAAGTATGTGGGGGAAAAAGAAACTGTTTCCTTAATTCTCCTGTTCAGGAAGCAAATTATAAAAATCATTTAATCATCAGTGATGAAAAGCTGTGGCGGCCAACCAAGACGTCTCAGCATTATACATAATGTTTGTTTTAGCACAGCATGTTGCTTGCAAAAGGATGTTTGGCTAATTAGTCCTAAAAGTTTTAGGAAGTTTGTAATGCACTCTTTTTACAACTAAATTGAATGACTCAAGACAGTAGAGTTATTATATGAGTAAAAAATAGCAGGATCAGGCCATTAGAGTCTGCCAGTCATGAGACGTCATGAGCTTTCTTCATTACAAAGCAAAATTTGTCCTGAAAAAAACAAATAAACAGAAAACCTCCACAAACCATCTCTTCTCTCTCTTCAGTGTGCTTGAGTAATTTCTAAATACACAAAGCCCTGAAATCCAAACGGACACTGTAAAAAAATGAACTAACTGAAACCATAGCTCTTGCCAGGGTCACTGCTCTGCAAATATTCAAAGCGGCTCATTACCAATAGGGAAGCTGTTGCTGTATGCCTGGACTGTCAGCCTAGATGAATAGGAAAATGGGACTCAGAGATTTAATTAAGTTACAAAGAAGGGATATAGTCAAAGACCAGTAGTCGCATTCAGTTCAGATTTAGGGGAAGCAGTGACACAAAGTCTGGTGTTGACTTAACTGGTAAGAATTGGCTGAGCTCCACTGAACTCATGTTGTACCACCAGAAAATCTGCCCTATAGTTCCAACGTGGACAGCTAGTCTCTCTCAGTCCACCTCATAATTAAAAACCTCACACACACTCCAAAAGAGACACTAATTCAGGTTCTCCTGTGTATCAGATATGACAGTTGTCTAATTGTAATCAGCAGGCTCAAGTTGCAAAAAACAGAATTTCATGACAGGGGAGGGAGGCAGGAATTTATTCCCCATGTCCCTCATGCCTTCCTCTAAAGTAAATTTTCTTTAACAGCCAAACTTACATTACATGGTTCTGAGTATATGAAAGGGGACAAAAGGCTGGTAGTCCTCTATAGGTCCTGCTATCACTGGGGGAAAGTTTTTTGGTGTTTCAGTGCCTTGTGTGAGAAATGCAGCAGAGCTCAAGTCATCCCATTTACCCTTTCCTCAGAGGAAATATTTACATTTTCATTGAACTGGAGGGTCAGGGGTCTTCAGTTTTACAAACTCAGTCTTACAGCTAAGATTAGTGAATTTCTCCAACACTTGTCCTAGAAAAATAAAACCAGTTTCATTTTTCAAAAGTAGTAAAAAGATTAAAATAGTAACGTATCTTAGAAGGAAACAGTCAGGTGCATAATATCAAAATATTTGAGCTCTGCTAGTGCTGGGTTTTGTGCATTTTATGCTGCACTAGCCACAGAATACAATGTGGTTGTGCAATAGTACGTTACAAAAAATATCTTAAACATTTAGTAAATTTGGCATGATTTTGATATTCTTTGGTTAAAATGCAAACATGTGGGGATTTAAGATTCAAAATCAAAGCTATCGGGCTTCTAAGAATAACTCAGAGTCCATCTCCTTCAGGTACTGAGAAAAGACTGAGATTGTGATTGAAAAGACAAAAATATCCCATTTCTCCACTTGGGTCTTTTCTTGGGTCTCAGAGTCTTTTCTTGTTCAGATCTGTCTTCTCTTACAGCATTTCTGTGGCCAATGTTGATAATGAATACTGGAGTCCAGGAGCTTTCCAAGCTTTGGTGCCAAGAAGTGCGCACAAGTGATCAGCAAAAATGTCTTGAAAGCACGGTTGTAGATGACTTTATATATAGGTACACACATATATACATCAAAACACAGGAAAAAACATATCGAGTTGAGCAGAGCTCATCAGTGTCTTAATTGTTATCGGTATTTCTCCCCCTCTATTTTCAGTAGTCCAGGGCACCATCGCAGCTGGGGATGAGCAGGTGCAGAGAACAATTATCCTATTTCCGGAGCTAATTGTGGGTTTCAATTAGGAAGCCAGCTTACTTGGGTAAAGAAACTCATCACTGTCAATTCTTCGGCGAGGAATAAGATCTTTTCATGTGACCCACGATGACTAATCTATTTATTTATTTATAATATAACATCGATGGTTGTGTAATTCTCTTACCTAGCACAATGCAAAGGCTATACAGAGGCCATACAGAGGAAGACATCAATACATGCCTGTGGCTGCAGATGAGCAAGCTTCTTTATAATGGCAGTCTTATGGTTTATCAGTATCTGCACCAGACCTGAATTCCTCTCCCTGCAAAAATCCAAAATCCTGCTGGCAGGCATTCAAGAGAATTTTCCAATGCAAAATAAATAAATAAATACTCAGGCAAAAATATCTTACATGAAAAAATCTAGCTGAGCTCCCTCCCATCCCAAAAAGCCTGCTCAAACCAAGATGATTTACCTTTTAATATCTATCTATTTATGCATGCATGCAAGGAACCTACCAACTAATTGGAATCATATTTGTAAGTCTACTGACTATTATATACTACATTGTAAATTCCAACATTTTGCAGTTCTCAAGCTGCCATGCAGAGCAAGTTAGAAATAAATCCTTCATTCTTACACTTTCCATGTTTTCCAACAGTGTTATTTCTTTGAAATGTCTTTGACTTCTATATATATAATATTCAAAAAAATAAAAAAAATCCCAATCCAAATCCCCAAACAAACAAAACAAACTCCCTTGTGCCAGCAAAATTGCACATTTAGGGGAGGGGGGAGGTATCCGGGCTACAAAGCTATTTTTGTTCCAGCTACATCAGCTTTATGTAGTTTAATGTTTGTTCTGTGACTGTCTGAAATTCAATTTCAGGTAGTTCTGTATCATATCAGCATAGGATGCATCATTAACTCTAAGAGGATGTTTTCCATTGGCATCTGCTATTTTCACCAAATGTCAAGGCTTGACATTTGCTATCTTTATCTGGTTTTGGTGTATCACTCATACTGAGATTTTGTTTCTTCTTATCTGATATTGATTTCAACTGTGACCAGCTGTGTTGCTAACAAAATCAACAGGCAAGTATCTGGCATTTAGTTCTTCACCGGTAGAGGAAAAGAAACAACCCAGTGACAAAAAAAGTAAAGTGATACTTTTCAATTAGGATGCTTGCCTGTATCCTCATATTACCTATCTCTTAGCACTTCTGTTGATGTAGCATTTCTGATTGATTCCCTTGGGGAAATCTCCATGGAAATCCTTGCCTCTCAGATGAAATATTCCTTTTTGCTCTCATCCACTGCTTCCTGGAGAGCAGGGTCATTTTTCAAAGCAGCATCTGCGCTTTCAGCAAACTCAGTTCCTTTTGCCTCATTGGTGTGGTAGGTGCCCTTATGCCTGTACATGTACCGGACCATCACCACCAGCAGGCAAATGAGGACAAATACCACTGCAGCAATCACACCTAGAGGAAAGAGACCAGTTAAATGTATTGTCAGTAATAAAATACAAGCAGTATCTCACAGCCAGGCATCACAACTTGAATTACTTGATAGGGAAAAGTCCATGTATCATAAAATGTTCACAAGTTGCAGCGGCCAGGGTCAGAACAGAGTCTGACACTGCAAAAGACAATATGGGATATAGATACTGCAAGAATGCAGGTCAAAGTCTCACTAGCTTTCTTTCAAAACAATGGCTTGATTTTGTTGAACTCATTGGAGCTAAAAGTTCATTTCAAAATGAGGAGAAATAAGAGAACGTAAAGGAAAACCAATAGCTTTCTTATCCTTCTGGTAACATATACCCAGGGGAGTTTGCAGGCAACCCGACCCTGCCTCCGTGAGTGTACTCAATTTCAGGAGTACAGGGGACTGAATATTTCTTAGGAGACATTCAGTAAATAGCAGGAGCTGGGTGACTGCAGTATTGCTCTATATTTGCAAGCTGCCATTTCATGCTGTGTTCTAATTAAGAAAGTCTGATTGTAATGAATGTGGAAGCGACACCTGGGAGGAGGAAGGGATTCTGGGTAGATCTTTCCTGTCTCCTGGACTAAGGCTAATTGCTGGCAATGTGTTCACTGGAGAAAAACTTCTGTAGGTAACCCAAATGTGCATAGGACTAAATGGTGAATGGAAGCACTCTGGGTGAAGGAAAGTAAATCCAAGTTCCAGGGGTGGTGGTGCAGAGAACACTGTGTGTCCTTGCTTCCCAGAGCCCTTTCCTTTTTTTCCTTTTCTACCGTGAAAGGTAGAAGTCCATAAAAGAGAGGCACCCTTGACAAGTCCATTGTTAAAAAATTACAAGCTGTATCCCCTTCCCTCCAGATGAAATTGTTCACTTAAGAATCCTGAAAATAAATGAAGTATTTTAAAGTTTATTCAACTTGTGTGATTTTTATTTTTTTAACACATTTTGGATACATCTGGGATGTCCTTATAAACTCTTTAGCTGTGATTCTGTACAAGTACATGATACTGAGCTGATTCTATATTCACATGATTCCAGGAGTAAACCAAACGTTAAAGAAATACACAATAACAAGCACCAGAAAATGACATTCCTAGGAAAGT
The DNA here is from genome assembly GCF_000699105.1 of Pygoscelis adeliae. Taxonomy (NCBI): domain Eukaryota; kingdom Metazoa; phylum Chordata; class Aves; order Sphenisciformes; family Spheniscidae; genus Pygoscelis; species Pygoscelis adeliae. The sequence goes on along the minus strand of NW_008824762.1, from coordinate 753,774 downwards.
CCCATATGTGGAGTGTGAAGCTGCTGTGAGGATGCAATAGGTAGGAATTAATCTAACGCATTGTAGCCATCTACAGTTCAGGAGGCTCCATCTGAGTTACTCCCCTTGGGCTTTCCCCAGCATTGGATGCTTTTAAGATTCAGATGGACAGGGTGCTGCGCCATCTTGCCTAGACCATGTTTTTCCCAAGAAAGGTTGGACCAGATGATCCTTGAGGTCCCTGCCAACTTGGTATTCTATGATTCTGTGATTCCTCTACCATCAGTGGATGATGTGTGGGTGGGTGATTTCTCTTCTAGAACTGAATTCCTATGTTTGGTCATGGAAATGCCTATTATTCTGCAGAGACAATAAGGGGTATGTAGAAAGTATGTCTCTTCTGTCCCCTGTGTTCAAGATATGTGGCAGGAGTGGATATCTCCAAAACTTTAGATTTATCAGCATCAGTAAACTGAGTGGGGATCCTCTGTTGACATGAAAGCAGGGGAATGGACAGAACATTAGCAGGTTAAACAAAAATGATAACTCTGTCTTGAAAAATATGCCTGCAATGTTATCCCGCAGATTTTACGGTGCCTGGTTCTGGAAAGTGAAGTTACTGCTAGCAGAAATGAAATTCCTTATACAAAGAACTTATTTACAATAATACATTAGTTGCAGTGGGGGCTTCATCAATTTTTAGGACCTCACTGGTTTCCCTTGACACAAGATGCTTTAATAGGCTTTGGATGTAGCACAATATTAATAAGCCCAAGGGACTAAGTACAAATCAATTCACCTGCTACTTGTTCATAGAAAGCTGAAATTAAAGTTACAGGGTATGGGACCTGAGGGAAATATAGCAGAACCTCACCAATTTGCACTAATGATTGGTATACCCCCTAGTGAATGACTGAAATTAGTGCGTTATCATGGAAATGAACAAACACAATAAAAATAAAAAGACAGGTTCTCCATGAACATAGCTTTGCTCATTTATTCTGACAACTGTATTTAGTTTAAATGCATGAGAGAGCTTTAATGGAACACCAGGAAATGCACCGTGATATATTCTGTAAAAATAAAGGGTCAGCTGGTATGAGCTAGCATGGCTCAAATCAAAGGTGCTGCACCAGTTTTGTATTAAATGACAATCATGGCCCAATGAATAATAAAGAATATCAGAGGTTGACTTTGCTGCTGGACTCTTAGGTATTTTGTCCTAAAATGAGGAACGGATGGGGGTGGTGCTGCTCACTATATGGTTTATGCTCATTATCTCATCTTGTTATCTTGCCAATAGCCCCTCTGGGAGCAGATTTCCCACTGGCCTAATTAACTCTAATTGTGCCACTCCTGTTGTCTTGTCAGCAAAGTAGGGGTTTTGCAAAATGTAAGAAATCAACCAACCCGCTGTTTTAATTCTAATGGTGCTGCTTAGTATGGTCTGCTACTTACCTCCAATAACAGCCACATCTGCTCCAGCTGTGGGGCTCTCGGCATCTCCATCTGTAAGTAGATTAGAACATACAAAAGTTAATTAAAGAAAAAGGAATTGGATCATATGTAACAGCAGTGACTGTACTGGTGGTGCTGTATTTTTTTAACCTCTGAAACTCAGAACTTAAACAAAATCTCTTGTTAGCAAAAAACATTTATGAAATTAGAATTAACTGTACTGTTACAGTTTTCTGTCACCATAACACTGGAAAATAAATAGCTAGCACATTATGCAAACTACCACGGCCCTCAGGAAAACACCTACTGTTTATTATGAGCACTTACCTCCAGTGAATGATTAGATTAAGGGCGTTCAGGTACTGTGATTACTCTCAGAAAGGTAGTTTTGGGGAGAAAATGTTGGTGCCTATTTATTTTCCCATTTATGGCTCTTCAGAGTATGGTCTGGATCTTGATTTGATGAAAATTAATCTGGCTCTATTGATTTCAATTAGTATTTATTTATCTGCAATATCCTGTTTTTAATCTTAGCATTTATTTTATTTTAAACCTGCATTTGGAATCAAGGCAAGCCTGTTATGTGTGTGGTATAAAACACAGTCCCCACTTAGAGTAAGTCTGAATTCGGTGCTGATAAATCAGATTACGTTCTTTACTGGATTATAATCCGTAAAAAAAGATAACTTTGCAATTTAAATGCAGAAGAGAAGTACCTGATCATGTCCTTTTAAGAAGTAAGAAATTGGTCTGAAAAGTTGTAAGCTGCTGAAAGAGCAGTTAGAATTTGAATTACATTTTGATATTAATTATAACACTTACTAAAAATATCCAGAATAACTAATGAACAGCCAAGGTGTTTTAAGGGGGAGAGGAAAAAAAAATCCTAAAAAACGGTGAGGATTTTTCTCTTCTTATTATCTGACATTGAGTGAAAATAAATTCATATAGACAAGCATTTCTTCACTAGTTTCTCTGTAGTTCATCAGGGTACAATTCTGATCTTGTTTTCTGCTCCTTATTTCATGCCATTGGTATCAGCCTACTTAGTCCTGAATTATGTGGATGTCTGAGAAGGTGATGAACTCATGGCGTTTTTCCATGCTAGGTTTATGACAGGACACTCCTTTCTTTGGTTATTATTGTACTATTTATACAATTCTAAACGATATTGGTTTCTGAACGAGGCAAATAGCTTTATGTGAGGTCTTTTTAAATTTCCCTTTAGCAAATACAGTGGATAGAAAAATTCTCTGGAAAAGGTAAAAATGCTAATTCCAAATCCTTCTATAAATTCAACAGTGGCACTATGGCTGATATCTAGCTCTCCTTTTGCTAAATCTGTGATAGGTGATGCAAGGATAAGACACTATCAGCAGCTTTCTCCTTACTCATGTCCAGTGTCTTATATCAAACTGCAATAAACTGAGGAGAGCTGAGACTCAAAGGATCCCCCTCTTCCTAAACATGGCATACACTTTTTCTGGAAAGTAGGAGTCCTTTCCTCTCCCCCAGAGATCCTTCCTACATTTTCTTCCAGCTATACACTGATGGAAAGATTGAGCATGCCTTGTGTAATTTAAAAACTCTAATTATGTCTACGTCCATTCAAAACCCGTGTGCCTCAGAAGAGATTAATTGCTTCAAGGTCAAACTGTTCTGTATTTCTTTATACACGAAATATATGCTGCATGCCAAAAAAGCAGGCTCCTCTACAGCAATCAAGTACTTGAAGGTGTGAATTCTAAAGTGCTTCCCTAGCCACACAACTTGCTTCCAAACATTAATTCCAGATCAAATCATTATCCCTTTAATTATAAAAAGGTATGTGAGTAACTCTCTGCTCTTTCCTGTTGTTCCCAGGTGCCTCTCAGATTCAGATAACAAGCAGGTGCCTTATCTCTAGTACTTGCCACCAAAGTGCTTTTTGATAATGGATTACAGTATCATCACTTTGCAGAAAAGTTTTCATTTCCATACTGTACTTTCTAAATTTTCAGAAGAATGCTGGACCCGTTTTGAGCTATTGTGTAGTTGGCACTGATCTGTTAAGCTGACGATGCTGTGCCATTCAGCCACCAGCTAACACCGTGATGTGGCTTCACTCACCACAGTTCCCATTTTACTGCAAGCACGAGAGTCTGACTTCTCCTTTGTGTGTCCACTTTTGACCACGGAAAGTGCTTGCTGTCCTCCCAGATGGTACTTGTTGGCTTTTACTGCATCATCCGGAGTGTCAGGACACTGCAGCTACCACCAGTGGCCAGAAGTTTCCAGGGTCTGCTCCCCAGATCCGTTTTGGAGCAAGGATGATGGAGGTGAGAGAGGGACCCTCAATGCCTGTCTCACAGTCCCTGAAATTTCACTTTGTCCAAAAATAGCTATGTAATTCATGCCAATATCACAATATTGCTAGGTGGGGGGGGAAGGTATCAGTGTCATTCCAGATTCAAGCAGTATCACCCTTCACGAAACATGACTGAGGAAAATTCAAGGCATGTGCTCATGAAATAAGGCCGTCTTCCCAGAGCAGGGGTGAGACAACAGCCACTGTCCAGACGGGAGCCCATGCTTGGCCAGGAACTTCAACGTGTTCTCTTTAACTTCAGCTCAGTCTATGTGAGTGATACACTGCATTACTGTAGGACTGAATCTTCACTTTCTGAGGCAGAAAAGATATCCAACTTACTGGAGCAATTTTTAGCTGAGCAATTTGGCTTTGGCCTTCTTGTACCTTCTTTATTCTGCTCTTTGCATGCAGAGCACTCAGAGATCTGTGTTTCAGTAACTGCTGTTGCACCTGTTTTGGTTATTTTCCTTTGTTGCAAGGACATCTTTTGTGTTATCTGTTGCTAAATTGTCCTTGCAAAACTTCCTCTCACTGTTATGTTGGCCCTTGTCCATAGCTACAAGCTGGTCCCAAAAGTGTTTAGGCAGTGTTGTTATTTAGTGCCATTGGTTACCATGACACACAGAAATCAAAAGATTGTGGGAAAACTTGTTTTTCATAAAATCTCTGGGCATCAGAATGAGTTGGCTAAATCAAGAATAGAACATACAAATCAAATTGCCTGTTGTTGGACAGTACGTTTCTAAAAGCTGGAATAAAGGGAAAGAAATGCCTTTGTGTCATGACCTGAAATTCATCAAATTCGAGTTCTGCCCATAAACTTACAGATAAAGAATTTTGCAATAGAACCACAGTTGCTACCTGTCTTGTTCTCATCAGTCAAATCATGTTGAGAAGGCAGCAGTATCTGAAAGCCCCAGGAATACTCCTGACTTAAATACTGCAAGCAGATCTCTGGCTTTGCGCTTCAAAGGTGAAAAGCCAGCACAATTATGTTGATGTAGCCTGTGGCGAGTTTTTCCTGCTAAATTTGTCAGTAAGTTTGTTAAACCATCTCCTCCAGCTATGTTTTTCCAATAAAACTTGACTTTTATTAATTTTGATAGTTATTTTCTAGTTTAAACTGATCCCATTCCATTTTGGCTGAGAAGCACTTGTTTGAAGGAGGCGGGGTCAGCAGTGAAAATGTTTGTTTTAATT
>NW_008824762.1:739873-748687 GCF_000699105.1 Pygoscelis adeliae | reverse complement strand
AGCCATAAGTCACTTCCTGCCCAAAAATTATGGCACTGGCTTTAAAATAATTTAAAACTTTTTTTATTTGCCCTTTCTTTCATACCTGAGCTTCATTCCAGTCTTACTTTCCAGCCCTTCTCTACAATACCAAGGAGAAAATGCACTTTGTAGATGAAAACTGAAGTTTTGGCAGGATTTGGTGACACTAGGAAACAGGTCCTTAAGGAAAACACAAAGTATTATGAGAATCCTGATAAAGATGCAAGACTTACCAGTGAGCTACTTTAGAAGTGTAACTGTGTTAAGACATCCAAACTGACAAGCCATTCAACTTACATGGTCACGGGAAGGGGCATATTCAATCCCAAAATACTTTCTCCCGTCCAGCATAGAAAGCACAGATTTTAGATGCTGCTACTTGCAGAAAACAATACCTTAATGTGCTTCTGTGGCTACTGTCAGTGACATATGGCACAAACTTGCAGAGAGGTTCAAGTTTTCTAATTTTTCAGACATCATTTTCACGTGCTAAAGGAGTTTCCAGAAAAAAATCCAGTACTTGCACCCGTAGAGGTTTTGCAGTCAGCATTGTAGTTAGCAATTTAAGTACCTACATGTTTGCTTGTTACGGATTTACACATGAAAAAGGCATGAAAGGAAAACCTGCAAAGGGATCCCCATTTGGCACATTTGACATGAATGCATGGGAATCATCCTACAGGACAGATCTAATCTACTGGTGCAAACTACCAAATCTCTGCTGTGTAATCCACAAGGGCAATTTGATGGGATAACATAGATCTTACCCCAAAAGTCTCAGTGTCTCTCTCATTTCCTAAGATAAAGCTCCAAACTAAAGCTGGACAAGTGCTTACTGCTAAGAAATGTTGAATATAGAAAGAAATGCCCAAGATTACAGCTCACTTTGTCATGATTTCTTTGCAGCTGTGGGTGATACTGCTGTTTTGGAGTGGGTGAGTCAAGCTGAGTGAGTATGCAGATATCTATGTGTGATAAGCAGCTTTTACAACACAGTTTTCAAAGTCACTCAACACCAGTCAGGCAGCACTGCTCCTGCTCTTGCCTTTCAGGATTTTCCTACCCACGAGCTTGTGCGTTTGATTCTTAGCAACTTATGCCATCCCTTAGCATGATGGTCCATTGCTGCCTGCTACTGGTTACAATCTCAGATGAAGCCTTGGCTGCTAAATTACACTCAAGTAGGTCTCTAAGTGCTTTCTTGGGCAATCCATTTTCTCTCTTGATGTGCCCGTTCATTGCGTAAGAAGTGTTTGAAATACATTCAATCCCTGTGAATGGTGAGTGGAGCTCCTTAGGGCAGTTGTTTCCTTCTTAGGGCTTTCCTAGGCGTACAGACTAGGAAACGCACTGTAAGATTTCATCTTTAATCAGCTCACCTAACCACCTTATGAAAAACACTGCTGTTAGGGGGATTTTTCCAGGTGAGGAACAACCCAACCTTATCTCGTTATATCCATGGACGTGCTTTGCAGAACCACCCCAAATATTGACTGTGTTGTTGCAGCAAGCTGTGTGTAAGCAGTCTGTAGGCTGAAATGTGTCTTTAGGATTCAACTATTAAATGTTTAATAGTTTTGTCTTAAATATTAGTGCTATCTCTCTGTGGACTTCCAGTAAACAAGGGAGACTTTCAAACTGAATCACATCCAGTTCATGATTCAGGCCAGATATAAATGTAATTCAGAGAAGGATATTGCCTCTTATTGATTGTTCTTTCATACATTCATACATTTGAAAGGAGCTTTAAATATAACTGGAGACTAATGAAATACAGTTTACTCAGTAATACAAAGTCTAGTAAATTATTGTCTATTTTTTGGTTGTATCAATTGACCTAACACAACATATTATACAAATTTTGGCTTGTTTTAAAAAGGTTGTAATTTTAAAGGAAGACTGACTTTTTATGTAAAGAATTTAGGTGGGGTTTCAACAACACTCATCACTGATCTAATTGCTTCCACTGAAGATGATGCTAAGGTATTTGATTGGGTTCAGTAAGACATTATAAACTTCTGAAAGTATTGAGGAATATAGAGAGTCCACCAGGAAGCTTTTGCAATTGTTAAAAACCTTTACTATAATTTTTGCAACTTTTTATTTTTTAATATTAAGTATATAAAAATGTATTTATTATAACTCTTCCTTTCCCAGGGGCTCTTTTTGTTCTTTGTATGCTGTTCTGCAGTCATCATTCCTCTCAACTGTAAAAGGAGGTCTTAATGTGTCCCTATTGTCATCACTGATGCAAGACTTTTCTTACCATACATTTAGTATGGAAGAGCTAATGAAGTCTTAACATCTCCATTGCTTATGCAACTGTGGTATGTCCTCCTCGCCCTTTGGTTTATGTTTGTGCCTTGCCAACACATTGCATTCATGAGAAAATCATTAATCTATTAACCTTAGCATATCGATTTAATTTACAAGCTATAGTTAGAACTGGTTCACTGCAGCTGCATGTGTAAAAATGAGTTGAACCAACTTCTGAAAACTTCATGTTAAAAATATGTTAATTGCTCAAGCTGCTCTCTGGCCTGTGTTACAATATCAGATGCACTGCACTGAGGCCTTTCTGGATTAAAAAAAAGTGTCATTACCTATTTTAATATTTGCCAGTAAGTGGGCAGCGCCCTGCCAGAGCTGGCATCTCTTATCCCAAAGGGTCATCAGCCTGAACCCATCAATTTGACACATTCTGCTGAAAAAGCCGTCACCAGCTCCCATTAGATAATGAAACACATCAAGGCTGTTCTTTCAAAATTAAGGAACAGTTTCTCATCTGTCAATCTGGACAAGAGACAGAATAATTTGGCTTCCACTTATATACTAAATTACTATAAGGACAATAATGATGACATACAACAACAACCACATGATCTTTTGGGTGAGTAAACGGACTGTGCTCCAAATGTAAGGTAAATCATGCAGATTAAAAATATCTACAAAATTTAAATGCACTGGACCCAATCCTCTTGCTATCCTAGCTAGCAAGTACTTTGTCATTAATTCTGAGAAGACAAAATCCTGTCTCATTTAATTAAAATAAAGGTCTGTTCAAGACTGTTCACACTTTGTGATACAGTGAGGATAAAAGGGCATTATCAAATTAGTTTAATTAGATTAGGATTGTGTTGCCACATGATTTTAGCAGTTCATATTTGATTCTGGTATACAGTGTCAGCAAAATATTTTTGTACTGTTCTAGAATGTTACAAAGTAAATAAGAGAAATATGTTTTCCAATGTTTGCGAAAGTAATGGCTTCACTCACACAGTTTCTTCTTTTGTCAAGCTGAATTGCACTTGGGTTTTGGGGAATATCTGAGCTGGAGAGATACACTAAAAGTCAGCTTGCCAAAAAAAAAATCCTGTGATATCCCTTAATGATAAGAGACACAAGGAGAAAATGTTCATGAAATTTGGGAAATTATTTTAGGTGAAAAATAATAAGGAACTTTTAAAACTGAACAGATATTCTATATTTTGAAATGAAAAAGTTAAATAACAAATTAAAAAAAGAGAAGAAAATTGTGTTTTAAAGGGTTACATAATAAAAAACCCTACAGATTTTTTTAGTTAAATCAAACTTTTCTGTTTATCTCCCAAAAGATCCGACCCACCCCAAATTCCTCTTTCAGTTTGAACCACATACTCTTTTTTTTTTTATTTGCACTTACTAGAGACATACATTAAAGTACTTTAGCTCCTTAGCTCAGGGTAGCTGAATACCAACCACCGATTCTGATGGCAATTAAGCAAAGTGCATTAAGAGCGAGCATTAAAATGGCCATCCCACCCTTAGAAGTACTATAAATGTTACAAACTTAAAGCTCCCATACAGCACAGTAATTGAGAGAGAACTTATTGTAGGCCCATGTCCCCTCTGGTAACAGATATTTAATGTGTCCTGTGTATTCACACTGATGTATATATACAGTAAAAAATTGTCAGAGAAATTCAGATGGATCTGTCTTCTGCTTATAACATCAGGAAGGACAAGAAGGTTTCAGGGTTGGCAGAAGAAACCCAGAGCAGAGGAGAAGTTAGAGAAAGAAGCTGCCTCCGCTAGCACTGGAGCTCCTTAGCAAGCAGGCAATGAAGCTCACGGAAGGATGCTGTAGAAATCTTGTCTTTAGAGATGGGATGTGCGAAGTCACCAAACTCTACCCAGTGGCTGTCTTGTTGCTCATGTATAGTGGCTGGTTTTTGCTGTGCTCCTGTGGGAAAGCTGCTTGATATCACTGGAAAAATTTCCTTACTTTTCCATCAAAATATGTTAATGTAACCAGGCCATCATTTACATTTTTCCCCCACAACCATCAAAGTCGGCTCACGCTCCAAATGTACAACATCTTGCTGGGGAAGATAAATTGGCCTGATATTGCTTCATTAAAGAAGGAGTGACAAATGGAGTATGAATCAATCCATAAGGTACAGTCCACGATTAGGATGTTTGTCCCGCATGTGTCCCTCCTCCTCCCACCTCCCCCCTCTTCATCGGAATAGTGTACTCCTTTTGATGGCTTTTTAATTGGGAAGGTTTTGAAAGAAACACTAAATATCCAGTGAATCTGCCAAATAATTTCTGCCTGACTTTCCTCCAAAGTCAACAATTTCAAGCTCTAGTCATATTTGCTGAATCAAAATGGGAACAAAACAGCTGTTTGCTCATTCACTGAGATCAAAGCTGAATGGAAATGAGTCACTGGCTTAATTGATTAACCATTGCAAATGTTACAAATGATCATAGGTAATCAAAGGAGCTGACTATGGATATAGTGAAAGCCTGTCTTACAACCTGTAAACAGATACTTAACTTGTAATTTTTGAGAACAGTGCAAGAAGCACACCTCGCTGACCTGAACTTTGCATGTTAGAAACATAAGCATAAAAATTTGAACCAGAACCTTTCAGTGGAGTCAGAGGCCAAGAGGTCTTGGAGGATATGATAATTCCTTCCCAACCTCTTGCATAAATGGTTATATGACGTAGTAAGACAATTTAACTGCTAAACTGCTTGTAATTATTTACCAAGATGTGCTTTTAACTTGTACTTAACAGGTCTACCAGCCTCAGTCCTGACTCTCAGGCCTTTTGACCGTGTCATCAGAGGATAAGGTGATCTCTGTGTTTCTTAATGTTGCTGTGCTTGATTTTATGACCTTAATAACTTCTTAAGATTAGGTTTTAGTTTACATTTGAAACATACCCTTTTTATGGATGTGGCACTATTGAATACAAATGTTAGTTAAAATTAGTCCCCCTAACTAAAACAGACTGAACTGTTTGTTAGTATTTGAAATATTTCCATCGAATTTGTTTGGCAGTGTCTTTGCATTGATTTTCTCTGTTCCTGCTGTGTGCCTGACTGTCCTTGTAACCTTTACAAGTTTTGACTCCATTATTCAATTCCAACTGTTTTTAAAAGAAGAGCAGGCAAAGATAAGCACTTTGCCTCAATTTCCATGAAAACTGTAGGCTGGAGAGAAAAGGTAGACTAGAGTAGTCCAGCAGTAAAGGAAAGGCAGCAAGGACTCAACGATTTTAAGCTCTGTTTAGCAGCAGCTGGTTCTCCGGTCACCATGTGCTTTCCAGTCATCATGCACATAGATCCAGAGGAGCTGCAGCAAGGCCCTTCCCCTCCCCATGGGGAGCTGCTGTGGGAGGGAGCCAGTGTATGCTGGGGGTGGGATCTAGGGGCAGAAACATAAATCCAAAACCAAGTGTTTCACTGGTTCTGTTGCTGGCAGAAAATTTGTTTCAATGAACACTGACATGCAAAGGAAGAAACGTGGCCATTATTCTATTAAGTCTATTTCTTGTTTTGAGATGAAGAAGCTTGACCTTGTCCTTAAATTACAAGTGATATGATCAAATTATAGGTGATGCATCTAGAAATCACCTGGAACCTGGTGAAAGCCTGCAGTTATGTACAATGATATTATCCTGACAATTCAAAGAATGCAGTGCCAGGCTACTGTCCTTAGAAAAGTATAATCATTTTCCCAACACGGGCAGGTTTTTCCCTCTAAGTCTCATTCCCACCACCAATATTTTGTAGCAAAGCAGTCTGACAGGTGACAATTCTTGGAAACAGGAGCTCTCTGTGCTCTGTCCCCTAGCTTATTTGATATGAATTGTATTCAGCTACATCCAGATCATGCACCAGTGGTTGCCTAAGGCACTGTCTACTAAGCATTGCAAGTGGAAATGTCAGGATGTTTAGCATATGCTCTTTAGGGACACAGAGATCTTTCCTGGAGCACTGACAAGGTTAATATTATTAATGGAGATATCTGTAGTGGAAACAATCTTCCAAATGCTTTAAATATTGAGCATATTAAACAAAGAAAATAAAACATATTGAAACACCTTAGAAACTTGCAAGGCAAATAATAGCTCAGGGCAACAACATTTCTCATTTTCCAAGGATTCTGCAATGAATATGCAGATTTCTTTTGCATATCTGCTCCATTTAAAAAGACAAAACCTGTTTTATTATCTGAAAAACATTTATGTATCAGTCCAAGCTGTCTGAATTGAGTTGAGCAATTTTAGCAAAACTTCTTTACCATATATCATTCAACTGAGCAATTCTAGGCAGATTGTGCAATAATTGTTAAAAAGAGGAAAAAACTAAAGGAAAAAATCTTGCTTGTCTATTATTTTTGGACAGTTGTCTGGCATTATTTGACAAATAACATATTGAACACATTAACAGAGCTGAGCATGAAAAAGCCTTCATTGAAGCCATATACTGAATGTTTTTCAGTGCGGGACTTATATTGTTGTGAGATTCATTAACAACTCATTACTAATGTTCCTCTCTCCTAATGAACCTGAATTGTAAGTACTATGTAGGTGGAGAGATAATAGGTGTTTGACTGCTGGAAAGGAGTCGATGTGATCTAAACTGTCTCCACAGGTGCTGCAGAGAGGACACTAGTTGGCAGTTGGACTAGATGATTGTTGTAGATCCCTTCCAACTGGAACTATTCTATTCTATTCCATTCTATTCCATTCTATTCCATTCTATTCCATTCCATTCCATTCTGATATGCCTTCTTGCAAAGAGATCCATTCAGCTCCAACAGAGGTGTGATGAATCCTGGGGGATAGGGTGGGAATTTCTCTTCCCATCAAGCAAGCAGCAAATCTAGAAGACGAGCTTAGATTAGAAGCCTAGCCTTCTGGAGTCTATAATCAGGGAAAACAAATCCCAACCATTACTGTTAGCATTGCTCAGCCATCCCTTTCCAAAGCCTGTGCTGAGGACTTAGCCTTTCTATAAGGTAGTCAGAGCCTTTTTTGCAGTTTTCAACATACACTGGTCAGAAGGGCTAGATCTCTCCTACAGGTGCTTAAATAGTGTCTTACACTCTGCTTTTGCCTGTTAAGTTGCAGTCATGTTTATGCAAGCAACCATATCGTGCCAAAATTTGATGCTATTACATTCCTAACTAGAAAAGAACTCCATTTAGTTTAGTCTCCTAATAACGAGTCCTTTTTGTGTTACTGGTCACTTGAACGGCTCTCTGTAGATAAATGCTGACTTTCATACAACTTGGAGAATAATAATAATTTCTGAGGCTTCTGCTTCTCTTTCAAATCCATTTGAAACTGGTCAGTGGATCCAAAAGTTCTTGATGGGAAGTGACAGATGGATGAACAGATGATTAAGCAGATAGATAGACAGCAGGAACACATAAGACTCGTTTCATTAGGAAACTGGACTGAAAACAGAAATAGCAGTGGGTACTTGGATAATATTCATATTTTGGTCACCAATTTAAAAAATGCCAATTTTTTGCAACCATTTTGAAGCTTGTAGACCATGTTCTTAGTGGTTTTAACAGCAAAGGAAAAACAAAAGGGACATTGCTGAGACTTTTTTCAGCTCCTTTTTTGGTCAGAATGTGACATTTTTATAGTTTGGACTATATTTTAAACCTTTAAAGCCAGAGTCAGCTTGGACAGCCCTGCAATTTCAATGGAGGACTAATGTGTGTCATTAAGCAAAGAAATATGGTCTATTACTTTTCAATAGCAACAAATGCTTGCTATGGCACTTCTCTGATCAACATATTTTTGACTTACTGTAAAGTCTTTGGGTTGCTTCTTTCCTAAATGTATGAAATATACGTGCAGGAAAGCTGAGAGTGAATTGTTGTGATTTGAGCTGGCTGCTACATTCCAGCAGAAAGGGACGCTCTCATTGCTAACCCTTTTCCTTTCAAGCTGATTCAGCAGAACACCAGCCCACCAAAAGGAAAGAAGTGGGGGGTATTGACTCATTGGCAAATTGATCCAAGTCACCATGTGGTCTGTGTCGCGATTTAACCCAGCAGGCAGCTAAGTACCACGCAGCCGCTCGCTCACTCCCCCACAATGGGATGGGGGAGAGAATAGGAAGGAGAAAAGTGAGAAAACTCGTGGGTTGAGATAGAGACAGTTTAATAGGTAAAGCAAAAGCTGTGCACGCAAGCAAAGCAAAACAAGGAATTCTTTCACTGCTTCCCATCAGCAGGCAGGTGTTCAGCCATCTCCAGGAAAGCAGGGCTCCATCACACGTAATGGTTACTTGGGAAGACAAACGCCATCACTCCGAACATCCCCCCCCTTCCTTCTCCTTCCTCCAGCTTTATATGCTGAGCATGACGTCATATGGTGTGGAATATGCCTTTGGTCAGTTGGGGTCAGCTCTCCCAGCTGTGTCCCCTCCCAACTTCTTGTGCACCCCCAGCCTACTTGCTGGTGGGGTGGGGTGAGAAGCAGAAAAGACCTTGAC
>NW_008824762.1:736609-739818 GCF_000699105.1 Pygoscelis adeliae | reverse complement strand
CTTTCGGGCAGGTGAATTACATTATAAATCTGCACTCAAGAAAAAACAGGTCCACAAAAAGAGAAGCATAAAGAGAAAAGCAGCTGGATAAAGCTGGAGATTCCCTTGCTAGATTGGTCTGAGAAAACTCCAGATTATCACAGCCAAATGACTTCTTTGAAATACAGGGGCTCTAGAAGGCCATGGAAAAAGTTTGGCTTGGTATTCCGTGTGTAAGAATTTATTGGAATGCATTAAGAAGTAAGGGCCTTCTCTCAGCTGTCAAAATAGGGACCCTAGAGCAGAGCTGTTACTCTGTACCTCCCTCCCTGCCTTGAAGGGATGCTGTTCTTCCATAGCTGAATCAGCAGCAATCACGCTCTGCAGCAGCAGCAGTCACTGCGATCCCATTTATGCTTGTATCAAAGCAGGGCACTGTTCCAACACACAAAGTGAAATACCAAGCGGTATACATACAAGGTGGGATTTGCAAAAGCTCTCTCTCTGTTAAACTGTTTCTGCTCCCTTTGAAGTTGGTGGCAGACCTCCCATGCATTCCAACCGCTCTGTTGGGACAATGGTGAAAGCTTTTAAAACCCCTATTTTACGAATATTAGAAACATGATACATCCAAGGATTCACCGTCAAGATCATCATATATAGCCTCTGTCCATCCTCTCTGTTTTCCAGCTTCCCAGTTTAATTCACCAGTTGATGCTGCCTAACAAGCTGCAAAAATCTGCCTTCTCAAGCAGTCATGAGAGAGCCTGCAAATTTCTCAAAGCCCTTTCATAACATACCCAAATTATTTACCATTGCCTCCAGAGAAGTCTGCTTTGGAACAGTATCATAAGGTCAAGTTATCCCACTGAAACACCTATTACTATAAAGAGAATGAAAAAAAAAAAAAAAGAAAAATGAACAAACCAACAGCACTAGCACAGCCCTGGAAAATATGAAGTCATAAGTAGAGTTCAGCCAGAGCAGACTCCCATTAAACTTTGTTTAAGAGCCAAGTTCCACCCTGAGATATGTGTGAGCTGCAGTTTATTTCAGGGGGAGTTGTGCTGTACTTCATGTCAGGGCAAGGCTTGGACACAAGTATGTATCTGTTACAAGTCAGAGAGGAGTAAAGCCCACATCCCTTTTGCATTTTTGGTTCCCTCTGCATAGATGGAATAGAAAACTGAAAGAAATGGATAAAACAGCCCACACTTTTACAGGGCCTGTCTGTCAAATCTTCTTCCACAAGACCTGAATGCCTGTGTTTCTAAATTCACTAAGCTACTTTCATGAGACGTGGTAGCCTTTTCCTGTGCCCCTGCCACCCCCACGAGAGTTAAACACACAGGCAGAAGCTTTAAGGCTTGTCTTTCTAGCTTCTTTGCTCTTGGGAGTCCCTTTAGGAGACAGTCAGCAAGAAGTGTTCCCTAGGATATGCACATGGTTTATAAAGAAGGGCCATACACAGCAGTCTGGCTTTACTTCCTTAAAGCCTTCCACTGAACATTTTTGTCTGACAAGTAGGAGCTCAGTTGAATGAGGAGGGAAGAAGGAGTGTCAGAGACTTTCCCTATCCTGCTTCCATTCCCAGGCAGGGGCTAGGCATGATGGCACCCTTGTGCTGTGCTGAGTTGCATGGATAGCTTCAGGCAACAGCCTTTATCGTTGCTGGGGCTGGCTCCTGCTACACAGCTGTCTGTTAGAGGGGGCAAAAGGATAAAGTCATGACCACATGCATTTCTGCGTGGCTCCTGGAGGCACTGTGGTTACCTGGGAGGACAAAGCAGAGGAGTGTCTTGCTCCCTGACACGAGCTGTGCCTTCAGTAATGCTGAGCTCCCAGGTATGAATTCCTTCAACTACAAGTTAAAAGAGCTCATTCAAGAAGAGGGAAGAGGGGGAGGTAAGGCTCAGTCTTGCCAAGCGCTGAATCTGAATGTGAGCAGGAGGTTAAAGTATTTCATATGAGAAACTGGTAAATGCAAAAGCTTTTATACCCCAAGGCAACCCTTTAAACACTGAAATACTGACTGGCTCAAGAATTTCCCATGCCTCAGATCCCTGTGCTTTAACTCTCCATTAGGCATCTGCTACTGGCTCTAACGGGGAAGACGGACCATCAGCTCCATGGTCACTATAACACTTTCACAGGCAGTGTTCCAGTTTCCAAGCCTATTTTCCTCATTCAATGAGGAAAATACACCCCTCTCATCTCAAATGAATCACAGACACAATCTTTAACTACAGGACATGTGCTCCCCCCTGCCAATGACTGCTGCAATTTCATATCGGACAAAAATAGGCACCCAGACCTCCAAAGGGAGTAGCTTGTATTTTCCCCTCTGGCCACCTCCAGCAGCTGCCAGACTCTGCAAAGTCCTGAGGCTGGGCTGATCCACACTTGAAAGGGAGGGAGATTTACCCAGTGATTTGGTACTCAGGTCACTTAAAAACCGCACAGTGGAAGCAGCGACGTGGAAATCGTGCTCCCATCGGCTCCGCTACTGGCCTCTAGAGACACCAGGACACAGGATATACTTCCTGCCTGGGGAAGGCTTGTAGCAGCCCGGGAGAGAAGGCATGACCTTTTCCTTAAAGGAAATGCAAGTGATGAAGAGGAGTAGGGGGAGAAAGTCCAGGGGGAGAAAGTCCAGGCTGCATTTTGTCTTAAAAGTGTATCATGCAGTTGTACCTCCTCTTGCTTTCTCCCCCTGTGTTTAAAGCTGCTTCTTACTTATTTAAGCGATGACACTTTTTAAACAGTTTCATCCGTCTCTGCCACCCCATTGTTGCTCCAGCCAGTCATGAGCCTTCTGATATGAGTCAGATGCTGTTGAAATGAAAGGTTTCATTCATCGCAAGCAAATGAAATCAGCAGAGGTAACTCAGAGAAGAAGGGCTTGGCTCGTGCTCAATTTCCAGCTTACAAATGGTTATGTCCCCAGGATGCAGAGATTAAGCATCTCACACAGAACGTGGGAGGAGGAAGAAGAGTCTTTGTCTGAGATTCGCAGATTTTAATGGATTCCAGAAGGGGAAATCTTTTACTGAGGAGCAACAGCAAAGTTCAGAGAAATGCAAAAGCATTTATCTCCCCAGTCATATTCTTGCCTGCCAAAAGCAGGAGAGGTGATTTACTCCTCCTTGGTACAAGGAGTCCCTAATGGATCATTAATCCACAGGGAGAATGAGCTCAGAAGCCATAGACAGCTTTTCCTCCTGTGCAAG
>NW_008824762.1:708665-736586 GCF_000699105.1 Pygoscelis adeliae | reverse complement strand
CAGGAAGTTTTCTTCTTTGGGAGCATACACAATCAGTTTATTTGCTCCCCACTACCCCCTGCCTTCAATGGTGGTTCCTACCAGAGCTCTAGTTACCACTGATGAAACACTTTGCCTTCATGAAAATCTGTGGTGATAGTAGATGAGGCTGCCGTGAGCTAAATCAAGGTATTTGAAGCAGAGTAATATTAAAAAGTGAAGTTCTGAAATCAGCAAATTCTGATGCAAAGTCCAATGAAATCAATACAAGCAATCTCAAATTCCAGGGTACAAGTATCTCAACACCATTGACTTCAGCAATGCAGTGATAACTTGCAGTGAGTAAGGCATTTCCTGAGAAGCTCTGCAGAAACGTGAAAGAGACAGAAATGGTCAAGTATTTGTTTACATGCCAGGGCCTCAGGTGATGAAGCTGTGTGTTTGCAGCTAGAGCTGATCAGAAAACATGCACCAAAAGTTAGTAGGAAAGGGGGCAGATCTGGCGGACACATCTTGTTATTAAGTTATCATTTCTTTAGGGGTAATAAAAAGGAAAATAGTCTTATTTTCCTCACTTAGACTCTCTGAAACCACTTGAAAACATTTTTGCAATGCTTCAGTTGCTAAATGTGGAACATTAAAAACTGGTTATCTCTATTCACAATACGTAGACATTTACAAAATGCCACTAGTCTGTAGTGGATGGTATTTTATACTCTTTACCTTGGCGAAAAAATGTGCAGCAGAGAACTACATTTCTATATTCAAATCTCCCAAGAAGCACTCACTTCATGCCCAGATTTGCCAGGTTCCATATGAGTCTGGTAAATCCACATCCTTATTGCTGTAAATGACTTACAAGATCCGAAATGTAGCTAAAAGCGAAAATCCAAAGCTGGCTGGTGTCCTTGGGTTTTATGCTCTCCTGTGTGTATGTGTATGCACACAGTATCCCTTATTTTTGCTCTTTGTCAAACGTTGTGTCAGAGTTAGGCTTTGACAAGTCAAAAAGAATGAAGATTAGAACAATCACGTTTACATGTATTACCACCTGCTACTTCATTTCTTCCATGGTGCTTAAATGTTCAGGCATGTGGCTTTGAAACACTCTACCTTTAATGCACTTTAAAACTCTGCTGGATTTCCAGTTTGCTTTGATCTCCACAGTCTAGAGACTATCTCAGAGAATACAAATGAATATGTTTAGGGGAAAAACATTTTCAAGGAGAAAACCCTAAAGTCCTTCCAACTTGATATGCTTTGCCAGTTGATGTCATACCTAAGGTTGTTTTTTGCATTTTATCTTTATGCTTCAGAAGGCCTAGATCTCTGCCCAGAATGAGCAACTTGATGAGGTAAGTTGGGAAGACAGATGTGGTCAGTGCCCCTTATCATGAGCACTGAGGTAGCAAATAATTGTTGGGTGATTTTTGTTTAGAAAGGAGATGGAAGGAGAGATGATTTCTGTCATGAAGAATTTACAGACTAAACAAAGCAAAACAAAAAGTATACGTTTATGCAACAGAGAAGACTGCATTTTGTTAAGAAGGAATGGGAAGGATGTGAGAGGAAAGATGGTAAAAGCTTACTGTTAATCATGAGTAGGAAGGAGACATTGATTGGAGAGCTGGAAACAGAGGAAAGACTTGGCTAACCCAGGCTATGAGCAAACCAGCTTCTTTCTGGGATGGTACAAGACCATTTTTTTCATCTCGCACCACAGAGTCACCATGCATGACTGCCTTTGTGGTAATGGCTTGGACTTGAAGTCATCTCAAATTGTCCCCTGTACAGCAAGTAAGTAGAAATGAGAGCTGAGTTCTTGGGTCAGAGTGTGGGATGGTTAACCTGAGAAGGAGGGAACATAAACTGGGGAGATATGGTGAGGTGGGTGGACAAGTAAGGAGCGTGGGAGAGGTGTTTGGAGGGACCAGATCCACGCAGCTCTACAGAAGGTGAGATAGAAGGCGATTTTTCATTTTTTTAAGAGTAATCAAGGATCCTGACACTAACTGTTGCTTGACCTCTAGGTACAGAGGAGAAGGCACCTCTCAGTGGGAGCTGGGAAAGTGCCAAAAGCAATCAACAAGGTTTCACAAGAATTGGTCCCTTTCCATTAGGTGGACACAGCCTGCACAAGAAAGACCTTCAAAGCACACTTCTCCCTGACCCGGTGCTATTCTTTTTGGCCATGCTGATGTTAGCAGATGCCATTCACTCCACTCTTCTTCACGACTGGAGCAGGGATAGGAAGAATAATAAGAAAAGTGACTGGCTGTGCAAAGCACACTGAGTGGTTTTGGAAAAGAGCAAGAAAACCATGACTTCCCCTTTTCCCAAAGCAAAGGGGAAGCTGGAACGGAAGCATGGCTCTCAACGGCAGTTTTATTTCCTGGTCTGCTCTGCTCAACGCCTTATGCAGGGTTTTCTGCAGAGATGCAGCCTAATCCTGTGTATATCCTCCTGTTTCCACCAAAGGCTTAATTGCTGTTAATAACTGGTAGTACAGGCTTCTTTAAAATAAAACAAATGCCGATGAGTTCAGTGAGAAGAAAACTGGATTTGTATGCAACAGACTCCAAAAATCAAAGTACACTGCTATAATTATGGAAATTCAAGGGAGACAGACAATAATAAACTCTCCCAGTCATGGGATCCAGGATGTAAAAAGTGTGTCCCAGGTTGTAAATAAAAATTCTGGTGTGATGACAGGAAAGATCTGGAGGGGGGAGGTGTTTCGTAGCAAGCTTTGAAGATGAGAGAGCAAGGCAAAACCAATGGAGAAGAGGGAAGGAGATGGAAGAGGGGGCAACTCCCAAAGGAAACAAGGCCTTAACCCAGAGGATGACAAGGGAAGATTTATGTCTTCCTTGCCTGTGCTTTTCTTCCTTCCCACTGCCACTACTGTGGAAGGTCCTTGAAAGAAAGGAGGAAATGACATTTGACAACTGGAACCTGCATGTCTCTCCTGTGTTGAGATACGAGCACTTACCTGTGCGCAGAGAAAGGGACAGGCAGGAAGGGTTAGGAGGTGCAGAGGATATCTGAACTAGACAACTGGAGATGTCAGGTGTGAGAGAGAGGTAATGATAGAGACTGGTCCGCTCTCTGAGAGCATCCTTGCATCACAGATTCATCAAGAATTTAATTTTATGCTCCCTGTATTGGATAGGACAGGGACTGTGCTTGTGACATTTGAATGAACCATCAACAGTTAAAAGAACAACCTCTGCTAGCTCATGAGTGCTGGTTATTAAAGCCTCAGGAAATAAGACTCTACTGAAAATGTAATTTCATAATAAATTGGTAAATTTCTTGCCCTAATACATGCTCAGAAAACCTTGAAAACAGAATTCAACAACATACCCATATAGATCCCAGAAGATAGAAATAAAATATAAAAATCCAGAGTGTCATTTTAAGCATACTTCAGAATTTTTGAAAATGTACACAAGTTTCCTTCCAAGGGTTGACCACATTCTTATGGTAACTCTTCACAATCCACTAGAAATATTTTTTCTCTCTACTAATTTATACATTAACTCTTTAATCACTTGTGTTTAAGTGATTTGCAGGCTATTTGTTTTACCTAAGGATTATTTGGTTGGTCATCAGGAGCTGCTTTTTCATCCTTTGTTAAGTGACTGAAATTTTTGAAATATCCAATTAGCACATGAAAAACGTCTTGCTTTTGTCTTAGTAAGAATGCTTTTTCAAAGAAAACAAGCTTATTTTTCCTGTGCACAGAGGACAAATTTGCCTACCAAAAAGGAACAAGTTAACCTGGAGTAAGAATTCTCTGAAAGCTATTCCAGTATAATTTCATTTTCCCGTAACTGTTTGAGGTGGACACAATTACATAATATGATTGAATTGATTCCTGAATACATATTCTGTTTCCAAAGGAGGGTAGTTACTCTTTAAAGAATAACTTTTATTTCAGTATGAATATGCTAAAATGTTCAGTTTTTTTCTGGAAAACTGTCCTGAAGATGCAACTACCAAATTCTCCCAGCACAGATGAGCTACTAGAGGAACCCAACCCTGACCAAATCTCCTACTTGCTTGAGGTTTAAACTTGCACCATTCACTGCATCAAGAAGAGTGCAGACTTGGCCTTTTAAATAGCATGATCTATATGGAACATCTACTTCCTTCTTGTTTCTGAAGTCATTATCATTGCTTTTCTCTGGATCTTTGTTTATGTGGACTGGGTCCTGCAATAGTCTCCAAGATAGATTCAGGCAAATACTGTGATGCCTAAATTCAAATCATGGAGTGATTTAGTGTCTATACCATTGTGAGCTGCTAGGCTCTGACTGTATATACAGTCAGCAGAGAGGCACCTGAATCTGGCATCTGCAAGAGAGAGTTTGCGTAAGGCCACTTCGCTGATATTTTACTATATCATATACAAAGGACATTTTGTAATATTTTCCAACTGCTTATATATATCCCAAACCTTCTTCTCGCTTGCTTTCTTGTCACTGAGTTTACGCCTCTGTGAAACCTTCAAAAATCTAGTCATTTTTTCTGCTATTTTTGAAGGTATCTATCATGCAAAAGGGAAACATGAGCTTGTCAGTATTGGTCTGTGAATAGAGATGTGGTCAGGGAAATAAAACTCTCTACATCCAGAATTCTGACTAGCCGTATAAGTAGTGAAAAGGGTGCTGTGTGTATATCTCTCTCTATGTCGGCGTATATGTGTGCATACAGATATACGGTATATTATAAATACATACACTGTGTGTGCATATATGTACATATATAAAGAATTCAAATCCATTTTATAGGTTTGATGTTACTAAAATAGTCTCTGTTTGCAAATCTGAACACCTACACATATGTGAAGACTTGATGTCTGATTCTGCATTGCTGTGACCTTGTCACAAATGCTCTTTATTATGTGGACCGCCTTATAAAACTAGATATTTTAAACATGCAGTTCCCAGTAAAATAGGCATTTATCACTCACGATAATATGGAGCTGTCTCAGGGTGTGTTCGAAAGCCCCCCTGCAACTTACTGATAAAAAGCTTAACTCCATTTCAGGGCTTATCTGAGAGGTAGACCCTCATGAAATAACTGAATTTATTATTTTTTTTTTCCTAAGATGAAAAAGAGAGGGAGAGAGAAGGAAAAAAAAATCACTTTAAAACTTCAATGCAGCAGAACAAGTTTAACCCATTGAAATTTTAAGTGAAGTTTTCTGCTTCATCAGGAAGAACCCTGTGGTGAAACATATGTCAGAAGAGAAAAAGAAAGATATGAGAAACTGACCTCCTTTGCAGATGAGAAGATTAATTAAGAGGAAAAACACTTAGCCAGATGTCTCACTGGTGAAACTACACGTGCAAGGTACATCTGCAATAAGGGAGCAGTGTAACACAAACAGTGTATTTGTTTTCCATGCTAACATTGGAGAGATAGGAATCTAGCGTGAATTAGATCATGCTGACTCTTGGAGAAACGGAGGAGTACAGATCTTACTTCAGCTACAAATTATGAGCTGTATGCCTGTTGTTACAGCGTTGCAGTATAGTTACTTGATGCAGTTGAGTTATAGGCTACAAATAAATTATCCAGAGAAGACAGTCCTTTTCTCCATTCGTGTTCATAAACTGTTGGCAAACCAAACCTGATTTCTCCAAGTGCCACTTTTCTTCATTCGCCAAGTAGTTTTTCAGAATGCTTAGCAGCTAGTGAATTTTTCATCAACTCATTACTGGGGTAACACTGTCAAATTCATTTGACTTAGGAACTTAAGTCTTTCAGAAGTAAGTAAAACACAGTCTATCTGCTGTCCAAATACTTGCCCAGCTAATGTGTTCATGTATTCTTGTCACTGCAGCATTTGGGTGACCCCCAATTTTTCATGCATTTCCTATCACAACTTGGATGTGAAGCAAAAAAAAAATGTAAACAAAGATCCTACTAGCGCCAAACACTGTGTTTAAAAGTTTTCTGATCTTTCTGTCAGAAACAAATAGGCCAGTCGCAACTGACTTCTGAGCTATGTTTTTTCCTAATTATGTATTGTAAAATTTGAGAGTGGGAAGCAAAGGTCTGTTGCCCCAGTGGATCTACTGGAATCAATACTGATTCCTACCTCCTGGCTGCTATAAATGCCTTCCCATAGCCAAAAGCTGCCTCTCCAGCAGTGCCCCTGGAAAGCAGTCATTTCCCTCCTACCTGTAATCTGTCCTCTCTATGTAGTCTACCAGCCTTTTGAAGAAAGGGTGCCTGTACAGCACCTAGCACAATCAGATCCCTCTGTCGGCTTGAATTTCTCTATGCTATAGGAATACTAATCCCTCCCCAACAATAGAGACAGGCACTCCGCAGAGCAGACACACAAACAGACTTTCATTAGAGAATGCAGTCCCGAAAGCCTGTTTTACAAAAGGCTTTGCTGATTGGACTCAGTCATTTGAACAGTGATGGGCACAGGGTATATTCCACAAGAGCCTAGAAAGAAAGGTGCAGCAGTATCAGCAATGAGATGCAGACACCACACAATTGTGTCATACTGATAGGCTTAAGCACATAACCAGCCATAACCTGAATCTTTAACATCTACTGTGTAAATCATTGGGTTTTTTTTTTCTTTTTCTTTGTCTTTTTTTCTTTTCTTTTCTTTTCTTTTTTTCTTTTTTCTTTTTTTTTTTTTTTTTTTTGTGAAAAGCAGTGCCCAGAAATGCTGAGAACTGTGTATTTTAAAAAAGCAGACTCTTATTTGGGTGGACATCCCCCCCATTCCCTCCAGCTTAGCGGTTTGCCAACATTTCTGCCGTTAATTACTGAAATTTCAGGTGCATTCTGAGTCTTTCAATTTGCAGACTTTCACATCAACATCTCAGGCAATGAGGGCATCAGGGAGAGCCCTGGGGTATAAAGCCAAATTTTCCAATTCATATGCAGAGTGGTGGGAGACAAATATACCAGCAGAGGCATTCAATTTACATAAATGCTTGTGGGACACGTTTTGAGACCTACGTGCTAAAAATGAGAGGTTATTATAAGCTATCGGTTTCCTTGCTTATAAATGTTCACAGGTTTAGCAGTGAAGACCAAAATTTTCATAATCAATAGTCTCCATTTTTGTTTATTAGTTACTGTCACAGACAAGCTCTTTTGTTGATTAAGGGCAATGAAATCAAATCTATTGCCAAGGCAGTGAATAACATGATTAAAAGTCTGCAGGGATCATTTGCGGCTTTTCACAGGCCCTGTGTGAAAGGTAGGTCATATTGCCAGGAACATTTAAAGGATCAGCTTGCAGCCCCAAAATATATCTCATAATGAGTTAAAGATAGGACAAGGCTGTTCTCAGAACCAGACTCACCATTCACAGCTGGAAGTCACTTTGCCTTTATCGGGGGCCACCTTTGCCAAGCTCTCAGCCTCTCTGGAGGGGACAGCCCACACATACTTGACTCTTTTTGCCAGAAGTCCTAGCTGTCATTGTGGCAGGTGGAGAAGCAGGGCACGATGGAGCTGAGACCTCCCGCTCGCAGGACAGAGGCAGCACCAGGGTCTGCTCCCACCGAGCAGAGCAGCGCTTGCACTTGGGCTACTGCTGAACTAGAGCTGGCAATGAAGGTGGAAAGCACACAGATCACAAGGCTTGCTTTGCTTCACCCTGTTCCTGACCCTCTTCCTCTCTCTGCAGCTGGGGCATGGCCTGAGGTCCAGTCTTGTGTCCTGGTTTTCTTTTGGGCCAATTCTTCTACATAGCACAGACCATACTGCTTCCTTACCCACCCAGAAGGAAGACCTTATCTGTTGGTAGGTGATGAGGAAGAGAAGCCTCCACACACTGCTCTCCTTAACCAGTAATTCCTTTGACAGCTGGCATTTGGAATATGAGGCCCCAGATAAAACATTCCCAGCATGCCGAGTACAGATTAAATCCTGTAAGGTGCAGAGCACCTTCTCCAAGGGGATGAACACCTTTGACCTCCAAAGATGGCTTTGCATAGATCACTGGCTCCCCAGACTGAACCTTCAACCCGGTGACGTTTATTTGCGTGAGTCCTTCACCTCACTTGACCTGTCCCATTGCCTCAGAACTGGGTCATTGCAGTCTAAAAGGAAGAGGGCAGAAGCTGCAGTCTGAACAGAGATTGCCAAACCTGTGGAATTCCTCAGATTTTGTAAGAAGTCAGGCAGCTACTGCCTGTACAGCTGCACAGAGGTGGGAGCAAGCAAATGTATCACCAGAAGGTGATGCATTTAAAAGTGATGTATTTAAAAATCAGGAAGTTCACATTCCTGCAGTCAGGCTGGGTCCCTTTTACATCATAATAATAGGAAGAAGAAGAAGAAGAAGAAGAAGAAGAAGAAGAAGAAGAAGAAGAAGAAAAGGAACAGGAGATATATTCACAGCATAATATTGTATTGAATTCGAGCCAATGAAATTCAAGCCCAACTCCATTTTTGGCTTTGGTAGCAGACTTCTTTACTTAGGCATTCCATTTTATTCCAGCTACACACAAATGTCCATTAACAATGAATGATGGAGTAAATACACACATGCTGCCTAACATCAGCAGGCTGAATTACTGGCTCCCTTGCCTCTCTGTTGAGTACACAGAGAGCCCACTCAGAGCGATGGGATATCTGAGCCGGGCACGGGAAGTGCCCGAGGTTAGATGGTGTGGCATCCCTGTATAGAGGCAGAATACATTTGCAGTTTTCACAGAGTTGAATATTTTAAACCTGAAACAGTAGTCTGCTCCCACCTGAATTGCTAGGATCATACTGTATTTATAGAATGAATAAAAATTCCTTATCAGCCACGAGCGAATACAAGGAGATAAGCAAAGAACATGAGCAATTAGGTAACTTAACACTGTTCAGTTTACATCAGTAGGCTGCTGCTCTGTGGTCTCACCCACAGGTACTCAGGAAGGAATTAATACGTTCAGTGTAGTCAAAGGTTTTTGCTGGTTCTTTATGCATTTTCACACCCATTTCAAAGATTTTCACTATGGTTATGAAGCAAACTTTTTTTCCCAATTACTCTGCCTCTCTGGCAAACATCTGCTGTCCACGCTGTGCAGTGCCTGTCAATACACTGATCTTTCAATATCTTGTTTCTTGCAAAAATTGCTGGAATTTTACCAGGAAATAAGACCCTTTTCCCCAGGACCTACCCCCAAAACCTCAACCATTATAAAAACAATGCACCAAACTTGCATTGTACAGGAATATAGTACTATCAGACTTCCCTCTAATTTAATTTTGTTCTTAATCTGTAAACTTGATCCGTGCAATTTAAAAAAAAAAACACGAAAAACTGAAGCAAAATACAGGAACATCCTGTCTGAATCAATAAGGGAAATTATGAGGGCAAATAAAGAATAGATAGTCACTATTTTCCAGTCAAAATACTTCTAGCTAGATTGTGAGCCATTTATTTTCACTGGCAATCATATGATCTTAAAATGATTCAAGCTGAGAATTCCTGCCTAGATTTTGGAAAAAACAAGAGAACCTGATGCATCAGCATTTTTTCATTATGAGCAGACAAAAGGCCCCACTGGGTACTAACTCCTCACCCAGAACAACCCAAGGGCCTTCTGTGGGGTCCTTTGACAACCTGGGTCTGTCAGAGAAGTGATTCATAATGTATTCAGGACTATAGAGCTGGTCCTGGACTTGCCACCCGGCCAAGCCTGTCACTAAAGATACAAGATTGGGTCTGGACCCTTGTTGATATTGCACAATGGGCAAAATGCACCTCAACGAGGCATGACCACCCTCCTGCACATGCTTGGAGAGCACCAATGGCAGTAATTTACTTAAGCTTTTCCAAACTGAAACTCTCAGAATCCTGAATTAGTCTGCATGTTTCTTTCCTATCAATAATAGAAACCAAGCTGTAATAAAAACAATAGAAAACAAGCTATAATATTCTAAACTGCTGAGTAAAATAGAATAAAATATAATATAAAGCTAGCATCTAATCTTTCTTGTTGGCTAGAACTTGCAAAAAGGACTAAAGGGTAAATAGAAATTACTGGTCGGGATTCCAGAGATGCTGTTCACTGTGTCATTTCTGCTGGATCAGCCTGCCTCATTCAAAGCTTGGGAAACATCATCAGTGTCAACATCCATACAGAACAAATATTCTTACAGCAATCTCTGGATCAAATCCTGAATTGCAGGCAGCTCCCAGCAGTGCTGTCTGTACTTTCTGTCTTCATTACTGATACCACGGTATGATACACAATTCTGTTATTGGCAGTTTGTTTATTAAAAATAATACAAAACTACTGTCTTGAATTTAAACAGGAAAGATTATACTAAAGCCATAAAAGAGATATGGAGCTATTGCAGCACTGAAAGCTCAGAGTTTTCCCATTGACTTTTCTCAGCTTATCAAATCAGAATCCACCCCCTTCCCCTCCGCTTTCTTTTTAATACTGTCCCAAAATGAACGCTACCATGTTGCAGCTGAGCCTCTGTGCTCACTTGACTGTTCAGGCCAAATTCCCTCTTTTCAAATTTACTGAAATATGCAGAGTTACGCCAGCAGAAGACTTGCCCTCCTGTACCTTCTCTTGCTGAGAAACTAATTTGCTTGTCCTTAAGCCCACGTTTCTAAATTTCCAGGAGCAGAAACGCATTGTAGCTTTAAATATAGACTGTCAGTTTGTGGCTTGCGTCTCATGTTACACACAGACAGTTTGAGACTCTAAACACAAATTGGGCAGCACCATTAATATCTTAGAAAAGCATCAGTATGCTTTCAAAATGCTCTATATTTTCATTCCTGAAGGTGGGGGGAGGGAAAAACATTCAAATGAAACTTTTCTAAGCCAGGGTTTAGGCGGAAACATTACTAACTTTGCTCGGTCCTATTCAGGAGCCAGAGTTTGCAGAGCCCGTTTCAGTTCTTCACACACATGCGCACGCACAAACACAAAGAATAAAAAAGGAAAACAGTTTCATCACAACTTTTTTTCTTCAGGATTAGTCTCAGGCGTTCTTTTTTTCTTTTTTTTTTTTGCATATGAAATGCATTAGACAACTTTTCCTTAAATTAAATAAGCGTTGGTGTGGGGGGGGGGGGGGGGGGGGGGATAAGGGTACTCACGTGGTTGAGATGTCGTATTGTTTTGGTAACTCATAATTTACGCCTTTGAAAAATGCCTTATTTGTGTTGACAGTCTCTCTTCCCTGCTCAGAACCGACGGCGGGATTGAACAGAACAGCTGGAAGAGCCCAGGAAAATGCTCCTCTTGTTCGGGCTCTCCTTGCCTGGCTCCTGACCCCTTTACAACTGGAAAAGGAAACAGCACATGTGTCATTCTCTTTTGCCTGTGTAGCTCACATGAGCGGGGAGGGGCACCCATTTGCAGATAGCAGTAACTGTATTCAAGTTTTGCAAGTTGGATGTATTCCACCCCTTTGCTTTTACTAGCCAGCAACCAGTGGAAAGAAAACGCTCTTTTCATTCTTAGCCAAATCTAGACGCACCTATTAGATTCGCTTCCCAAACCCCTACCCACCACTGTCGATATTATTTCTTTTAAGTGCAAAACTTGCTGCTGACTCCCTTCCCAAAATGCCTGTCATCAGTGGGTAAGATTAAAAGTAGGGCTATCAGTTTTCATTGCCCAGCAG
Source organism: Pygoscelis adeliae (assembly GCF_000699105.1). Lineage (NCBI taxonomy): Eukaryota > Metazoa > Chordata > Aves > Sphenisciformes > Spheniscidae > Pygoscelis > Pygoscelis adeliae. The sequence continues at coordinate 724,970 of NW_008824762.1, read as the reverse complement.
CATTCTTAACACTCACAGTCTAACTGATTCTGTCCTTTTAACGGGTGAAAATTGAGAATTACATTTCTTGGGTCAGAGTAGTTACGTCAGTGTATAGCATGACTCTGCACTGTGCTCAGAACAAGGAGGAACCTGTGGCTGCGGCACAGGCTGAAGTACAGGTAACTCCAGTCCTGGCTCTGACACAGGCTTCTTATGGCACCTTGGGCAAAGCATTTAATCTCTGCCTCAGTTTGCCATCTATAGAATAAAGATAATACAACTGATTTCCTCCTAGTCTGGGTATTTTTATTTTAATCTGCAGACAGGCGTTGTTTATAAATAGGATATATTTATTGGTCTGCATGGGCTAATTTACTCATACTCTGCAGCAAGTTTTTCAGCCTGGACTAGCTTACCAGCTCCTTCGTTTATATTGCTACCATTTAAAGCTATCTGTTTGGCTATCTGCATGCTATACTGCAATCAGCGGTATATAGTTGTTGTAAGTGTGCACACAGAGTCAGTCTGTGGTTGACATGGGCTAGGACTTCTAGGTCATACCAAAATACGAGTAATTTGTAACGCATATGTCTTAAACACTAAGAGTGGACAAAGTTTCCCTTTTCCTGGTGCCTGTGCATCAGGATGAATTAACTGCCTGCCTGTGACAGCAAAAACACAGTAACCATCAGAATGGAAGTGGAAAAAAACAGAGTCATGAAATTCAGGCTGAGACTCATCCTGTTTTGCAAAACTGTCACAGGATATTTCTATGAAATCATCTCAGTGACCCCCTACAAGAAATCAATGCTGCGAACTTCGTTCACAGTATTTATTTAACAGCTATAGGATGGAAAGAACAGTGACTTATTTACATGCCAACAACAAATAACAGCTTGTTTGTGAGCATGGATGCAGTAAATGACTTCGGTCAGCATTTCCCACACTCTGGGCTTGTGGTAGAGAGCCCTGGAACATTTAGTGATAGACAGAGCAAAGCAAGGCACAAAACAAAGAGGGAAAAATAATAGCAAAAAACTCCTGACGTTGTTCCACTGGCTTCAACTCTATAACACAACATTGATTTACACCAGATAGCTTCTCTATGAAAATACTGATGGGCATGTTATCTATTACTTCTTCTTCTATATTTGAAGCACAGTGTGCACAGGTAAAATTGGGGTTTTCTGTCCTGAAATTGCATGAGAATTGTTGTCATGCAAAGTTATTACATTTAAATGTTTCATCATCCTGATCCCTGAGAAATTTCAGAACTGCTGTTGAGAAAAGACTTCTCAGCTGCTGCAGCTGAACTGAAGGACAGAAGGTATCGATGCCTTCATTATGTTAGTGCCAGTGGTCTAGACCCTTCCCAGGAGTTTTGTGGTGGACTACTAAAAATGGCACACATGCACCCAAGTGGGCTGCCCTAAACAGAGTCCGGTTAGCTCCTAGTGCTTAACACCTTTGCATCTGTGCAACACTTCCTGCACCTGTCTTCTTTGTTCTTATTAAGGCTGTTCTCCTACCACCAAAATCAATTGGAGAGTTATACCTCAGTTTACAGAAGAGGATTCTGGCAGAACCAAGCCCACATGGGAAAGTCTCCTCTAGCACCTTGGTATCTTCAGTTTTCTTAGGAATTCTTTCTTTGCTTATTGAAAAGCCTGGGATTCCCAGGATATCAGAAAGCCATTTCCCAAGGCTGTTGCTTGCCCTTAAGCAGGCCATTTAAGAGACCCTCCCTGACCTTTCCCACTCATCATTAATGGGAAATATGTGAGGTTGAAAAGGGCAGCGAGCACGACAGCTCCACGCAGCCCAGCACGCTTCCGGAGGAGCCTGAGACCGGGGCGCAAAACAAAGAGCAGCCCAGTGCTCTCTGCCTGCCCCGACCCTCAGCCAGCCGTCCCTGGGGGACAGGACGCATGAAAGGAACCCAGAGCAAAAGATGGGAGTGGAGTGGTGGTGGGGAAAATATGTGATTAATCATTAATTTCTGGCTTGTCTGAACTCTCTCCTAAACTTTAAATACAGCAGTTGCTTCTGGCAAAAAAAAAAAAACCACAAAAAGGCAAAAGGTGATGATAACAGAAGGGTAGCTGAAAACATTTTTTACCTACAAGCTGTGGCATTCATACAGGATCCGCTGGATCTGTGGGATAACGCAGGTATGCTGGGAAGTTGGTGTGTCAGCTGTGTGGCTTTCATCAGCCAATTACGTGATCTTCTGGGGCCACCATGTTCCCATTAACCTACAGAAGTATCGGTTTCCTGCCCTGATGAATACTTTTGTATCTCCAACCTTTGAAAGCTCAGAGTGTTTTTCTGAGCAAGGAAACCAAAATTCCCTTTTTGTCACAGTATGCTTTCAGATGTGACAGTCATTCCAGGTCCAAGACTGTTAGCTCGGAAGTGGGACCTCTTTTGCCTCTGATACTGCAACTTATCCTACTCCTCCTAAGCACAGCTATGTAATGAATTCATAGTCAGGCCCACACGGTTGTTGTCTTTGATACTATCTTGCTCCAAGATAAATGATGTTTCACAGTCATTCGGGCTTGGCAAGCCGATGCCATATGCTGCAGCTGTTGTTCCAAACAGGAAGGGAGGGTTTAGGCTGCACTCGAAGGAAAATAAATAAATAAGCCAAAGGAAAAAGTGTCTTTTCAGGAAGTTATGCCTGACAACAATAGGACATCAGACTAGAAATCCCTCTCTTTGCTGGATTTTCATGCCAAAACATAATGCAAAATCTGTAATCTCAGCCTGTAAAATTGTGGCAAGATTGAAAGAGGCTGAGCGGAAAGCCCTCAGTAATAGTCTTATGTCCACCTTATGCAGCCTCCCAGCCTCAGAGAGGTTGTTTGGATCCACCGCCTGGACCTTTGAGTAGAAGATGTAGCAGTGGCTGAAGCGGTTCTTGCCTGGTTGTGAGTTCAAGATGGGCCTCATGACCATACTGATGGCCACATTTGCATGAGCCAGTGGTGTGTCCCACCAGGCCACGTGCCATGGACACCTGGTCAGCTGACATGAGAGCTGGTGTTGGCTTTCTTCTCTCCTCTGCTGGCTACACAATTCAGGCCGTCTTAAACACACCAGGCTAGTAAGCTATGTGTGGTTGGGATGGATCCCAAAATCTGAAGACTTTCTGCAGGTCAAGGAGAGATACAGCTATGGTGCAGCAGAAGCTAGGCTGAATCCTGAAGGAGGCATACTTTGTATGAGAGATGCTTCAGGAAAGCATTTGGCTCTGGACACCCTGTGAATCCTTTTTCTACTGATTACCTTCCTCTCCATCTCTGGAAGGAATAATAGTCTACTTATTTGTTACCTTGTGTGGTAGGGTCTCCCCCCTGACTTCAGTCCTCTTATTTCCTTCCTGTTTGCCATTTATTTTTGTGCTAAGAGGGTAGGGATTACTGGCCATAGACTACCCATCTGCTGTGTGAGCCAATTGAACATCTGGAGAATGTAATGGAGAATGAAACCTTTGTGACAATGCAAAAGGGATCAAAGTGGACTTATTACCCAGGATGAACTACGATGCTAGTATAACTCATGCTTTATGTGGTGCCTACGCTGCTAGTGACTGTAAGTGCAACTAGCTTGTGAAATCCTTGGGGCACAGAGCAGGAATTTTCTGTCTGCAGTTGTGACAGTAATTGTTAGTGTTGACCCTCACATAAGGCCAAAAGAGAAGGATTTGCTCTGGAGATAAGAGATCCACTCTCCTTCTTACTTTGTATCTCAGGCATACGTCTTTATTTTTACCACCCCTCTGACTTCTACTTCAACCTTTGGGATATACTCCTATCCCTGGAAAACAGCGTACCCCCCGCTTTGACTTATCTCACACCTATTTGCAGTTAAAGGATGTAGTGTGCCTGTTTGTTTAAGGTGTCCCCACTTAGGCTGTTAGTTTATTTGGGACAAGTTCTTTTCCATTTGTGTCTGTAAAGTATCTGTGTTCTCAAGGGAACCTCCAGTGTCACTACAATACAAATCCTTCTCAAAACATGCCATCACTCTGTGAAATGGAAATATAAGGAGACTCTACATCTTCTCTACAGCCCTGTGCTTGGCTTTCCATGAACTGTAGTTCATTTAATGTCACCATGGAGGGAAAATGGGTAAAGTCAAGAGCTCAGTGAACAAAGTGTTGCAGATTCTCTGTGACTATCTATAATGTTGTCATGTCCAAATATCAGACAGGATGCCTTAGAGCCACTGATTCCTGCCTCCTCTGCAATCTAATACCCGATACTGCTGAAAAGCACATCATCTGCTCGTGCTTTAGACCAGACAACAGGATGTTGACATGCTGTTTGATAGTGCACGTTTGGGACAATGGTAACATAAGCTGGGTAGATGTAGAGGAGGTGAATCATACTATCTGCTCTTGCTGAGTTCAAGAAATCTGAGAGCAGGCTTTGGTACATGGATTTCTCATCACAAAAGAACTAAAAGATAAATAAAATAAAGCTAATCATGCTGAAATTTAAAACAAACAAAAGGTAAGACTTGCTCACACAAAACAAAATGAAACACTGGAAGTCATTGTTCCTAGGAGATCTGGTATAGTTAGACCTTCAGTTTGACTGAAAACTGTCATTCTTGTTTACATAGTTGGAATTGTAGTATCTGTAGCATAATTTCAATAAATTGTTTTTTACTAGGTTGTTGCACAACTCCAAAATGGCCGGAAAATTGAGTCAAGAGTCCTGATGCCTGTGGAGCCTGGCGTGTTTTGTTACCCAAGTGTTAAATTATGCTTTCACTGCTAGTTAAATGCAGGTAAAATCCTCTCAAAGGTTGCTTGTCCATCACCTGGACTGTCCTTGTGTAACATGAACTATGGGCTTGTCTCAGCCTGAGCTCTCTGGGAGGTTGGATCCTAAGCTCTCTTGTACTTTAGCAAGGGCTTCAGCCTCTTTTCTACCCTTTCTAGTCTGGATGGATCAGGCTCGGATGGGACACATCCAAAGTTGAGATCTTTCTAATCACAGTGTGAATGCTTTGATCAAAGCAGTAGCTGGGGTATGTCCAACAAAGGTGTTGGATGTGTGTGTGCTTTAAATCCATTCCTGAGTCTGCTTCCCACATTGCAACAACATGGAGCCACACAGACACAGTCAGACTGGAAGATGATATTTCATGAAATATAATAACACTGAGGTATTTGCTCTCATTTTTAGCTTGCATGTACTATACTCTCTGCAGAAAAAGGCATCAGATTAAGACTACTTTCTTCTATAGGTAAAAGAGCAAAAAGCTCTTGCTTCTCTTCTTTTCCGTACTTCTGGTCAATCCAAAACTGGCAGTCTCTATGCAGAATTGCAGGCTAAATTTACTCAAAGGTACTTATCCTACCAAATTAATGCTGTCCTGGTAATTTTTACAAGAACACTTTACAACAACGGTGCTAGATATCTTCCTCATCATATTGACGTTGTAACAGTCTTCACTTTGGTTATCAGACTGCTTTCCATAGCCTTGGATTAATTATAAATGCAGAGATACGTCAGTGAAGTGTTTAGTGTTTCAACCCACTATCTGAGCACAAAGCTGGCATGTGATAAAGGCATAGTTACATTGAATGAAAACTAGGGCACCATGAGGACGTGTGTGATGACCCCAAGACCCTGTCGCTTAACACTGCTCCTATCACTGTTTTAAAAATAACTCCACAAAATTCCTATCCCAAGGGAGGGTTGGACTTCATTTTTATCGTGAGTCATGTTTTTAGTTGTTTTTATTTTAAAACACCCTTAAACTCTCATAGTTTTCTCTTTCATTCTGCAACTTGTCTGAACAATCATGAAAATGTTTGTGTTTACTGACTTAGTCAAGTTGCTTCCTTTGTTAAGTGATTAATTAAATAACTAGAAGATGTAGTCAGCAATCCTAAAGGAGTTCATTAAAATCGCACCAATAACTCAGCACTGCAGTGGGAAGAAAGGGCTTACAAGCAGTTAGCACAGATCTGGGTGCTCCCAAGCTCCCTCAGGGTGTGTTCTCCTCTGATCCCTGGCTGTAGTGTTTGCAAATCCTTAGGCTCTTGGAGACCATTCACAAAATGGCAAGTGGTTACCATATCCTGCATGCAGGGCACCCCTTAGGACCACAAAGATGAAATCTGGAAGCTCCCAAAGCAATGAACACTTTTATGCTGGTAGTGTTGTTTTTTGGGTGGGTTTTTTTTTGTTTGTTTGTTTGTTTTTTTTTTTAATTAAATCTTATTCTAAACAATTCCTAAATTAATAGGCATAGGATCCGGGGAGCCCAGGCTAAAATCTTGGTGTAAACTTACAGCTACAGTGTAGAAATAAATTTTTCTCATCTGCTCACGGGTGTACTGGAAAGAAAAAAACACTTGGTTTTTGACCCCTGCCATATGAACACGTGTGTCTTCCCAGTGCAGTCATGTGACTGGATTTACTAACATCCTGCAGACAGTTCCTCCTATTGCTTTCAAAAGACTATTCACAGGAATTAAGCAGATGAGAAAGTGACTGTAAAACCAGAGCTCCAGGGAGGACTCTCAAAGCCAAGACCAAGCATTAGACATGTGATTCCCCACTGTCTTTTAGCAAGACACAAGTGGGTGCCTTATTTTTCCTTTTAATTTTAAAGGGAATTCACCCACCTCTGCTTAATGGGTAGTTCGTAGTTCTCTCAAACAGCAAAATATTCATCTCACTTAAGTGAGGTTCCTAAGCCACTGATAATAAATTTGTTTTACAAGCTTTGTACAGGGAGTGGGAGAGAAAGAGTTCCCAAAGTGCAACTAAATGCACAGGGTGTGGCTATCCTTGAGGTCCACTCCCCAGTGAGTCCAGCTCAAATAGGATATGGTCTTAAAACCAGCTAATCTGCTGTTCCTTTTATTTGTGCTAAGTAAGTTTTTATACAAAAATGGATATAACTGTCTGCTGTGATGGGAGTAAAAATTTAGAACAGTCTATTCTAATAACAAATTGCATGCTGATCATTTTTTTTACTGCAGCAAAGGCAATTCATCTGTATCTGATTGGCACTACTTCAAGATTTTTGATGTTCAACAGGAGAAGAATATACAGCTGCAAAAAACAAAACAAAGCAAAAAACTCTCAAACTGCACATGCTGGAATGGCAAGAAGCCCAACTGCAACAGCTCACCAAAACCACTCGCAATTAATCAGTCACTGGGACACACAATGAATGCTTTTGCTGACTAAATTATACAATGAGTTTTGTTTTGTTTTAATGCAGAGACCAAATGCAGACTCTGGATACAATGTCACAGACTTCTTGAAATTTATTTAAATGACATTTGTGAACATGGTTGAAAATTTCAGCTGTCGATTCTGCAACACTCCTGCAGATGTACTTTTTATCGTCCCTAAGTTCCTGTCGGACATGGTAGGCATTACACTGCAAGTAAAAGGTGAGATGCTGGAAGAGAATATGTAGAGATTACTCCTTTCTTGTAATGAGCTGCAAGTGAAGTCTACTGATAGATACATACTTCACTGTGAAATCTGCAATGCTTTATTTAGAAATAGTTTTCTTTCTTACTAAATCAAAGAGCTGCCCAGGAAGTTGTAAGTCAGGACAATAAACATAACTACAGGAAAAATATCTGAATAATCTAAACATATCTTTTCTCTACCAAGTAGATTAATATGAATTTTGACTTGTGCAGTCAGGCTGAAAGGAGATCTAAATTTCACAGGGAGAGTTCAGGAATGGAATTTGTTTAGATCAGGAAGTTTTTGGAAAGATCTAAGTTCAGAAATCTCTAGGATCACTGGATCTTGTCAGTTTTTTTCAAACACTGAAATAAGAACTGGATAAATTCTGTGTAACACTGGTGCTACACTGCTGATTTATCTCTGGGAGCTTAAAGCCATATTAGGAAAGCACTGAGCATGCTCTTAATTTTAAGCACGTGCTTAGGTCTCATTCCAAGTTGAAAGCACGCTTAAAGATTTTCCTGATTACTGAAGGCTTCCTATAAATATTCATATATGGACACTTCCTCTTACCACATCACTCAAATTAAATTCCCTAATTAGACTCTAATATGAGGCAGTCTATTGAAGAAGCTTTGTAAAGGTAAGGGGTTAGTGTCATTTTATGTAACTTCAGTGACTGAGATGTTAGTCACATAATCTATTCTAGTCTTCTGCATTCCCTCTGGAGTTAAAGGAGGAGATAAAGGTTTCCAGAAGGTGATTCACTCTATGGCTAAAATTAGGTGTGATGAACTAAATCACATCCAATAATTTTGTCTCCCCCTTAAGGAAAAAAACACCACCCTTCTTTGCTGATATCCAGACATAAAGGATGTTGCAGCATTTCTAGGAATATTTAAATTTGCTATTTGTATTCTGGTACCATTTCATGCTCCTCACAGAGGCCGTCCCTCTTGTACTTAGCACATACAAATGGACAGAGTCCCTGCTTTTACCATGTAAAAGTGCTGGTATGCTTTGGAATACTGGGCAATCAAATCCTCATTTAGTAAGTGTAACTGATTATATGCACCATGTAGCATGAATAAACACTCTGTGTTAATTAACACTCCATATCAATATTCCATCATTTGAAATTTCACCTGCCATCATCGTCTGTTGTTTTCTTTTTTTAACTTCAAAAAACAATTGTCAGATACCCTCTGAAATGTCTTGCTTATAGTTTAAATAAATTTAAATAAAGTGGTGTTATTGCATATTATACATAATGCCATAAAAACTTTAATTGTTTGAAAAGTACAGTAATTACAGCCAAATAAATTCTGACTTATTTTGTTTCTTTTACTGTTGGTTAATTTTTTTTTACATTAATTCAAATCCTGACCTTTCTCTGAAAACATCTACTGTTTTCTAGTCACGGTAATCCTTGTTAATATTCGTATCAGTGAGAATGGTTGCTCTCAGCTTTAACACATTCAGAAATTTACTCAGCAATATTGTATTAGTACTGTGTTAGTAGACATTTAGAATACAACTTTAGATATGCTTTTTGATAGTGAGATGGAGGTATACAAGTTCTACTAAAAGAGTAGAATTTTTTCAAATTAAGCAGGTAACTTCTACGAAAGAAGAGTAATTGCAAATACTTAACAAGTTGTCCTTCTGTTTATATAATGGATATAAGACCGTCTTCTTTCAAGTTTAGAACTGGGAATAACCCCAAGGAAATTAAATTTCACTAGTTACCATTGAATATTTTTTTTCTGTAGTACCTTCAAAGTTTGGGAATTTTGCTGTACCCAATAGCCTAAAATGGTTAATCTTTGGGCTGCAAGATCACACATTTAATATCTGTACAAATATTGCTCTGTAATTTTTGTAGGTGCAGAAATAAAGGAGAGGAAGAAATGCTTAAAGATATCTAGAGGATCTGGGCCTAATTGCCATGTAAATGATCTATCTTAGAGTATCTCAGCTAAAATACAAAACGAAAAATAAAATGGTAGTGTCCTGCTAGTATCTGATCTCACTGAATAGAGTACCCAGATACCGTCTATGTATAGAGCCATTGTGGTTCACAGTGGTTATGATGATACTTTGTACTCTTAAGGTATTCAAAATGTGCAATTGACCTGAAAAAAATCAGAAACACCTCCACCAAATAACATCATTGTTGTTTTTCTCTTGTGTTACTATATACTTCTTTTGCTGCTAGCCCTGACCTGTTAATCTTCCCATCTAACTTCTCCTAAATCATGGGTGATCCAGCACAACTACCCTACTGTCAGTCCAGCGCAGGCACGGAGTGTGTTAATAGCTACATCCAGTTAGCTGTACCTCATAACAAATTAGCTGTGCATGCATATGAACAATCTAACCCTGTTGTAATCATATCAGTTAACGCTTTTATATTGTCCACTAAAGTCAGCATTGACTTAGTAGTCAATGCAATGGCAAATTGAATGGCCATGGGCAATACCTAGATATTAATTCCACACATACACACACAAAAGTATTTATGGTTATAGTAAACTTTTTAAGTGTCAGGTCAGTGTCTTTCAAATTTTGGAAGGTATGTGGGGAGATTCAGTAATTCTATTCATGGGTTTATCCTAATAGCAGAAGGAAGACTGAATGTTTCTAGCAATTCTCCATACTCTGCTGATATCGCAAAATTGCAGTTTGCTGGCAGAGAGCTAAAAGTTATTTGGATTCCTTAGAGGAACAGAAGATCACCTACAAGGTACTGACAGAAAAGGTTGGAAATGTTGAGTTTTTTGATCATTGAGGAAAAAATTATTTAAAAGCATCCTGCAGTGCAAACATCATCTAGAAAGAGAAGCACACCTATAATATTGAGATATGAAGGGCAGTTCTCCATTTAGGAGTCGCATTATTTTAACCTAAATCAGGTAATCTTATGTCATTTACATTCTGAAAGTAAAAATGTGGACAAATCTGTCAGACTAAAAGTTATATCAACATAGTCTCTCCTTGTAAAATGTACGCAACCACAATGAGAAGTCACTGCGTGTCCACTTTACTCTTAACTGATGTCTTTGCCACAGATAGACATTGATAACTCTTGACTTTTTTAACCTCTTGGCTCTGCCAAGAAGTTATGTTCCACTGGGGTCATGGCATAACACAGTGGTTAGAGCTCATTGTGGACAAGTGAGATCACTGATTTCATGCTCCCAGGATGAAACGTCCTTAGGAGTACTCCGGGTACATGAGTAGGCACTCTGGCCACTAAATGATTTAGGTTCTTCCTTGCTTTTTCACTATCAGGCGTCTGTTTTGAATACTGCATTTGTCATTGTGAATGCAGAACATTTGCTATACAGAACTTATCTGAGTTCACGTTTGGACTTCCCCTGTGCCCCACCTTTTCTATGATGTGAAGTCCGTGTGGGAACCCACTCAGTGTGAGAGGGTCTGACCACCCCATGGAGAAATGGAGGTTACCTGTTGAAGGAGAGAAGGAGGCATACCTCTCTTAGGTATGCTAATTTGCCTTTTGGTGTCATTTAATTTTCCTCCATTGACTGTAGAGGGACTTTTGGCCCCTTACACAGTGTCTGAATTCCCTGGGAAGGCCATTTGACTGCTTGAAACTAAATGTGTCCTTTCACTTCTAAAAAAATCTCATCAGCTGCAGATGTTTGTAAAAAGTCTGAGATGAACAACTGATGGCTGACCTCACCTCTTCTGGGAACTGTGGTGGCTTGAGCTAGCTTCTGTGGTCGTGTCAACATTTTGGAAAACAAGAAGCATCATGGAGGAGCTTTTTCTTTTCCATTTTGAAAGCATGAAAGACAGATATCTTTAAGTATATTGGGTTTATGATTCATACAAGGCCAAGGCCTTGCTGCAGAAATACATCTGTTGAGCTTATCAAAAAGAAGATCAAGAGGTAATACGATTATTGCTTGCAAGTATCTCCATGGGAAAGAAAAATGAGATACTAAAAAGGGTTTTGAGTCTAGTAGAGTAAAGTTTAATGAGAGTTAACAATTGTGCATTTACTCTGTAACAGTGCAAATGAGAAAAAAAGATACAATTTTTTAACAATCAAGATTTGGAACAAAGTACTGAGAAAAAGTATGAATTTTTCTATTTCTTGAAATCTTACATACACCTTGCTGGAAGATTTATGAGTCAAACAGAAGTTATTAGTTCAATATCATTCTGTGGCCTGAGTGGCCTTGAAGATATTAATCTCTGAATCAGCCAATGAAAAATCTATGGCCTGTAAAGGGCAGAGTATCTGATGACATGATTGTGATGTCTTTTCTGTCCCTACAGGCCACAGGCCAATGAAACCATCTGTATTAGCTCACTCTAGCATTCACTGTTGCAGCACTGCTCAAGAAATTCGCTGTAAACCACCTCCTTGGTTCTGCCTTTATGTCTATATAAGTAGACTTGAGACCTACAAATTAAGTCATGAGCACAGAGGGTGGGGCGTGTCACCAAGCGAACTATCAGTGTGACATTTTAAAGCTGCTGGCTGACTGCAGAGCGATATGCAAGCATATACATGAAGCATATGGGGAGACAGGACACATATATCAGAGACAGCAACTGGCATATCAGGTCCTGGACAGCTTCTACTGGGAGAAGAAAATAGATTGCAATTCCAGGCAGAGTGTCTTAACTCTTCTATCCTTGCCTATGGAGATTTTTATTTCTTGTATTTGTACAATCCCAATAATTTATTTCCAAGACTAGTCCTTTTACTGTATGTTACTTCTGGCCTTAATATCCTGAAGCACAGCTTATTTTCTGTTATCTCACTGTGAAAGTGGAATAAACCTACTGGATTTGCACTTGGTACTTTGAGCTCAAAAGAGCAGAGTAACTTCAGATTTATCACTATGTAACTGAGAGTGATACTGGGTGTTAAATTTAAGATAATCCTTCCCTGTGCAAAGGAGAGAGGGCCAAATTCTCCACTGATGCAAAATGATAGAGCTCAGTTGGAAATAAAAGAGATTCTGACCTGGGGTTCAGAATACTTAAAAACTACGTGGAGAGAACGATTGAGTAGGAGGATATATTGCTTTCTACTTTATTCCATGACTTCAACACAACTGCTTTTCTCAGCATGAGCCTAAGTCATCAAAGTTTCTCACTGTAGAGTCATTCACTACAGGCTTTCTCTGCTATCTTGCTGTGGACGTTAGTGCGATGCCACGAGCTGTCTTGCACCTGCAGTTACGGCTTCTAAACAGATTGGTGTCCCCTGGAAATCATGAGACATTTGTCTTTGCAATGTAACCTCTTCTTCCCTGGTGTGACAAAATGTGCTCTACTGAAAATAACCTGCTTGTTGTTACTTTCCGCAAATGCTCTCAAAAGAATGTGGCATTACCAACAAACATTATGCTGGCAAAACATATGGCAAACAAAGGGGTCAAGGATGGTTTGGTGTATGAAAGTGAGAAGTAGGAGGTAATCATATGATTCAGTAAAAGGTAACAATATAAAAAGTAAAAAGTAGTAGCTGAAGTATTGTAGTATGTAACATTGTACTAAACAAAAGGAAATTTAGTAATGTTGCAGAACAAAGATGAAGTGGGGAAGAGCTCCAGAAAAAGGAGTGTGAAAGAAATTCTCCTTTCTTTTAGAAACAGGAAAAGGAGGAGCAGAGACACACAATGACTGTTCTGTCCAGAGTAAGGGTGCAATAAAGTAAACCAAGCTACCTCTGAATGAGACCGTCTGTCTGTCTCTGTCATTCAGGGTGTCAGGAAGCAGGGTAGGTGTGCCAATACTGTGTGGAACTCTTCTAGAAAGGAAATCAGCCCTGGCAAAGGTCTGTACTTCCACAGCTGTATTGCTTCTGGACATAGCGCTACTAAATAAACTAGCTTTTCATGGCACCCTCCTCGCACAAAGTAGGCATTTTCTATGTCCCCTGTAAAAGGTCACCTGTGAGGTTCAAACTGGTCATCCTCCTAAGCACGGTTCAAGTACATGAACCACAAAGGCAGCCATCCTCTTGTTTAATGTAGTAAGAAAGCCAGTTTTGTCTTGGAGCCAAACTTTATGGATAGTCGTGTGCTGAGCCAACTCCCCACTAGCTCAAATACCTCTCAGCAGTGAGAACTGGGGTCCTTCTTCTCTGGTCTGACTCCAAGGAATGCAAAATATACTTCTTTTTTCCCCTCTTCCTTTTTGTTTATAACTTGTGCAGTTCATACTCTGTGTCTGGTCTGTCTTGCAAATTGTTGCCACCTCAAGTTTCAACACTGTCAGAAATGTTTATCTCATTAGCAGGGCTGGAAAAGCAGTGCAATAAAGTAAAATTAAATTACTACAGTAGCTTGGGATTAGTGACAATGTAATAAAATGATAGCAACAAGAATGGCTGAGGAATTTTTACAGCTCCCCAATGCCTAAGACTGTAGCAACTATTTAAAACAACTGTTACTTTTTTTTGATGTTTGCTTTTAATATCTGCTCTTTTTTTGGCACCAGATTCCTCCAAACCATGTATTAATGTTGCTTCCTTTTATGCTTTGTGAAGTCCTCAGGAGTCCTCTGGTTTTCTAACGTCTGGATGCTATTTACGAGGCACCTGTTTTCAAAGCTGAGGGCACCTGTTACTAAATTTACTCAGTTTGAATTATATGATGTGCAATTCTACTGAAGTTTCTGGAAGGAGCTTTTATCAAAGTGGTGCCATGTGCCCCACAACGGGGCTGCAGGCTCTGGAACCAAATGCCACCCTCTTGGAAAACTCTTTGTAGTATACTGCAGGTGATGATTTGCAAGTAGGCTTCAAAGGTCTGAGTTGTATGTACACATTTCACCAGAAGTTGAATATATCCTTGGGAGACAATGAAGAAAAAGATGGAGACCAATGCGGATGAACTGTCACTGAGAGCATTTTGACAGAAAGGAGGCTCCCAAACCAACAATATAAATGATTAATCCAGAATGCTGCTGATGGATGCCTTCACTAGAAAAAAGGTTATTTTGTCAAGGTCAGGGCAGATATTTTATTATTCCTTTATGTAGAGGAACCTGTTATAGTTTTTCATATATAGTTATGCCATTGCTTATCTAAGTGTACAAATAAAAGTTGTCTTGGCAAAAAGTTTGAATCATAATTTGCCTTTTGAAATGTTTTTGATTCCTCCTTTTCCTATGATAAATATTTTTCATGTTTTTAAAACTCTTGGGTCTTTATAATTCTATACCAAACAGTTAGAAATTCCTGTAATTCCTGTCTGTGCAGAAATTTCTGAAGACAAAAGAAATAAATAACAAGACCCCAAACCACTGAAAACTTTGAGGGTAAGATCATGTCTGTAAATATGGCAAAAATTCATCATCTTATCTGTGAGGTTTGCTGGTACAATAGTCAACTAGGATATAACATGCAAATGACGTGAATGTAATTACACACTTTATACATGCAAAATAGTTGTATATGCACATCAGGCACCCAACTATTTCTCCTACTTTTCTGCGTATGTAGGTCTGACACATCACATTCACAGTGGGACCAAGTTCCAGTTCTGGGAGACTTATTCTTTCTTGTGGTATCATAATCTAGAGGCCAGAAGAGCAGCCAGCATCTCTTAGGATGTATTATACAGTTCAACCCCTCTAAGTGCTTAAGACTGACATGTAATCTCATATCTCACCTGACTGGCTGCAAATCAGTCATGTCTGTAGCCATACATTTGCACTGTGGTAGCTTAGCACCATGCTAATAGCCATTAAAATTTACAAAAGCTGAAGGCTCTGCCTTGTGCCCTTTAATACAGTAGAATATGCAGCCACTTGATATGGAACAATGTTAAATGTCTGGTGAGAAAGATACACAAAGGAAATGTCCCAAAACAAAAGGAGTGCTGAAGCTTTTTTTAATGTTTCTTCTGGATTCTCGAATGTATTGTCCATTTGGTGAAGTAAGCCAAGTGCTTGCTGCCTGTTTTCAGGATGTCCTTGGAAATGAGAGACCATCTCATTGTTTTTTCCTGTTGAAGTAGACAAACTTTAAAAACAGCAGATCTTTGCTTCCTGTACTATCTTTGGAGATGATCCATGAAAAGAAAGAGCAATATTTAAGTGGATTCCCAGAGACAAACCAGCTGGGTCACTCTAAAGGCTGCACTTTCCCTTAAGATATCTGAAATGGGAGTGAAATCACCTAGCAGTTTCCTTCCTAAATGCAATATGTCTATTCTCCTGAGCTTTTTGGAGACTTTCCCCATTTCAGACCATAAGCCTGTTCTTTCTTTATCCATTCATCTATCATTGTCTGTTAGATATTGAGGCCTGGCTCTGCGTTGGATGCTGTTAATGGCTCTGTATATAGGTAACACAAAAATATTGAGTAGGACATAGTTATGTAATTGCTTGTTCAGAGCCTCACCAGTTCCTTTAAAAGAAACTGAGGGTTTTTGCTTAATTGAGGGCTTGTTTGTCTGCTTTCTTCTGATGTATTGCCATATGCTTTCTGAAACCTTGGAAATCTGTCTCTTCATCAGCTTGTTGTTCCCCAGCTAGCAAATACCATTTGCAATTATTTGATATTTTAATTGTTTCAACTA
Organism: Pygoscelis adeliae; assembly: GCF_000699105.1. Lineage (NCBI taxonomy): Eukaryota > Metazoa > Chordata > Aves > Sphenisciformes > Spheniscidae > Pygoscelis > Pygoscelis adeliae. The sequence continues at coordinate 708,952 of NW_008824762.1, read as the reverse complement.
GTACACTTAAGATTTGGCTTCTCCAAACTGAGAGCCTGATCCTGCATATCCTGACCAAATCCTGTTTTTTCCAAAGAGCTGCCATTAATTGTATTGATTCAGAATCAAGCCTAAGAAAAGCACGAATAAATAATGACAGACCCCTCACTTTTCTAGATCCTCATGCTGTGTTTACCAGCAATGATTTCTGTGTACTTACAATGCTTAAATGTTACATCTTTGGACTTCTGCATACTAAGGCACTGGTCCTTTTCCCTGCCTTCACTGATCTCGTTCGCCACCTGCTT
>NW_008824762.1:691432-708652 GCF_000699105.1 Pygoscelis adeliae | reverse complement strand
CTGCTGAAGTCTGTGTAAGTCACATCCACTCCCCTGCACTTCCAAGGATGCCGTATTATGCCTTGAAAGCCACATATTATGTTATTATCAAGTGATGTACTCTTAAAGATCCTTGCCTGATAAATGCCTTCACTTTCTGGGTAACACCACTTCAAGTTAAGTTAGCAACTCAGAAGGTTGCTTCTTAGAGAAAAGTTACTCATATGAACTTATAATTAGTGTTTTGTCCTCTGTGACCCAGTTTTGGAAGTTAGAATAGTCTCATTGTCCAGCTGGGTCTCACCCCTCTGCTGCCATTTAGCACAAAGGGAGGGGGCTTGAGCCCTTAAAGCAGCCTCCAGGTCCCAGGGAATGATGGCACTTCCAAGGGCCGTGTTTTCTCCCATCAGGTCAGCAAAGAAAATAGGACAAGACATGACAATAACCTGGACAGAACTTTTGTTTCTGTCTGTGGATTGTCTGGGATTTGTCAGCTCCAAGCTTTCTGCTGAGATCCTTCTTTTCCAAGTTTGATATGTACAATATTGATGGATATACCTATCATGTTGATTCCTTTTATGACTAAGGGAAAGCAATAGGAGTTTCCAGGCCATGATTCATCTAATCTTTTTTAAACATGTAATTTAGGCTGCGACAAATTGCAACTGAGAAATTCCTATTTCTGTCCACTCTCCATAAAAAGTCTAGACTACCTTCTTTAGATATGGATGCTAACCCTGAAGACTTTACAAGTTAGATGACATGCATCCCACCATCCATGACATGACTCTCACCATCTGTGTCTGTATTGCTCATTGCTTGTTGGCAATAGATATAATAGTATAGACAAATCTATATTCGATACTGCAGTAGGTGGTCTGAATGTGGTCTGGAAATGTTAGCTAGGATTTGCCAGTATATATACGCAAATATATTAGGCACAATAAAATCACAGTGACTGGCACGTTACAATAAAAACAGGCTTTTACTGGATGAGGTATCTTTGAGTAGTCTAGACTTCGATTCTTTGTTCTGCTCAGTTTTATTGATATATCTGGACTAGATTTTTATTTTGATTTTTTCCCCCTGCAAGTAGCACATGCCCATAATCCATGAATAACAAGACAGGGGGAATCTGGCATGGCTGGACAAATATTTTTGTACATCCAGGAAGAAGGAAATGACTGGATTCATCACTGGTGGGACAATACTAGGAAGCTATTTATGTTCTTTATTAGGAAGATGTATTTTCCCAGGCCCCAGGAAAAATGAGGTGATGCTTTGTGCACTTTATATGAGCCTAGCAGCAAAGTGAAGAAGCAGGAGAAACTGGGTCTGGCAGACTTGTGGGCAGGCATTGAGGAACACTGAACAGTCAAACCTCAGAGGTAATTTTCCTGTTCCTGTCTTCTGTCCTCAGTTGTGAAAAAAATGTGCTAGTGGGGAAGGGATACACAGGGACTCTGTGAGACAGCAAAAGAAAATTGAGGGAGGGAAGCTGATGTGGTGAAACTGATATCTAGTGGGTATCAACTGAGAGAAAAAGTAGTGATTCAGTGATTCCATCTTCAAACAGAATAATATTTTGCACGTAATTCTGCAGGCCTATCACCCAAATCTTTTAACTTTTTCATTAATAACCTGCCTGATGCAATAGAAATTATGTTTATTAAAACTATAAGTGTAACCTGTGAGGGACTTGCAAAGACACTGGAGAAGAAGATAAGAATTCAAACTAATTCTGGTATGTTGGAGACATGGTTGGGAAAAATCTGGGATGACATAATATAAAAATAGAATGTATGAGATACCAGAGTGAGAAAGGAAAAATCAAGTGCGCAAACAGAAGATGGAGAATAGGTAGCAGTTCTTCAGACAGTTGAAGAGTGCTAACGGTTGAACAAGTCATGTCATGTTCATGATGTCATGGGAAAAGCAAACATATAAGCAGGAGTATGACCTGTAAAATATAGAAAATTATCTGAGCGTTGACAAGGCTTTAGATGAACTACCATGTGTAGCTTTCTATACTACACTGCAGAAAAGATATGAAGCAATTGAAGAGAGTTCAGGGGAGACCTAGTGAATGATCATTGCTCTAGTAAACATGACCTGTGATAAAATGTTCGGAGGAAAAAAATGGTGGTTTAGGCCCCTGGGCTAAAGAAAAGATGCCCGACTAGAGAAATGATCACAAATATACAAATACGTATAAAGCTGCTGTTTTCCATGGTTGCAGAGCCAAGACCAGAAGTATCAGGACCAAAATGCAGTTCCAGTCTAAAGGGCTATGTAGTCACTTGATGATGACAATACTATGTGATGTGAGAGCCGATATTACACCAGCCAGTGTTAATGGAGAAGAAAAGGGCTCCTTAGTCTGCTACTAATTCCATACCTAGGTTCTGTTCTAAACATTTTATTGCCTTGGCTTAATTTGGACCTGAAATAATGTTTATGTTCTACCCCAACATCTAGAATGGTATATAGAGAAAAAGATAATAATAGGAAAAATTACAATATAAGAAGGAAGCCTAAATAATCTTAGATCAAAACAGAAAAAATACTCTTTTCACTATGAACATTTTTTGATTTGCATATTTGTTTAAAAGAAATAATTTCTCCCAGCTGCCAGTTTGAAGGTTTAAAAAACCCCAAACACTCAGTTCTCAAACTGGGTAGTATCAAAGGAATTAATTAATTCCACTTGGTTAATTAATTTGGTTTGATGGACTTCAACATTACAAGGCAGGGTGGCATATTAGATTAGATTCCCTGGATATGTATTAAGTAATAATAATGACAATAACACAAATCTTGTGTTGTAGTACTTGTAGACAGTAATTTAAAGACTTAATTTAGAAGTGGGCGTTTCTCTTTCTAGGTTGTAGCTTGCATTAGTTTGTTCTGTGGTTTGGAGGGTGACACTGGGGACTATCAGAAACTGTGTTCAAAATGAGACCCTGTCTCTGGGAGGTGAGGTAGATCATATTAACATTTCTTTTGAAGAATCTCTTCATGTCAGTAGGAGCTCTGGGGTTTCTGTTTGCACTGGGAAGAAAATACAATGCAACCAAAGCAGAAAGATAGCAGAAATCCCTGGGAAAAAGGCCTGATTATCTTAGGCCTTTGTATTTAAAAACACATCAGAATATTTTCCCGCCCTTTTTTCATCTCCTGCTCTCTTATCTCTGACTCATTCTGCACCATATAACATCTTCCAAATTATTATTATTAATAGTATTATTTTTATTATTAGTAGTATTACTATTTGCCCCTTCTCTTTTCTTTGTACTTGAACTGGAAGCCCTAACTTTTGTCATGGTGAGGCCCAAATACAAGGAGCCTGAAGCTAAAACAGAATAAGAACAGCAGCTGGAATCATCTCCATGGAAAAGGAGAGGAGAGGAGAGGAGAGGAGGTATTATTTGTATTATTTGTATTATTTGTATTATTTGTATTATTTGTATTATTTGTATTATTTGTATTATTTGTATTATTTGTATTATTTGTATTATTTGTATTATTTGTATTATTTGTATTATTTGTATTATTTGTATTATTTGTATTATTTGTATTATTTGTATTATTTGTATTATTTGTATTATTTGTATTATTTGTATTATTTAGGAAAGGAAAGAAAAAGAAAGGAAAGGAAAGGAAAGGAAAGGAAAGGAAAGGAAAGGAAAGGAAAGGAAAGGAAAGGAAAGGAAAGGAAAGGAAAGGAGTCAGGATGATGTCCTGGGATCCCTAACACTTGCACTGGCTCCTTCCTCTCCTCTTATACTACACTGAGAGGAGCTTTGCAATTGCCAAGGCAGGAAGGAATCCTCGGCAGCCGCTGCTTGGCTCCTGCTTTCCAGGAAGAGCAAGAGGAAGGAGACAGCAGTGCCTGGATAACCAGCTAGACAGGCATCCAAAAATGTCCTTACCATTTTGTCATACCAGTTTTTCCCTGTGCAGCTCTGGGGCCCCAGCCAATATCAGGGCTAAAATGCCAGGGCGAGCAGAAGGGCAGTCATCCCGTCTTCCTAGGCATGCACTGGGCTTCCTGCACAACCACATCCCTGCTCGCACAGGACAGCAACCTGTTACCGATGGAAGGCCCCATACAGCCTTCCGCTGGAAGACATTCTGAGGGGGATATCACAGTGTCTTTGGTTTTCTTTGCTGTTTAGATATTTTCCTTCAGAAAGAGATAACGGCTTGCAGAATTTAGACCTGCGCTTTCTCTCTGGAAAACTATCTCCTTTTCCTTTTCTCCATTCCTAGCTCCGGCCTTGTTTCATTACCTCCCTCCATTGCCCATCATACCTGTTTACTCTTTTCCTTTTTACCCGGTTCCACTTCTTTCTGTTCCTGTTTTCTTATTCTCAAGAAAAAAGTGAGAACTCTTCGTATTCCCTCAAGCCTCCTTATTTCTTGTTTAAAGTGTCTCAGCCCCTCTCAGAGCCTGGATTTTTCTTTATAGGAAAAAAACAAAAGGTCTAACATCCTTCCCCTATCTCTGAACTAAGGCATCTTGAAAAAGGCAGGCTCAGATAAACATGTATTCATCTCCGGCGCTCCCAGATGCATCTCAGACAGTCTCCTTTATGGGAGCAAGATAAGACAGTTTTGTGCAGGAGATGAGTATCTGCAAGCAGCATTAAGAACAAGAGGTCTAGTCACCAGCAGGGGAAAAGAGATTGCTTAAGCCCTCAGCTTCTGTCACAAAGACTGTCCTCTCATGAATCAGAAGCGCACTGGGATGTCTCTCTGACACTGCATTGTAGCACAAGATACCTTTCAACAGCCAAAAGGCCAGGAACAGAAGGATAAACTCACCTCTATTACATGGGAGACTTTCAGGTAGCCTGCGATGCACATCTAAGCACTAGGTAGGTGGATGACTCACAACAAAGGCTTTGCGAGGGGAGATTTTAGTTTTGATGTCCATGGGGCTGAATGAGCCCTGCATAAACACAGTGGAGGAAAAGGATGCCACACATCGCACACCCACAAGCCTTGGTCTCAAGGGATTGTGTTACAGGAAGGAAAATACATTCCAGCAAAGGCCTGATCCTGGTACCCTCTCCCTTACTTGGGAGCATTTTTCTGTCACAATTAATCAAGGACACAGCACTCCTGCTCTTACTAACCCTGACTGAGAAGAAGAGATATCCCTAGTCCCAGTGGCTGATGCTAGTGCTGTTTCAGCAAAAGGACTGAAAATCCATACTTTGTGACAGGTGGTGGTGGTTGTGGCTAAAATGAGTCTGCAGAGGTGCAGAAAAAGGAAGTCCAGGGAGGAATGTGAGTATAAATGTCCCAGTGGGGGACTAAAGGAGAGGTCCTGGAGTTCGAATGTCATTTAGCTGCTTTGTGTTTTCTTTTCTTTCTTTTGAAAAAAATAAAAGAAAAAAAAAAGAAAAAAGAAGAAGGAAAAAAGAAAAACGGAAAAAGGAAAAAGTGACCTTTGTGGAGGAATCCCTACAAAATTACTAGGGCACCTGGGAAGGGTGCGGAAAATGTTTTTCTGAGAGCAGAGAGAGGTACATAAACTGGGTTTTGTGGTATGAACTTAACAGTGAAATTTCAGCAGTGAATTCCCTTTTCAGAAGGTTCAGGCTGTTTACTTTCATGTAAGGCTGCCTCTCCCCTCGTGTTATCACTGTCAGAGGTCAAATCCTGAGCAGTTAAAAAAAAAAAAAAAAGTGTTATTTTAAAGCTATTTATATTTCTAGTCAGGATTGTAAGGCAGGACCTGCTAGCCCACAGAAGAGTCAGTGAAGTGCAAACTCTTTCATATCTAGGAAATGAGTTGGGTCAGGTAAGAATCAAGCATTGTTAGTGCCCCACAGCTGATGGCTGGTCTATGTGCAATGACTTTCTTGCTCTGACTGCTCTCTGGTGTGAATTAAAGTTGGCAGTTTTAGCCAGCAGAAGGAATGAATAGGTCAAATTGGTTGAGTTGTGTTGTCCATGACTCTGGATCTCTGACACTTACCTGAGGGGCTGGCCCCTGGTCCCAGTATGTTTGTGCTGCTGTTCCCCTGGTTCAAAAAGAAAACACAGGTATCGTAATAGGAGCAGATAGTGATGACTGCCAGCAAGCCTCTTAGCTTCCTTTTTACTAGACTAAACAAGCGCAGATCCTTTAACCCCTCTTTGGAGGTTGTGTGCTGTTCTGGTAGCCATGAGTGGCTTGGTTTTAGCTACCATTTCATAAAATATAAAAATCGCTTTTGATAGGTGATTGATGGTAAAATGCTTAGATTTTAAAGGTAAACCTCAGCCATGGAAGGTACTGTAGAAAGTTATCACATAATTTCAAACCCTGGGCTCAGGGTTTTAGCTGAGGATGGATTGCCTTTATACTGAGTCAATCTGCAAATTCTCTAAGCAAATAAAGATGCTACAGCATTTATACTGTATGTGTGTTGTTCTACAACATATTCAGGGCTTTCAGATACAATAAGGAAAGAACTAAACCTAACATTTCTCCTTTAAACTGTGAAGGTCCTGTTGTTTACAATTAATTTTTTATGTCATTTAAAGGCAATTTACTTCAACAGCTCACTTGTGAAACCATTTATTCAGGACAAAACTGTAACACAAAGCACTGAGGACAAGGCAACTGAAATGATCCTCCCACTCTCTCCCTATTAGCAAGGATATTGGCTTCTGTTCCACTTTATAGGTTTGGATACCTTGCGGACAGTGTTAGCATTCTGGCTTTTGTGGTGTAGAACTAATTTTTTGAAAAGACTTTTATTAAATTCTTTGAATTTTTCTGTTTTAAAAGCATGATGAATCAGACTACTCCATAATGTTGTTTTGCATGTGTTTTTTTTAAATCAAGGTTGAATCTTACATTCCTGTTTGAATGCACGAGTCACGATTTGTTTGACATTTTTAACAAATATACTCCTTTCTTCATTATTTTCCTTTTTTCCAAAATAACTGCCACGTCATCCTATGAACTCATTACTTGACCATGTGTTTGTTCATTTAGAGATGAAGGAAGTGGGAGAAGGGAAAACAGTCTTTCCTGCTAACATCCAGTCTCAAATATTTATTTTTCTATAAAGTAAATCAAGCATTGAAAGAACAAATTGTTTAAAATTAATACCAAAAAAGTCAAAAGTCTTTTAAAACATATTTTAAAACCAGATGCTTTCCTTTGGAAACTGCAAAACCAGAAGAGTGTCCAGCAGTGTGTCACAGTCTAGAGCAGTGGTTGCATCCATGAAACAAAAACAAAGCAAATGCTTCATCAACAGCAAACCAGACTGCAGAAAATTCCCTCTCCACAGAGTTATGCTAGTCTTTATTTTGGCACTGTGGGTACCCTGAGAGAAATAATTCAATTAATTAATATTTGAGGAAGCAAGAAAAAAGGCAAGAGAGTAAAACAAGCAAATAACCTGCATGAGCAAACAAAAAAGTACCCTAATGGGAAAACAAATGTTATTTGTCTGACCAAATTTGGCTTCTTATGTGAGGTGGCAGCTCTGGGGTCTTGCTGACTTCACCACTCAAATGTCACCTTCTGTCATGGGAAGCAGCAGCTCTGCTTCTGGTGATGCCTTGGAACTATCCAGGATCTTGTGACTCTCCCAGAGGCACACATCCAGAGAACTTGCAGTGCAGGCTTTTGACTCTTCACAGAAGTGCTGCCGTCAGGCAAAGTCAAGAAAAAAAAAAAAAAAGTCTGCAATTTCGACAGATATGACTCTTTTCAAGGTGTTACATCACCTTCTACCTTCTCATTTTGAGCACTCTCTTAATGATTATCTGATTCATGTTCATGTTAATGTGTTTCTGATCAGAGCCCTTCTGTAACACAGGGGACCGCTGGCAGCAGGGAAATAGTTAACAGGTAGGGGGGTTCAGGAAATAAGAGAAGAAGGGCTTTGAATCCTGCTTTCAGGAATAGCCTGCACTTCCAGATGAAGCTGATATGCTTGCTCCTGATGATAACACTTTTCTGACCAGCTCTTCCTCCTGCTTGTAGAGGAGGGGAAAAATAAACACATGGGGAGTTATCACGTCTTGAAAAAAGAATCACTTCAGGGTTAATTAAGCTCACAAATCAAAGGGAGATGTTCAGAGGGAGGCCTGTTCAGAGCACGTAAGCCAATGCCTGACAAGATCCAAGGAGGAACAGGATTGCTATGAGTCAGAAGAAGGGGTAAAAAATAATAATCACCAATAAAAACCATGACCGAGACCCATTTTCATAGATTCCCAGTGGAAATATTCTGAAAAATTTTGATGGAACTGGATTGTTAATATTTATGAAGCCAGGCAAGACCTCCAGATGGAAGCTGCTCTGTAAGTGCAAAGCTTTGCTATTAATATTTATTAATCTGAAAGTGCTTATTTAGTTTTTAGGCAATTTTTGCTCCATCCTTTTCCCAAGAAAACTAACACTAGATCTGTGGGATCTGTGAATTCTCAGCTTCCCTCTGCTGCCTGTGATGTAAATTGCACTTCAAAGAAAAATTAAAGGAAATACAGAAGATAGTTCAGAAAGTCACAATGTGAAGGCTCGAGACTTGTTTGCAGAGAGCATTCCTTGCAAGTGCTGAACGTTTGGACTCTGCATTGAGCAATACAAACAAAGTTTTCAGACCTGATCCTGTGGCCTCTATGAAGTATGAAGTCACAGGGAGAAGATCGTGCCCACAGGAACTTCCTCCCAAGGTCATGGATATTTTGGTCATGTTTATACTGATGGGTGTTACTAGATGGTGTTTTAGGATGGCAAGGATGCACACCACCTTCTTGCCCGGAGCCATGTGACAATGCTTCAGTGGTGCTAGAACTCATATAATGTAAGCGAGAGGACAGTTATGTGGGCATCATGGCTATGTCTACACTGCAGCTTGGGTAGTCCTGGTCCCCTGATCATCCAGACTAGCCCACCCAGGTTCCCTCTGTGACTAAGTTGGGATGTCCTTCCGGAGGAATCCAGGGAATGAAACACATCAGATTTTGTCATCGTGTGCAGCTGGGAGATGGCCAAGCTGTGCATCCAGCAGCCAGGACTGCAGAACTGTCACAGCAGGGCATAGTGTGGCTCAGTTGCCCTTACTCAGGGGTCTAAATTGTGGTACTGAGTTAAAAAACTGATGAAAGCCTTTTTGTGTTCAGAAAAGGGAATGAACAGAACCAAAAGTTCCTGCAAAGCCTATGCAGGCAAGTAAAAGTTTCCTCTGCACTCATCAGGCCTAAACCTAATGACTAGAAGGAATCAATGAAATTTGCTGCCCGTAATCTCACTGATTTGAAAGAAATCACCCTTAAGCACGACTTAGAGAAGGCTCATTTTTTTAATCAAATTTAACAAAAGGAAACAGAAACTCTACTCTCATAAAAAAATGTTCTATAAATGGCCAAACTCATTTTAGTCAATGGGTTCACATGAATTTTTTATTCCTTTTGGAGAAAAAGAAACACAGAACATTGGCAGTTCCTTTGAAAAAGTCATATATCTTTTAGTAAAATGTCGGGTCTTGAAAAAATAATTACATGATTATAGTGAAAGGTAAGCTGGTGCTTTATGTCCCCCTTGACATGAATATGCTTCTTATTATACGCAAATATTTTGAATAATTGTCCTTGTTTATTCAAGAACCAAGATGCTGGCTTTTTGCTAATACAATTAAAATCTTATTCTCCCACCAAAAAAAAAAAAAGAAAAACTTTTTTTCCCCTCTAATGAAACAGAAACATTAAAATAAATAATTTTTTGCATTTATTATTGCAAAAATTTGCTTAAGCAAAGCAAAACAAAGGAAACTCCTCCCCAACCACTAAGTCTCCATGTTGGCATAGTATTATTAGAGACATGAAAAAGCCACTAGCAGTTTACATCTCCTAACATAGTTTGCCTTTTGTCTAAATGATCTAATATGGGGTGAAGTGAACTCACTTTTCTCAGACTCTTGGTGGGACATGAGATGGCTCAAAACCCCTGTCACATTTTGGCAGCACAAGACTGAAGCTAGTACAGCAAACCACACAGCAAAGAGAGCTCCTTGGGCTTGGCAGTGCAATAGTACAGCTAGAGGCTGTTGGTTGACTCAAAAGGGTGTTTGTGAGATTTCTAGTCCAGTCAGGTCAGAGCTTCGGCCTATGCCTCATCCCTCCATTCTTTCTAAGTCTTCCTACAATTTGGAAAAAATGAAAGAAGAAAAGCCAAATGCGGTTTTCTGATTTCAGCAAACACTGTAGCCTCTTCTGCCTCCTAAGATCAGACTTCCACAAGTTTTATATAATTCCAGATTCAGCACTGGCCTGAACTCTTCTATGGCAGGAATGAGCAGAGCTGCAGATGTTGCAGTCCTCCAGCAGGTACCCTGTGCTCAGCTCATCCCAAGGCCACAGAGAGGCTGTGACCCTGTGCTGTGCAGACATTTGGATGGGAAGTGCTTGAGTTGTAGGACTTGCTGTGCCTGTGGTTGAAACTGTGCTTCTTTTCCCAGGACAGATGGTCCTGCAGGTGACCGTGTCCTGCTCCAGTCTGAACGGTGCTTAAGCACAGAGCTGCCGAGTGCTCTCTTTTCCCTACTGGATAACAACGCTTTCTTCTAAATATGTTGTTCTGGGTATATCTTTAGCCTGGAGAAAAGGAGGCTGAGGGGAGACCTCATCGCTCTCTACAACTACCTGAAAGGAGGCTGTAGTGAGGTGGGTGTTGGTCTCTTCTCCCAAGTAACTGGCAAAAGGACGAGAGGAAATGGCCTCAAGTTGTGCCAGGGGAGGTTTAGATTGGATGTGAGGAAAAATTTCTTTACTGAAAGAGTAGTTAAACGTTGGAACAGGCTGCCCAGGGAAGTGGTTGAGTCACCATCCCTGGAAGTATTTAAAAGACGTGTAGATGAGGTGCTTAGGGACATGGTTTAGTAGGCATGGTGGTGTTGGGTTGACGGTTGGACTAGATGATCTTGGAGGTCTCTTCCAGCCTTAATGATTCTATGATTCTATATCTTGACTCCTCTGGGGTGCCCAGTTCTGAATGGCAGCGGTGATACCATCCTTCCCTTCCCACTGTGTTCTGATTTTACTCTACTTCCTAAAGGTATCTGTATGAGTAAACCTCAAAGCTTTCGTCATTTTGAGAATACACATCTACTGTTGGTAGCAGCAGTGCACCTGCAAATGTAATCCCCTGCTCCCATTCTTATCGGAAAAATAGAAATGAGTGGAACTTGACATTGTGTGGTTATTTGTCCCCTCTGTATTATGCCAGGTTGTTATTGTTGTTTTCCTTTCACCTTTCTCATTCTTGCCTTGTATTTTTATAAATGTGGTTTCTCAGATGTGCATCTTTATATCTAAAATAACATGAATGGGTAACAGCGCAGGAGGAAGAAAATCTCTCTCTGCTGAAGATGTTGCTCATACCTCTGCAGCCCTCAGAACTCCTCAGTGATCTCTGCTCCCTCAAGGTGAAACTGTTCTCAGTGTAATCTTTGTCAAACTTACAAAGAAGTAGCCTGAGTATAACACAGTTTGGTTTTAGAAATCTTTCCTTTCCCTTCCTTCATGTCAGACGCTCTGCTCCTCATCGTGTGTGTTCCTTGTGAGCTGAGGACAAACACCCTTACATACATGCACACAGCAACACGGTTCAGTTGTCATAGTGATGTCTCTCTGAGATGTGTTACAACCTGCTGGTTAAAAGGAAAAGTAGGTTCTCCCCACACTACATCCAAGGTTTAACTTCAAGGTGTGGAGGTGTGCTCTCCCTGCCCTGCTTAAGCAATGACCACCAGTGGGGGTCGCTGTGGCTGTATCCAGATTGTGCTGGACTTCGGGGATGGATGGCAACACGGTAGCCAAGGGCTGCCTGGAGCAGTGAGTCAAACGACTTGCTGATATGTAAATACGACTATAAGTCAATCATCTTACTCTGTAAATAGTGGACAGCCCAGGGCCTGTTCAGCTCTCCTGCATGGCAGTGGGCTGCACGGCGGGATCTCCCCTTGAGTAGGGACGCCTCTCAAGGTTACTCCTCGAGGTTGAGAGATTCCTTGCCGCAACAGATACTCAGTAAGTGACTAATAACATGCTAAACTTCGAAATCTTAGCTAAGTGATATAAAGGATTGATTGTGCATATATAATCCTTTAGACATAAACCTTCGACCAAGTCTGGGACTAGGTTTGGATCCAGCCACACCCAGATTCCTCTCTGAGAAGTTTAGAAAGCAAGGGGGTCCTTTCTGAAGCTCATGACTCAACAGGAGGGTCTCCCTGACAGTTTTGTCTGACCCTGTCCTCTATGCAGTAAATAATCAAGTGTACCTTGCCATCGAATCTTGTTCACTGTCGCATTTACCATTGAACTTTGTTAATTCATGCTTTAACTCATGGTTTTCTATCAATAAAGTATCATTGCTTCTCTCTTACAGGTGAAGCGCAGTCTCACTCCATCTGCGACACAGGGGAACTACCAGATCCTTCCAGCATGACATTGTCTGCAGATGTAATACATATATTCTTCATTCCATCATCCAGGTTCTTAATAACTCAGGCTGTGAGACTCCTGGGGAACCTCACACAATATATTATTCTCTTTTAACAAGAAAACATTGTTACTTGTTTTATAGTATAGTTTTGTCACATTTCAATTGATTTCAAAGTACAAGTTTTTCTAAAATTTTAGTGAGAATTCATTAAAAGAGTTACTAATGTGAAGCTGTAGCAGACATGCTACTTCTCTCCTATCTGATGCACTACTTCTCTCCTGTTTGTCTTTCACGGACAGCCCCAATATATGTATTTTCTTAATAAGTTATTGAACCCAGTCTTACCCTTTGAGTAATTAATGTTGGAGTTCAATAAGTCTCTTACTAAACTGCTAAATTTTCTGTTCCCTCAACAATAATGTACTTACTGCCACGTTTAGCAGCTTTTGAAATTATGATGACCTACAATGAATAAAATGGTTTTCAAATTATGAATTTCCCAACTTCACCTATCCAAGGAGCTAGAGGAATAATTACTCTTATCTACTACTTTGTTGATCACCTGTTGTTCTTAGATCTTTCTGTTCTTACTATCTGCTTTGTACCCTTCTCCAAGTGTCTCTCCCCATAAGTGTGTGTTCTCTTAGGAGAAAACAAAATTTATATTGTTCTGAGTCCTTGAAATGACTCCCCTGTCAAGTGCAGATAAGTTCTAGTTCAAGATGAAAAGACACTTCTCACCTTTACACTAGGATAGTCTATATCCCCCCACAACAAAGATCCCTACACTTCAGTCCCTGCCTATCTCTTTAATCTCCACTTTTATCTTCCCCAGGCATGTTTCTTCTAGCCATGATTTTCTTCTGAGCAAGCTGCATGCTTCACACTCAATTTTTTATAAAGCATCTCCCAATGCACACAATACTTTTCCAGTGAATCTGGGCCTGAGGCTTCTCTGTTCTCCCTTGTTAACTGAACTTTTCAAGGTGGGAACTGCTCATTCTGATTTCCTGGAAATACAGTTCATTGTCCTGATAATACTGTTTGGGGAAGAAAATTAAATTAATTTAATGATGATGACATATTTATTCCAACATTCTCTTTAGATGCTGGGAATAGAGACCTTGGGATCACCAAAAGCAGATCTTCCATGTCTAGTATAATTATGATTAAGACTCTAGCTTGTTCTGAAATAGTTTGGTTTTCTACTTATTTACAGAAATTCAATGGCAAAGGCACCCAGGAAAGCAAAGGTAGCCCCTAACTGCTTTCAGCTTATGGTCAACTGATGGAGTCCAACTGGTAGCATAAAATATTTATATTCAGGTAACAAATCAATGAAGTCGTAAAATGAATCTTCATTCATTATTCTTCACACATGCAGATACATACATATCTGCTCACTGCAAAAAGCCTTTGCTTCATGGCTGGATGGTTGGTGTACCACACATAGATGGGAAGGAAACTTCAGCTCATGCTGCTTCTGCAGAGAATGCCTTTCCTTAGGGTGGTCCCTCTCCTATAATAATGGGAAAGCAGCTGGTCACTGAAGCTGTGGTGCTGAGACAAGTGGACAACTCAGGCAGACAGGTCACATTACGTATAGGTTGTGGCATTTTGAAATATTTTCTTTTTCTGAGTCCTCTTCTGTTCCGCCCTTCACATGCACACAGATACACACAGTCTCCTTCCTTCCTTCTGCACTTGATTTCAAGGTCCCACAGCTTAGATGTGTTCTTCTTGTGCTGCTCTAATGATTTTGGAATGTACTGGCTCAATTAAACAAAACTGGAAGTCAGTGGAGGGATGAAAGGAGCTGTGCAGTTACTGGTGTGGAACGCCAAGAGCTTCCGCAGGCTGGTTCCCATGGATAACGAAGGGGCAGTTGTGTGAGCTTCTGGAATGAGACATCTGTGTCTCACAGAGAAAATGATTCAGGCCCTGGCCGCAAGCACTTCCCCCCCCGCCCCCTAAGAGACTGCAAAGGGGAGGTGTCAAAATTTCTGCCTGAAGTGTGTCTAAGAAATGCTGTTTCACAGGACATATGGCTTTGTTTGTGAATCCTTAGTTACATTTTTCCCTACTCCATTTGTTGTGCAGTATGGTAGGTGCTGTTTGACTGCCTCCAGCCTCCCCAAACTTATCTCACACTTACACTGTGTAAGTGCAAATCTCTATTCAGACACAGGCTTAAGCATATCTTAGGGCAAGCCAGAACTGACCTAAGAGTGTGAACACAAAAGTAAAACCTCTCTGTTCTTTCTGCTGTATGCCTACCACCATGTAGCTCATTTGCTTTTGCAGTGAGAACACTGTCAAGTGGTCCAGTTGGTACTGGGGTACTTTCCAGGCAGAACTACATAAAACATGCCATAAGAGCAAATAGGGGAGTATAGGACACCTGGAGTTTAAATTGCTTTGCACACAGACAGGATGCACTGCCTTCTATCTCATATGCAGAGCTGGATTAAGGTTTACATCAGGCTGGCTTTTTGGCCTGTCACCCAAAGCATGATCTGTGCCTGGGCACTGATTTTGCTGGATGGCAGTAAAAAATCAGTTTGCAAGTGTGAATACTCTTTCCAGCACAGGTTTCCCTCTCCCATGTGCTCAGGGTGTTCAGCTTAGGAGTTAGCGTTCAGGTCTCTCTCTCATTTAACTGAAGTGTACTGGAAGCTCCTTCTGCATCTGAAGGGAAGTGAGGATTGTTGTCGCCGCTGCCCAAACACCCAGTCCTGCAGCTGACATGATCATTTGGTCTGCCATGCATGCTACATGATTCTCTTTGAAAAGTTCTTGAAAGTTTAGTGACCTTATACATGTGCTACACAATATCACAGGCAAGCTTGCTGCTAGCTTTTACTGAAATTATAAAAGTGAATACAAATCTACCCATTCCAGGAGACAAATGCTGATATTTTTACCATTCAGAAAGGAAACCCTTTCACAGGCATAGACCTATACACAGAGGGAGAGATGCTCTTTCCTCTTCCCTTACACCCATTTGTTTTATCCAGAAGCAGAGAAACATTTGGCTGAAAAGAAGCTGGTTTCAATTATTGCTTCTTTTATAACAATGAATCTTTAACATCTGGTAAGCCAGGTCAGTCCCACTGAACAGCACCCTGTTCTGTTTTAAAAAAAAGGATCCCTGTGTTCTCAGTAAATATGCAAGGACTGCATCTGAAAAAGTCACAGGCCTGTAGAAGGGACCATTGTGTAGTATGACCTCTGCTATAACACAGATTGTTGAAATGCCTGGAATTAAGTCCTGTTTAGATGAACAACATCCCTTGATTTTAGAAAGGCAAGTTACTGTGAATCTGCCCCGGTCATTGGTGGGGTGTTGCAAGGGTCAGGTACTCTCAGGAAGACCTCTACTTTACCAAATAAAGCACATTGTGTTTCTCTGAGCATATTCCCTTTACTGTTACTAAAATACATATCACAGTGTCCTGGACTGGTATCAGTGTCTATGTGACCGTAATTTTTGAATTTGATCATTAGACTGGTTGGCTTCTGACAGGCTGGAGCATTATTGCAATATAAGAGAGATCTCTGATGGAACACTTCTGGAAATGGTCATATTTTGAGATAGTTCTTCAAAGTCTTGGACAGATGTCATAGTTGATACCATTTTGTTCCTTTTTACTCTTCTTTCTAATCTTATGCTTAACGGCTATTCATTTCCTCCAATACTCTTGCTGAGGAGTGCTGCAGATGTTCAAGACTGAATAAGAGTTTGGAAGAAATAACCCTTGAGGAAGTAGGTGTACAACATAGACTCAGAAAATCTCCTGAGCTAAAATAATTGGAGTCTGGGGGGAATATTAGAAAGCAAGTATCATATATCCTTGCCTTGTTCTTATTCTCTCCTAGGAGTTCATTTGAGTTCAGTGCTGCATTCTGGCTAGAGACACCCTGGTGCTGAATCAGTAAGACTTTTCTTATGTCTTTTCTTATGGTGAGTGCTCATCTTAGGGATGAAGAAACTCTTCATAGTTGTTTGGTTTTTTTTTTTTTCTGGAGGACGTGCTACTCTCTTGATTCATTAGTGTACCCATACCAGAAGAAGTCTACAAGGATGTCCACATCATCACATGTTGTTATTAGGTTACATTTGTGCTCCTATTCACTACTCAGATCTTTGGTTAGATGTTTTGGCTGTGCTACTTCCAATAAAGAAAGTCATGGCTCTATCTTTCCCTTTATACACTTTGTACTAACAGGGAATGAGTGTTGGTAAGGTGTGTTAGGGTCTAGACTGTTGGGTCTAACATGTTAAACCTTCTGCATCCATCTGTGATTTCAGCAAATGACAAATGTGACTTTTTACTAAACTTGTGAGAAAGTAGTTAAGCAAGTGGGACTGGGAAGACAGTGATACAGCTACATTCACTGAATTACCTGGGATGAAATCACTTGCCAGAAGACATACCACAATTAGAATAGAATTCAGAATTTTGCCTAATTTCAGTCCAATGGCACTGTCCCAAGACAGTTCTAGTTCCTTATATGATGACTTCAGTAAAAGTCACGTGACAGTTGAATGTTTTTACTTATTCAGAATCATATTGGACCCTTAAAAGATAGAATCATAGAATCGTAGAATAGTTTGGGTTGGAAGGGACCTCTAAAGGTCATCTAGTCCAACCCCCCTGCCGTGGGCAGTGACATCTTCCACTACATCAGGTTGCTCAGAGCCCCATCCAACCTGACCTTCAATGTTTCCAGGGATGGGGCATCCACCACCTCTCTGGGAAACCTGGGCCAGTGTT
>NW_008824762.1:659101-690095 GCF_000699105.1 Pygoscelis adeliae | reverse complement strand
TGTCCACTGATGTAGTCACTCCATCAGAGAAGGCCACTAGGTTGGTCAGGCAGGACTTGCCCTTGGTGAAGCCATGTTGGCTGTCTCGAATCACCTCCCTGCCCTCAGGCAGGACTTGCCCTTGGTGAAGCCATGCTGGCTGTCTCGAATCACCTTCCTGTCCTCCATGTCCCTTAGCGTAGCTTCCAGGAGGATCTGTTCCATGATCTTCCCAGGCACAGAGGTGAGACTGACTGGCCTGTAGTTCCCTGGGTCTTCCTTTTTTCCCTTTTTAAAAATGGGGGTTATGTTTCCCCTTTTCCAGTCAGTGGGAACTTCACCGGACTACCACGACTTCTCAAATACGATGGTTAGCAACTTAGCAACTTCATCTGCCAGTTCCTTCAGGACCCGCGGATGGATCTCATTGGGTCCCGTGGACTTGTGCACCTTCAGGCGCCTTAGATGGTCTCGAACATGATGTTCTGGTGAAGACCGAGGACAAAAAGTCATTGAGTGCCTCCACCTTCTCCATGTCCCGGGTAACCAGGTCTCCTATTTCATTCTGGAGAGGGCCCACATTTTCCGTCGTCTTCCTTTTATCCCCGATGTACCTATAGAATGTTTTCTAGAATCTTTTCTTGTTGCCTTACGTACCTACAGAATCTTTTCTTTTCTCTCCCGACAAAGGTTTCACTCAGTGTGATTATTGTACTAAACAGCTACTAAAATGTCATCCATACAGATTATTGAATTTTCATTTTCAACAGGACCGTAGCACAGGCTGTCTGTTCAGCTTGCATTCTTGTATGATATGTTACCATTACCTTCAGTACTGTCTTGGCACACAAAGTTATTAGAAAGATGGTGCAATGAGAGATGGGTAGATGCAAGAGCTGATAGAAAAAGGTTGCCTAGGCAGTTGGGTAGCTGGTGCACAAATAGAAGTGCATATGATTATTTGCAGAGTATAGGTAGGACACACATCTTTATGAGTATATGGCAAAGCTGACTATCGTGAACATAAAGCACTGAGAATAGGTCATGTGACCTATTGGTTGGTCCCTCTGGTAGGAAATGAAAAACTTGGATGTGAGTTGAGAAAACAATGAGCACTGCCAGTCCTATCACTTTGGAGACATAGCCAAGTACAAATACTGAGCACTGGGAGGATTGCAGGCTTGATTGAAAGCTCGGCTTTATGCAATTTTTTCTTTTTTCTTTTTTTTTTTTAATGAACACATGAAATGCAAGCAAATACAGAAATGTTTAAATGTCGTCTGTTACAAATATATTTCATGACATCATCAGATCAAAAGAAAAAAAGCACACTATTGCTTCCTATTCTAAAGAAGAGTAGACTGGCAGTGACAGCTCTTTAGAACCCATTTGCTGTGGTAAATGACTAAAAATATTTGAAAGCACTTTTTGATTTTTTTTTTTTTTTTACAAAGCACCTGTTTTAGAACCAAATGAAGAAATGGAACTCCAGGGATATGATGAACATACAATCTGTATCATTCCAGTACCAAGAAGCACCAGATGCATAGAAACCTTTTTGTACTGTGTGCCTTATCAAAAAGATGGTGAAAGATAGCCCTAGGCTCAAGTTATTTATGCCCTAGATTGCTACAGGGATGGAAAAGACGAACTGTCATTATGCCTTTTTTTACAGAGGTGGGAACAGTAGCATAAAGCAACCATGTAATTTGCCTGGGTCACAGAAGGAAACTGTGACAGACTCAGGAAGGAAATCCAAACTGTTAAGATGTCCTCACCTTGGCATCCCTCCGCTTCATGAAGATCTTGAACGTGCAAACAAGGTCAGGATTGAACTTATCATTTTCAAAGTGTGGCATGGGACTTGTCCTGGATTACCTCAGTTGAAAATGTCTTCTAGCAACAGGTCTCCTATACCACTGTATGTCTGAGATATGCTTTTTCTGTATTTTCTTTAAAACCTATTTTCCCCTCCTGTTGTGAGGACTAGTTAATGACTCCTTTGTTGGAAACATGGGTTTATGGCTCAAGCTTTGGCACAAACAATTGCTGAGACAGTTAGCCAAAAAGTTTTCATCAGCAGAGATTTGCCTGTAGAAACATGGCTGCTTCCAGGATAATCAACTTGCAGTAATGATTGAACCTGCTGATTATGTACAGAAGTACTTAGACTAGAAATTTTGGCCAACACTAAACTTTTAACTGTTCAATACCAGTATTTATTGCACATCACAGCTCTGCAAGCTAGATTTCTTACTCAAAAGACTCTGTTTGCCAAAGACCGGTAGTCATGAGCAGATGTTGTTTGCATGATCTTGAATAGTGTGGTTTGCCTGAGAAAATAGGATAGACTTATGAAAATCATGGCTTCATAACACTGGCCTGTGCTTGTTATTTTCAAGAGAGGGTAGGGGGTTCCTTTGTCAGCTCTAAAAGCTAAGAAAAACTTCATCCAGTGTTTCAAATGTTCTGTCCATATTGTGTGTTCCTGACTTCCTCCTTCTCATCCTCCCAGAACTTTGGTCTGCAAAATCCACTCACTCAGAATTAGCTGTATTCCATCATCTATGATGGAAAGTAACCTTTGTGAGTCACCAAAAGTAAAGTGATCACTTGTTCATTTATCATGTGCAATTCTTGATGAGAAAAAATATTTTTTCTAAAGAGGAATGGGAGAGCCAGGACTGCATGTCTTTGTAGCAGATCAGGAATTTTCCATGAAGATCTGAACTTCGTGTACACTGTGTTTTATGTTTTAACTGGTGCTATAAGGGAACTGGAATTTCATTGTAGCAGTAAATTATGTGATTTAGAAATCAAATTTTACTCCAAATAAGATTCAGATGTTGAAGTTTCTCAGGGATAAAAATATTAGTTCAGGGTCAACTAAATTTTTGCAAACCCTTTTTTAGCTCAATACAACATGTTAAGTACATCAGGTTTTGGGAGGCATTTCACTTGGTTTTAGTTTTATTTGATTGTTTGGTAGTTGTTTTTTTGGAAGAAATTCCTGTCAACATGGATACATTCCCACCTAATGTTTCTATCTATCTGGATGAATTAACATTTCTGAAGGAAAACAGATAATGCAAGATTTATTTCTTGAACGTTTCTGGGTTTGGAGCTTGTTTTTTTTCTTTCTTCATCTGTAAAAGATGAGATAATGTAGCCTGAGAATGTGCTCTGAGGGCAGCAAGTAGCTGCCGTATCTCAGAGGAAGAAATGAGAAAGAATTAATCTCGGCAAGTCCCTGTCCCTCTCCTGGTTGTGACTGACACCATTTGCTGAAGTTATTTCCAGACACCCAGTCCCATGTGTCATGGGATAAGTCAGTCATTCAATCAGTCTCACAAAGCAAATCACATTAATAAACCCACCCTTTAGAAAAATGTCCACAGAGTTTTTCTTTACCTCTGGTACAAAAATATCTAACATATAAAGCATTATATTATCAAAAAGTGACATGTAGTTTTCAACAGATGTTTGCCAAATACCCGCATTGAATTACTCAATTGACCTCTGCAGTGCCAATGACCAAGCAATGGCTGGTAGTAATAGTGCTGTAGTGATCCAGTAGTAATGCAACTCCATTCGTTATTGCTTTCACTGGAACACAAGACGTGGCTGGCAAAGTCATCTTCTGCCACTGAATCCAGCTTATGTTACTATATACAGCAGTATCATATAGTTCCCTTAAGAAATTTATTAGCATCTGTCTTAAAACTGTTTACCTACTGATACTCTATGAAGCCATTTCTACAATCTTACTAACTTAGTGGGTAGGAAATGTCTGCTATTTTACATTTTTAATTTATTCAAGGCAAGCTTATGTCAATGTATTAATGGTCCCAAATAATCACTTAATTTAAATAGCTCCTTTAGCTCTTCTTTCTCCTTGGAGATTTATTTTCTCCCAATGATGTATTTACAGGGATCAGTTCTATAATCTCCCAGATTGTCTTATGTTAGAGCAAAAAGGACAAACTCTTCTATCCACGTGTGATAAGATAAGCTCTCCATGCCTCCAGTCAGCCTATCAGTGTTCTCTGTAACTGCTTATGTTTGATCTTATATTCCTTGAATGCAGCTGGCCAGAACAGTACACAATCTTCCAGAAAAACTCCCCATGTCATGCTGTTAATATTTCTGTGTCCATAATAGAAAAAGTTTGCCTGATTACCAGCCAGGATTGTGTGTGAGTTTTTGATGTAGTTCAAAGTATTGTCCACTACACCCAATGCCTGTCTCATTCTCTGTCATTTCCAGTTTCTGAGCTCATGGCCTGCAGCCTGTTAGTAGCCTCCAAGAATGTGACCTCCTGGTATACACAATTAAGTTTCATCTCATTCCTGTCAGCGTTTTCAAGGTTGTCCAGCTCTTCTTGTCTGGTATTCTGATCATGCTCTATTAATGATGCTTTTCAACTTAATTAGGGCACTCCCACTTTTGTGTCATGATTCTCATGAAAATAAGTAATCCTGGAGGAATTCCACTACTAATGCTTCTAGAACAATAGTTCTCATTTTAAGACAATCATCTGTTGTATCGCCTTTGGCTAGCTACTTGCTCACATCAATTAACTGAAAAATGTCAAATTTTTTCTGCACAAGGAATGCTTCCTGACAGAACCATCTTTTAGCTGATGACAATAGATTACCAGGACAAGTAGTAGAGGGATTCTTTCTTTCAACATTTAATGCTAAGTTAGAAAAACATGACCCACTGTCAAAGTACAACACAGAGGAATCTTGCAGTGTTAGTGGGCTGGACTTGATGGTCAAGCAAATCAAAATTTCTACATTTTGTGGCTGCCTAAAGGAAATGAAAAGAGTTTGTAATTGCAACCAAAATAAATGTCTGCAGCCTCTGCAATGCAAAACATCGGTTGAAATCAGTATAACTATCAGACAAAATAATGTTCTACTGTGTCTTGTTAGCCTGTCAAGCTAATCCATGCAAATAGTCTTTATGCATAACTGCCTTATTCAGATACTTGGATGTAATCCATCAAACACTTCTCATCCATTAAATATAATTATATGCTTTGTTGGAATAACCAGATGTTTAGTGCTAAGCTGAGCAGATGTCTGTGCTTCATACCGGAAGGTTACAAACCTATTTACACCAGCAATAAACTACAAGTATTAAAATGATGGAGCAAGTGAGTAGTTCTCACTTCATTTTGGCAAGTTGCCAGTAACTCATTCTCTTTGGATCAGCTTAAAAAAGGTACTAAGTTTACTACAGGATAAATTTGACATAGGAGTTCATAAAACTTGGCTGACATTTTGTAATGAGTGCAATGATGACCACTTTGGGTCCCTTAAATAGACTTAATTTACTTGCAGTGAGTTTGTTTGCAAAGATTTTGGGCCAGATTTTGGACAGGGATAAATAAAAGGCACATTGTTAGAATGGTTCCTTTTCACTCCAGGAATGTCTTTGGGGTGGGGAATGCAGCCTATATACTCAGAACAGTCTTTTGAAATGTAAGACTGGGTTTACACAAACCTCTCCCTTTGTTCAGTGCACCTCCTCCCTCTCTTTCCCGAAATTTGAGATCCAGATTCAAAGCTCTCAAGTCGTAGTCCCACTGAAATGTCCAAAATGTGTTTATTCTGAGACAAAAATAAGTGATAGCCGAGACTTTGTGGTCTTTCACCCAAATACATATATCTTACCCAACTTGCCTGAACTTTAATCTATTTTCACTGGTTTATCTGCAAGGAGAACTCTGCTAAAAAAAAAAAAAAAAAAAAAATTCCAATTAGAACTCTGCTGGAAACATGGAAATGGGTATTTTCTAAGGTGGTAACTAGAGCTGCAGGATTAATTTCCACGAGAGTGTATCTGCTATGTTATGCCTGCAGTCCAGTAAGCCACTTAAACACTTATGCACATAAATACTTTTACAGAATCCACCTTATAAAAATTTCTCAGACACACACAATAAACATTTTTTTAAAATAGTTTTGATGATCTAGAGAATTATCTTCCTTTTCTGTTTGTGGAATTCCTTTAATTTCTAAGCATTTCAGCAGTATCATGTAACCCTGAAATATATATCTTTCTTCAACTGAAAAAGTTACCTAGGACAAGTAAATAATCAGTACATCTGGTTTCTTGAGTTGACGCAATTCAGGATAAATGGTGGCAGGAGGAATGACTCATGAATGAAGGATCTTAGAGCAGGAAGAAAGTCTAGAAGTCCAAAGAGGAAGAGTGCTGGCTTGGGCATCTTTTTCTGTGGAAAGGCAAGAAGACATCCTCAAGAGGTGCTAGCACATTGGGGAGACATGAGGGAGCCAATAACTCTGCTGACTTCTGGAAGAAAAGTCTCAGGGAGGTAAACTCTGCTGGCATTTTGAACAAGGAACAGATAATGTGAGGCAGAAAGGGAAGTAATCCAATGTAAGGAGTCATGAATAGCAGTGGAGGGAACAGGTGTTCGTTGAGTGGACATCTGTCTGCCTGCTTGGGGTTTATCTGTTTTTCAAAGTAGGATTCCTCTGGGGTTAGTAAGGAACAGAAAGAAACTACAAGACAGAATTACCCAGAAGCAGAGAAAGAAGGTAATATGACATTGGTCAAAACATAGTTATATTCAAAGAATTAGATGGGAATCTGAAGGAAAAGACCATAGTGGCTTATGAAAAACTCTCACCAGGGACTCCGAGCTGGGGAAGATTTAGTTGCTACAGGGCACCAATAGTGTGGTTCGGCCTTGGTTAAAGAAGAAAGAAATATTTAAAACAGTGAAAAAAGCCTCACTTTTCTTTATTGATTATGGGGAATTCCTCTGAAAAGTCACATGGCATTATTTCTTTTTCCTGATCTGATGAGCTTTGCAAGATTTCTGGAATAAATTTTTCTCTAATATTCATCCCTGCACCTTTGAAGAAAAATATTCCTTTTTTCGTGCTCATAAACTATGATCAATTGCAGTTATGCACCCTGAAAATGTGGTTATAATTGCACTGGGCAACTAAGCTAAAATTGGGATGCAGGACCTTTACATCCATTTCTTCTCTCCCTATAGAACACATCCCATCCTCCCACAGAGCCTGAAGAATAAATAGATCCTTTTTAAACATTATCAAGGAGACAGCTTGTCATTGCATGTTAGCTGACTCATTAAGATTTCTATATTAACGATCATCTAGGCTGATGGAGGGCCATTGAGCTGTTAAGATAATCTCGCTCTAATATCTGCAAATACAAGTTCTGTTTTGAAAGTTTTCATGTGGTTTGCAGTTATTGAGTCATTTTTTTTACTTCTGAATGCAATCATGAAATGTTATTTCAGTAATAGCAAAACAGTTTAAGATTAAATTATTGAACAGCAACTATTACATCTCTGTATTTGTCTTCAGCTATTGGCAATCCTGTTTGAGCGGATGTGGTCTGAGCCTTTCTTTGGGTGTTGGATTCTCAATCTCTTTGACAAACTCTATTAGTTTACATTACTCAGCACTGGGTAATGCTGATCTGAAAAGGAGGGCAGCCTTGTGACAAAGAAGTTGGGTTTATTTCTGGTCTGTGACACAGACTGTCTGTGAGACATTAGATAAATCACATCATTTTTTTGGTCTTGATTTATTAGAAGAAATAGAGAGACATTGCTACTCTATTTCCATTATGATTTTTCCATTTCATTTATAGCATCATGACAGTGGAAGGTAGAAGCACACTGACATAGGTGTTCAGCAATCAGGACTTGCCTTCACCATTCTTAAATCCTAAAACTTCATTTCCTGTTTTTCTTTGCTACTGAATGTTTCTGGTTGACATTTTGCAGGTAACCAAAGTTATGAGCAGTAAAATGCAGTTTCACTTTTTAATAAATATTGACATTGTCTGAGAACAATATGATTCCTGCAAATGAACTCTAAAAAGATTGTTGCAGGTTGCAAATCCCATGATAAAAATCAGGACTGATGACAACTGTGGGAGCATCTTGTGTTGTGTATTGGTACTGTCTAGAACAAAGAGAACATTTTACTATGGAAAAAAATAATATAATATTCAAATCTCAATATCCTGTTTTATTAAGCTGGACCAAAGACCATTCCTGATGTAAATTCATTGACATGTGAACTGAAGTATGTGAAATATTGCTGAGGTTTATTTCTGCATTTTTAATCATACAAGGCAATCAATTAACAATCATGCTTCCCAGGGATCCTCTGCCAGAGGAATGGTATTAACTAAGGGATTCAATTATCACTTCTGTTCAGTTTGAATTCATATGGCACCATGATAAATGGCCTCTGCGGCTTGTAATAACAATAATTTGCACACATTTATTTTCTCTTGTTTACTTAATAATTAATATGCCACCCACAGTGACTATATGTGGTCTTGTTTACAAAACCTTCAGTAATCAATAATTGTTGCCCATGTGACACCAATAAAAAATAACCCCAAACATTGCTACGACAACTCTTTTCTAATGTTCTCACAGTAAAGCCCTGCCTGGCTTTTGGCACTGACCTGCCAAAAGCCATGGAATATGAAGGTTGAGTAGTTGTGACAGTTTCAGCTCTATATTTAGGAAAGTTGTTTCAAGATAGCCAAGCTGGCTTGCTCAGGAAAATTTAGTAGTGACACAGAGTACCATTGGGCAAATCATCTGGGAAATAGGTTTTCAGAAGTAGTTTGGCTATCTCAGCACTATTTCATACTGTGCAAGATGGAAACACCTGACTCAGTTCCTTAAGAGGGGCACCAAAATTGTTGCTTACTTTTACCAAAATACATGCACAGTTCTCTGTGAAATATAGAAAATGGATGGGAAGGAATAGCAGACTGCTTAAATAACACACTGCTTAAAACCTAGACTGCTTCTGTGATCAAATAGTCAATTCTGTCGCCAGTGGCTTATTTAATCTTCCTGTCATTTTTTGTAAAAGCCCAAAAGACCAGAGAACAAAATATTAATTTACTGAAATACTTAAATATTAATATAATCAGTCAAATCAGTCATTGAAAATACTAGGCTGCCAGTTACTAAATTAAAAAGAAAAACCTCTTCAGCCCCAAATGTCTGCACTTTCCCATGTCGTAATGAGTGAAGAATCCCTATTTTGCTGATGCATCACACATATGTAGAAATTAATAGCATAAAGAAGAAGAAGGATTTACACAGTGAATGACTCTGTTCCTTTCTAAGTGCCCATCATTTTCTGCTCTAGCTGGGCATCTGACAGGCATCTGCAACAGAGAGGGTATTGGGTTCCTGTAATGAGGCTGGCTGAGAGGTTAGAGATTTTCAATTGATTTCCAATACATCTGTTAAGAATTATTCACTTCAGGTGGTCCTGTACCCATGGGAAGCCAGTCTGAGTCCTGTTGACTTTTGGTTTAGGACAATGTTCTTTTTAAGGAAGACCGTTAACTTCCCAGACTGGCAAGTCTGACTTCTTAAGGAGCAGTGCAATCCCTAATGGGACTGAGTCCTACCACACCATTACTAAACTGACGTCCTCAATGCTCTCCAGACTGGGAAAGCCTGGACTGCCCAGATAGGTGCATGCCTAGCTGGATGGCATGCATCAGCAACAAACTTATGACTTCTTTCATTTCATTTCATTCAAGACCTTTGTGTATTTCTAGGAAACACAGACTCTTAGCCTGCTGTTTCTCTGAGATCTGTGACAGTCCAGATGTCATTGCTCTGTGCTTTCAGTGGATTTCAGGTAGAAGAAGCATTCACGACTGTGGATAAATAAATGAACAAAAGTTCACATACATAGACAGGTCACATATAAATCTCTGGGGTGCCTGACCACAATACCCACTGTCATCTCCAGGTTTGGTTAGGATGGGAATAGAGAGTGGTGGAGGCTTTGCTTTCCTAGGCTCTGCATTGTTCCACCCAGCCTTGGCCTTTTGCAATCCACTTCAGCATTATTTATTTGCTCAGCTCTGTGCATTGCTTCTCTAGTCCAGAAGGTAACTCTGAACAAAGAGAAATGTTGAGTTCTGCTTTACTACATTACATGTATAACAGGCAGGTGTAAAAGTTCAGATCTCCATGCCTCAAAGTTTGTGTGCCTTTGAAAACTAGGTTTCATCTAGGCATGTTTCTTCTAAATCCTACACATATTTTCATTGAAAATGCTGTAAAATACAGCAAGGTTAAGTCTTTTGGACTTCTTAAATTTTTAATCCAATCCATACTCTGCTAGAGGTGGGGAAAAAAGTAATGTGATAGCATCCTCCTTAACACCTATACAGCTGGGACATAAACTCAGTTTTATTAGAGGTCACTTTTGTACCAGAGGTAGCCAGAGTAAACTTGATCACTCCATAAAAATTCAGACCTTTTTGGCTGCATTTCAAGAAGAATCTTTTTTCACAGTCTGCTTTTGTGAAATGGTACTTGCTATTAGAACTCCACCAAACAGGCACTGATTTATTATTATTTTTATTTATTATTTAGGCAGAAGAGATTAAAGGCTAGCCAATATCTTAGCTGTATAACAGGTTATTTCATTCATCCAGTTTGCTTGCCAAAAAAATTGTTCTACCATTGGAGTATTTTGTTTTCTCTCTCTCTCTCCCAACCATGGAGTGATCTTATTATTGAGACCTGAAGACAGATATAATTTCAAATTTGTTATGCTTCCTTCTTTTAATCTTTTTTTTCCTCCTAACCAAGAATTTTAGTAAATAGACTAAGATCTATTTAATACTTAAATTACATTTACAGAAAGCCCACCATGCTGTAGAAAAATGATGAGTAGCTGGCAGCTCAGTTGTCTGCCTTGGTTCTGCTCATTGCTCCTGGGTGGTGTCCAGAGCTGCTATGCTACCAGCTGGCTCCCCTTCCAGGAAACATGAAACCAGCCTGGGGCCCTGAAACCTAAAACTAGGTTATGCCCCCTTCCTTCTGCCTTTAGGCATACTAGCTTGTAGTAGCGCATACCCTGCAAATAACCCTGACAGTTCCAGTGGTTCCAACCATGTGTTAAGACACTGTTGAGTATAAGGAAAAAAGACACGCTGATCCAGTGGATGGACTCTATAGAAACTGTGAATGGTTGCACAAGTAATTCTAGAGATGTCAATAGGGTATGACCCAAAAGTAGTTGCTTATTGATGACCTTATGAATTTCTTTGTTTAGTTGTGGCTTCTAGAATAGAAATCAGGATTGAAATTGTCCCTCTGCAGATGTAGTGGTGAGGGCTGCTCTTGTAGTAGCTCTGGCTGAACTTGAGACATGGAATAACTGAAGCTTTACCACCATCAAAGGAAGGGACCCTCCCTGTGACTGGGGCTATCTGCACAATTTGATATGGAGAGCAGATGTGGAGAGCTTCCAGTCTAAACTGAGAAGTGACATTTCTGCAGTTCAAACAATCATATTGGTTTGCAATAGATCTGCTGGTTGAAAAGGTGGTGAGGAGGGAAGCTGGTTTTCATTAACTTAAAAATATTTTTAGAGGGTGATTTTTGGCAAAAAAAAAGAGTGATATTTCATTGTGAGTCTACCAGAAACATTTCATTTAAATTGAGATAAGGTTCTGTACCATTTTTAAGCTTATTTCAAACCTTGTCTTCTTGTTTGTTTCCTTGTCTGGTTTTGTAATTTAAAAGCTTAGTTTTGGAAATGTTGAAACAGTTTGAACCTCTCTCCTTTCCCTTTTTAAAATGCAATGTGAGACCAACTCTTTAAATATTTTCTCCAAAACTTTATTTTCCTTCAGCAAAAGTTGCTCTCTATCTTAAAAAACAATAAAATAATTGCAGGAGAGAAAGGAAGTTTGCTCTAGTTTGGTAGAATGGAATTAAATAAAATGAGTGCCATCTACTGGTTGTGAGTTCTAATCTATAGATTCCTTAACCTCCTATGCACTTTGGCATTGCAGTGCTTGCCTTATATTAGAACTCATCTTTATTCAAGAAAGATAATAAAATACTTCATCTCTCCACTGTCTCATGCTTCTGGATGAGCAAAAGACATTCTGTTGGAGTCTTAAATTATAAGTAAAGACACTTTATAATTAAGAAGGTGCCATTAATCAAATCAACCAGCAGTAGCTCAGTGTTTTAATTATACACAAATATTGTATTTAGCCTCTTCCTTTTTGTTATTCATCACCTCCATCCACTAGACTGCTGTCTGTTTATTATTTATTAAATCCTACTGAAGACTTGCTATATTTTTTATGAGCATAAGAAAGGTGCTTCAGAACTGATACCAACATTGCTTTTTTAACCATAAAGCAGAAAGTCATATTTATATTTATAACTGGGTTATGTGTACTGTGCTCTTAGCTGTGTATGCATTTGCCTGTAGCAATAATTTCCATTTATTATATATAGTGACTTTTGATAATTCTACTTTTTCTTCCACACTTAGAGTGCACCCACACTAAATGGGATTTCTAATGGATTATTAACCTTTCTCTTAGGTAACAAAGTTAACTTTCAAGAGTAAGGGAACAGACAATAATAGACTTTAAAATTATCAAATCAACGAGATGCATCTTTGGTCTTATAAACTTCAATTCTGGAATCACATAAGGTTGTCAAATCAGTTCAAAATTAGCATGAATCAAGAACTCAATACTGGTTTAAAACAACTGATAATTTTGTTTTTCTTACTAAGAAAGCAGAACAGAGATCAAGAATTTCAGGTTTCCAAAAGTTATCAGGGTTTCAAAGTTATCTTTCATTTTAATTACTGTAAACCTTTGACCTTTCCAAACATGTAGTTGTTGGGGAAATAAAATCCCACACCCCAAATATATGATTCCTGGAATCTGAGAAGTACAGGATTTACTCCTCACCAAGAGGACTGAGATTTCAACTTGAATATGCTCAGATGGCAGCTGTAACTACCGTGCTGTTGAACACACTGAGGTTGGTCATGCAGACTGTGATTTGAATTGAAATTTGCATTCTGGGAAACCAGTGAAGTTCAGGTTAAAGCATCTAAATTACACCTCAATTCCTGTTTCGAACATTTCTTTCCTGTAGGATAGTTCAAACCCTTCAGATGAGCCCAGCCATTAAAAAATAATAATCATGGGGATATTGAGGTCAAATCTGGTGCTAGGACCCACCACTTTGTGAAAATTGAAATCTTAGTGTTATGTTTTATTTCCGATGTCAAAAGTCATGAGCTGTTCAGGATGCTCATCATGATGCTGGACACCTCACTGAGAGCTCAGTATGTGTCCTGATCATGGAGAAACAATTTGACTAACATCTACAAGCATGAAAAATGGGAGGGCAGTTTAGTCAAAAAGCAAAAGGCTGGAGACACCTGCTAGAAACGAATGAAGCAACTACCTCTTTTTGCTCACAATGGACCAGTGTATACCTGCTTCATCTTCATTGATTACATGCTTCTC
Source organism: Pygoscelis adeliae (assembly GCF_000699105.1). NCBI lineage: Eukaryota > Metazoa > Chordata > Aves > Sphenisciformes > Spheniscidae > Pygoscelis > Pygoscelis adeliae. The sequence goes on along the minus strand of NW_008824762.1, from coordinate 676,751 downwards.
ATGTTCTCCAATTCCCAGCTCCCTTTATTCATCCATTGTTGTTGTGATGAGCCCTAAAATAAAATAAAAAAAGAAATGTAAACAGAATTACAATAGCTGGTTGTAGATAGAGAAAAAAAAAAAGATGATATTGGCATTTATTCTCAGAGATTATTTGGAGGACAAAGAACAATTAAGGCTCCCTTGTTTATAGGCCTTTAAAAATCCAACTTTCGTTCTGGACTCAACCCACTTGCCTCCATATTCAGTAAAGGGGAAGAGAAAAAGAGAGAGAGGAAACTTTGGGAAAATCTGTTGTTCTTGAAGGTACTTCTCTTTGAGAAGACTTCCTATTCTCTCCTCAACAGCTGGGTCACAGATACAGATGGTGTCCAGCAGCATTTTTCATAGCCAGAATGGATGCTGGGCTGGGGACTGTGTTTGAATTTGTGAAAGGAAAAATGGCAGAGTGGGACAGGACAAAATTCGGTTCCTTGGGTTCACGGGTGGCACATGTCCCTGGCCTGAGTCTGTAGTATCCTTTAAGACAATAACTGCTGCCACAACTGAGCGGAAAGAGAACAATTTGTTTGCAGCAATTGTGACCCCATGGACTGATTGACAGCTTTATTTACAAATTGTGCAATTTGGCCTTGGCCTTTTGACAACTCCTTTCACAAAGGGTAGCTCATGCCTGAAGGAAAGTCATTGAAATACTTCTTTTGATGGCAAGATAATGATTCAGTCATTTTTCTGTGTGCTTGAAGGGTACTGTTGGACAGATCAATGCAACTGGAGAGTTTAAATGCCATGGACATTGTGGGGGGTCACAGCAGCACTATCATAAAGCTCAAGTTTTAACATAGATGTAATGAACTGGACTTCTGTAAACTGAAATCTATCATGGAAACATTTTTTTTTAATGAATTACCATGCTTTTTTTCTCCTCATTTGATTTCATCACTATCAACAGTAACCTATACTGTCTTAGCGATGGTTGCATAGACACATTGATATAATTTCAGCTACTTTTAGCCTTCTTAAAATTAGGCATTTAATTTAAGCCACTCAACTTCTGTAGTCAGAGGGGATGGATATTCCCCTCCAAAAGATCCCTCCCAACTACCTTTAGACAGGATAAGCGGTTGCTTGTGTTCATCTCATTCAGAAGGAGTTAATGTCCCCTGCCCTATTTCCGACAGCCATCAAGAGCACTTGACAGTCACAATCTCCACTATGAAATCTCTTCTATTTATCCTGCCAATGGCAGTTTGGACCTGCCCTGGTCTATGCAGACTATTTTCTCTCTTTGCTCTCTCCTTCTGGATGGTAGAACAAAGACAAAGCAACATGGACTAATTTGCACAGCTATTGCTGAGACCTCAGATTCTAATGAATGACTTCTGTCTCCAGAGTCCCTCAGTCTCATACCTTTGCAATGTTTATCTGCAGTGGAAGTACAAAGTTCCATGGAGGGCTCAGTTTTACAAAGTATTTTGTTGGTTTTTTTAATTTTAAAAATACTTTTACAGTTTACATAATAGTAATCCCATTATTTACACTCCTCTCACTCTCTAGGTCTTTTCTTAGCTCGTTATTTATGCTGGTAGCTACTAGTGATAGAAGAAAGGAAATACATATGAAAACCAATATGAATCCCTTCAGTTAGAATGTACTTGATCTGAGTTTTCTGGACAAAAGGTAGACAATGCCTCCATTGAGGCACTACAACATGAAGTGCTTCATGCACACTGTGGCAAATAAATCTTTAATAACATGTGGTCACAGCTTTTCCAAAAGCCTCATTTTCAATTCAAAATGAGTTGGTGCACTTTTGAATGATTGAGCTGGAGTGTGTATAGTGTTATGTTTGGACAAAAAAACCCTGTGCAATTTAACATAGACCCAGAGGTCCTACCTTCAAAGACTAGCACTCACTAAGAGTGTAGGACTTGGAAATCTGTATGGTGTAGTTGACATTATATAGTGGAGTTTGATGAAGGATCACCTAAGGAAGCAGACACCTAGCTGGCTCAAGAACTACAGAAAGAATAACTCATGAACACAGTACCCTACTCAAACAGCCACACTGCTGCCGGGACTAGGTTCACATTTTCCTTCACTTCTATACCACGGCTTCTGGTCACATCAGTTTGGCTAAACAGGAGTTTGAAAGTGTTTGTGCTACACTCATTTGCCATCTATCTACTAAAGGGAACAGAAATAACCCTGTACTCTCTTAGGGCTGGTCACACATACACAGGCCAGGGCAGTCAGTTCTGAAATTCACTTCAACTCCCCAGATAAAACCAGCAAATATATAAACAGGGTGAAATCCCTGTAGCAACATGCATCATAATGCGTAAGATCTTGCAGTAGACAGTAACTTGACCAAGTTTCTTTAGGATTCTAGAAGTCTTAACACATTAATTTATTTAATGAATTTCATTCCCCTTTTCTGTATGTAAATCATCCAAAGAGAAATCTAGACTTTCTCAGTGTTGTACATCTAACAGTTTCTGTAAATGATTTCCAATCTCTAAATTATATGCGAGACACAGTCTTTGTGCATTTCCAACACACAATTAAAGCCAGTTTTGAATTTGAGAAAGTTTTGTGTCTGCTGCTCATGGGGGAGGGAAGTGTAAGCTGTCACTTCTAGATGTCTGTGTGAATACCAAATAGGAAATTTGTCTGCTGTGAATGTTCAGAAGCATGTATGTATAGTTTATCAGTTTCATGAATGGCTTTTCACCAGCTTCTGTAAAGTGATTTATAATGATGACTCTTATTAAATACTAGCTTCATATTCAAGGGCAATTCTTCTTCCAAAGCAGGGTGTAATATGGCTGCTCTCCATATAAGAATCACACTTGATACGTGAAAGCTATATTTAACAGTGACACTAATCCAAATCTGGGAAGGTTAGCACTCCTGATTTTTAGACTTTTCACCTGAGGGATAGATTATGTCATCTTTATTGAGACGAAGAGAGTGTTCATGAATAACTATTGTGAATAGGATACATCTCACATAACTTTAACGCGATAAGAATGAGACATCCAGTCTAAAGGTTCTTGGTTTTGTCAAAGAATAGAGGTAAATCTAAAGAGTGATCCAATCCACTTGTGTGGTATCCCATCTGTCTTAGGCTAGGATGACCATTGTTGTGGTTTAAACTATACAGAGCCTAGGTGGTCAACTGAGGCAAGGCACCTGGCTTTTCAGCAACAAAAAATGGAAGGTGAATTGAGCTATAATTATGACTTTGGGGGTGGATAAAATAGTAGAACAAATAATAAGTGGAAGAAATAAAATTAAACCAAACAGATATTTTACCTGTCCTTTTAAGATCTCTATTTAGTGATATCCTCACACTGTTTTCTTCTATTCTGTAATTGTACTGTTCATTGAGTCAAATCCATTATCCTGCTGTGCAACATCTCTTGTTCCAAATCAGCACCTGCTAAATAAAAACTATCCTCACTTTCATTGCCTTTAATTTTCATACCTGAAGATTCCTGAATATACTGTGGAGTTTGTTAAAGCTAGAACTGAGGTTTGGCTGCCACCCTTATATCATTCAATTATCCCTTTCTCTTACAAGTGTTTATGAAATATTCCCTGGCCAGAAACCTGATTTCTTTACTGGATCACAATCACTGATAGAAAGCAGCTGTCAGCATAATGATCTAAGGGTTTAACTCTGAAGTATGAAATTGTCTGCTGGGGGAAGAGTGGAGCAGTGAATAGTAGATTAAATGAATAAGGAAGGGAAAACATCAAAAATCTGACTGATGATCTCAGTAAATCTAGATTAAGGGTTTTTTCGCTTCTGCTGCCATTTTAAAATTCAGCCCTTCTGACTCAATACTTGTCAACTTAAGGCAAGCTTTATCTACTTGGTGCTAGGTGCACGTTTCTTTGTATGACTAGCTGTTTTAATAGGTCTCCAGCATGAAGAATAATGACCCAAAGAATAAATCCCAACAGAAATAGGATTGAGTGTAAAACGTATCAAACTCCTATCTGGAGAGAAACACTGTTTCCTTGATGAAGGAGAGAGATGCAGAAGAAAGGGTCACATTTTGTTGGTAGCAAAGTCATCTTGGCTTAGCTTGAGCACATGGGCAATGAATTCTCTTAGAGCTTTATTTATTCCTTTATTTTTATTGAAAGGGACATTTTTTTTTTTAGTGTTTTACACTGTACAGTTCTGTATGTTTTGGTGAGTGGTAGGATGTTTGTCCTGTTGATGAATATATAAAACTGATGTTTCCTCAATGTCTGATCATCTACATTTAGATTTTCTTGGAATGATTATTTGGACACAGGTATTCCCTGGTAAATGGAAAAAGTCGATGTACCAAATGATATCCTGGTAGTGACAGGCCATGATGCTGTAGAAGAACCCCAGTGAATGTAAAAATGTGGCCTCTTCAGAAGCTGTGGCTTTAAACTGAAATGCTCAGTGTAAGCTATCTCTTTTGCTCTGCTCTTGACTTTCATAGAATTTTCTTAATTAAAAAAAGAAAGGAAAGGATCAGTAAAACCTTACCAGTACTTACAGCCTTTCTTTCCAAACTACAGGCTCATCAGTATGTCCCACCACCCTTCTCCAAAACACCACACTTAATTGCCCTTACGGAGATAAATCAAGAAGTGTCCATACCTTCACTGTGAATAGAAAGAGATAACTACTAAGCAAGTCAGACAAGTGTACAGTGGTGAGCTGAGTTGATGCTAAATATAATTCCTGCAGGGTTTTGATTTAGTTTCCAGAGGATCTCATTGACAGAAGTGTATCAGCACCACACTTCCAGACACAAGGCAAGTGATGATAAATAAAAGAATTATTACTAGTCATGAAGTATTTTATGCTAGCAGTTTGTTCTTCTGAAGAATAGTGCAATGTCAATTAAGGAGAAGTCTGAATAAAAATGCATTTATTTTATACATATATCTATATAACTATAAGTATCTACTGGCATGCACACCTGTAGAGACTTCTTTTTTCCTTGGGAGCATGTCTACATCACTGAAGCCTTGTCAGAGCTCAATGAGCTTATTTAAGGACCAGAAGAAGTATGGCTGAATCAGTGCAGTGCTATGCTTGTCCTAATTGCACCTGCTGAGAAGAATTACCTCCAGTGTACGTTAATTAGTCCTATAATAAGTTATTATCCCTGTATGGTTTAGCACTATGGTGTGTGGCCATGCCAAGGTCACCCAGGGCTAGGTCATATTCTTCTTACATGAATTGCAGTGAGCCATGCAGAGGCATCTCAGGTAATTAGTGACTGTGAAATCACGCCTCCTCAGTGGATGTCAGGGTGAATGGTATCCTGAACTGTCCTGCCACTGTGTTCATGCCTCAGAAAGTAACTGTTTTCAGTGGATAAGAATAGTCCTCGCTTTATCATACACTGTCACTTCCAGTAAGTGATACTTAATGCCACTTGTGGAGTCTATTTTATGCCCATCTATTAAAAACTAGTGAGGTTGGTATAAAGTGTATGGAGTACCTCACTGGCATTTTTGTATTAAAATTTTTAGGTTTTGAGGTATTTCCTCAGAAAAAAAAAAAATCTTACACATTTTTGGAAGAAAAAATAGCATAGCACTCACCTGAGATTTCTAATAATAATGAGTTTTCTGGAAAACTAAGAATCATAGAACCACAGAATAACTTATTAAGGAAGAGACTGCTGGAGGTAGTCTGATAAAATCTCCAACACCCCCTGCTCAATCTGGGGGTATGCTACTGAAGGACTATAAGAGTGATAACTCAGTCAAAGAATTTATATTTTTAAAACAGTCCTCAAAGCAAGTAAGTATTTTGCTTTTAGATCTGTAACTCACTAAAAAGGGCTTAATATCGTAAAACTTTCTTAACAAAATTTTGTAACTTAATCTGGCATCCGTACTTCTTCATGATCATCTCTTTTAGAAACTCACATACCAATATCATACATATTTGTTTCCACCAACATTCTGAGCTGCATTTCTAAAAAAAAATATCTGCGAGAATTGTTATTTATGGAAGTTCAGTAAGGTAGAGCCAGGACTACAAGATACTATTTGTCTCAATTCTGTGAGTTAGATTATTGATGTTCTTCCTCACCAATTCCAATAGCATCAATAGAAACCAATCAATCCATCGGAGACTATAACCTAAGTAACATATCTTATACCTATTTTTTTCAGCACTAAACTGGAATACGACTGGTGAAATAAATAGTACAGCATCAGTTTACATCAGCAGAGTATCTGATACCTCAATTTTGGAATACTTTGCAACCTTTCACACTCATGATACTCCCTTTGAACTCAAAGAGTATTTCAGCTTCATAGGGATACGAATCAGGCCTTACATTTCAGATTTATATAACTTGGAAGTGGTTGAAACTTTTGGAGAATGAGGATTAAAAGCTTGAGGAGTTTGTTAATGAGGTACATTCTCCTTACCCTGTGAGCTGGCACGTGTTGATGGATCACCACATATCTTCTACTTTTGGTATATTTCTTATTAGAGAGATGAGTAGCAAGCTCCAGAAAGGACTGGAGGAAAGAAATGATTCCTCCTTAGATCTAAGCATTAAGACTTTCCACTGAAGATGCCTTCAAAAGCATTCTGACATTACAACAGGCCACAACAAGCTCCCAGGTACTGCATGAAATTCACTTCAAAGGTAAAGTTCCCAGAAACAAAAGTGGGAATAATATTGTTGCAGAACGGGAAGAAAAGAATTTATACAAAACAGAGAAAGAAAGGATTGAATAAAGGGAAAAAGAGAAGCAAGGGAGAAGGAAAGTTCAGCAATGTTGAGAATTAGACAGCAATCTTAATTACCTCTCTGAAATGGTTCCTGTACTGAACTCATAGGAGTCCACATGGCACATATTTATTTATATCCCAGAACACTGCATGCAATTACATGCAACAAAATGATCTGGTAATCTTAGAGGGATAGAGCTAGCTAATATACATCCTTTCATCCTCAAAGTGCTTTAAAATATCTCCAACATTATATGAGGCAAAAGATACTGGCAGCTAGGGAACTTTTTTTGAGAAGTGGAGTGTCTTGACCAGGGTGAGAGTTTGAACTAGCAGCTATAATGTCCTAAATTCCAGTCTTCCGCCCAGTGATCATCATTCTTGGAGAAACCAGCTGAAACCAACCCAACTCAACCCAACCCATAATATGTTCTGGTACTCCAATGATGCTAATTCATCATTCAGAACTGTTCATTAAAAACAACATGAAAGTTTTCACCTTCTCAGCACATTCTCAGAAAACACTTTTCTTCTGTTTTTACTTTAGTAAACACAATGATCTCATCCAACTACAGTGTATTCTGGTGTCTCTGGGCTCTGCCCTTATTTCAGAAATTTAGCATATCATGGAATGCTTGCTGTCTTATCACTTACCCATTTTCAGCAGCAGAATACCCAAACTTGACTCTGTAGCTTAAGTTTCGCCACCTGTGAAATTCTTCCTGCAAAAGCAGGTGATAAGTTCAAGCTTCTTTGGGACCACCGAAAAAAAAAACCAAGAAAAAAAGTTGGACAAGGAAAACCAAAAATTGCTCAAGAAAAATGAGTATGAGCTATCCTAATGCCCTTACTGAATTCTCAACTTGGAAGTGGAAATATCCTAAGGTAATGTGTGAGATGTAGAGTTGTACAGTTCACTGATGTTTTTGCAATGATCTGAAGTTTTTGAAGTTGCAAAAATATTAATGCTTACTTCCCAATCAGTCTTAATTACACATACACTACTTTCTGCCATAGAGAAAAACAATATTGATGATTATGATTATTTCCCATTATGATGTCATCTTATTCTGAATGGAAATAAGGTATATAAGGTTTATAAGATTATTTAAGTTAATTATCTAAATGTCAAATTCCATGAAGTTTCCATGATCATAAATTTGTATACGTCCTTTTTTCATTTCTTTAATTTTCTTCTCTTTCATTCAACTCCTCAGTGCTGTAAGAAACTTAGGGAATTCATCTTTATTAACAATGAGGTTGTGTGAAAAATATTTATTGTCTCTCATTTCAAACAGTCCTCTTTAGTCATAAATGAGTATAAAGGAAGCATGACAAGCAATTTGCTGCATGGTAGATGATATTAATGACCTGCCACACTCATACCTCCTTGTGTGATCTGTGTCTATTTTTTTTTTAAGTGACAGATTGCAACAGAGAATGTTTGGTGTCAGTTGTGTCCTGTTCTTTACTCCCTGCTAATAAGAAATGAGGAAAATAGCTTTATTTGGTCAAACACAGGCACCACCAGCACTACCAGTGTACCTCTCACAGGGTCAGTAGTTTTTTTCAGGAAACCACAGTATCCTTAAGCTGGAGGATCACTTTTTGCTGATAGTGGTAGATGTTTGCTGTGGTTTAACCTCAGTCGGCAACTGAGCACCACACAGCCACTTGCTCACTCCCCCCCACCCTCCAGTGGGATGGGGGAGAGAATCAGAAGACTAGAAGTGAGAAAACTCGTGGGTTGAGATAAAAACAGTTTAATAATTGAAATAGAATTAAATAATAATAATAATAATACTACACAAAGCAAGTGATGCACGATGCAATTCCTCACCACCCGCCGACCAATGCCCAGCCAGTCCCTGAGCAGTGGCCCCCCGGCCAGCTTTCCCCAGTTTATGTACTGAGCATGACGTCACACGGTATGGAATATCTCTTTAGACAGTTTGGGTCAGCTGTCCTGGCTGTGCCCCCTCCCAGAATCTCGCTGGCAGGGCATGGGAAGCTGAAAAGTCCTTGACTAGGGTAAGCACTACTTAGCAACAACTAAAACATCGGTGTGTTATCAACATATTCTCATACTAAATCCAAAACACAGCACTGTACCAGCTACTAGGAAGAAAATTAACTCTATCCCAGCTGAAACCAGGACAATGTTCAATATGTTGATTACAAACATTCTATTAATCATATTTAACTCTGTCATCATTCTGTGAATTTGCTTTCAAACAAGCATGACAGTCTTCTGTAATCGTTCAAGAGTCCTAACATATGAAAGTCTTCAAATCCTTGTCATCAAGATTGATCCATGACTGGCAAAGCTGATGGAACTTAACACTTTAACATCAGCTGATGGAAACACTTTAACACCAAGTGTGTTTGCCAGAATAATGATGAGTCCTGAGAGGCCTGAAGATAGCAGCAGCCAGGCTGAAAGACTGAGTGACAATGGCTGGAGCTGCTGCAACAGCGCCCAAGGCTGCAGCTTGGTGTTTGGGCTCTCATGCCAAACCCACGAGAGCTAGGTGCCTTGGGAGAGCAGGCCATACTCCCAATGTGTAGGCCAGTGGGATTTGCTCGGCTCACAGTGAATGTCTGGACTGCATCTCTGTGCCTACTTTGGAGAGTGTCTGGGCTTGAAGGAGGCACTTATTTTCCTCACCCCACTCCATTGCAAGATGGAGAGACACCAAATTTATCCATCAAGGTTATCGTAATGTTGCATATATAGGGCTTGGATTCTACTTCCAGTTGGGCATAGTGATTTTCCACATTTCCCACACTGGTCTTGAAGCACTGGGTGCCCATACAACAACCAGGGCATTTCAGACCTTGAAATGGGAAAAAAAAATGCCAGAGCCTTAGGTATTCCCAGTGATTTCCTATTCTCCTGAGTGAATTTTTTTTACCAAGTTTACTTTGTGAAAACAAAGCTGCCAGCCACCACACAAAAAGAATTTTTGAAATCCAATGGATTTCAGACTGATTCCTTAAAATACCTGCCTCCTGATAGACTTTTTTGTGTCTTGAACTATTTTCTGTTTGATAGCTCTAACAAGAGCTTTTAAACTGGTGATGGATAAAGAAAAATGCAAGGTAGTGTAGGATGTCATGAGAACTGAAACTCTTAATATTGGCAGAAATAGGAAGGGATTGCTTAGGAAAGTCTTTATTTGCAGCTCGCTTGTGCTGCATACAGGAGTAATAAATACATGGTAGACAAGCTCTGTAGCTGGTTTTGGACAGTTGGGTTTTTTTTGTTGTTTTTTTTTTGTCCCACAGATTAATCATTCTAATCAGTTCCATTGAAGTGTTCAATGTGATATGCTTAACATTGTGAGTGTGGTGGGACTGTTAATGAAAGCAACAGAGACAATTTGAGATTTTGTCAGAGTGGATGCGATCCCATTACAGTCATTACAGTAACTATCCAGCTATTTGTACCATAACTGCTTAAATCTCTCGCAGTATTCCACTTCTAAACCTCAGAGTACCAAAAAGCCTCAAATCAAGGTACTGTTAGGCAAAAATAATTTATATAAAAAGTAGAAATGATTCTATTTTTTACATGTGTTAGAACAAAACAAAAAATAGTAGAGATTTTGGTAAAACTTGAATCTGGGCTTTGCATTTTTATGTACATTGCTGATAAAAAGGGATATATCTGTTACTGATTTGTATATGTCAAAATCACTTAGTAATTTCTTTTTCATCATTCTCTAATGCAGCATCAGTGTGAATGCACTACATGTGTTGCAATGCATTGAAACAACCAGAAAATTCAAAGGTGTATTTCCATTACTGTTTCACCATTCTTGATACACTCTTATTTCTGCTATGTAAGGACTGGTAGCTAATTTGAAGGGGGCTAATTGGGCTTTTTGGAGAACAAGCTGATGTACTTAGAGTCTCAGCAGTCTGGGTTTGTTTCATTTTTCTAAGGGAATGGGGCTCCTTTTCCCCTTCGATGTGTGTTATTAAAATCAACGAACAGGCATAAATAATTGGTACCATCATTTCATAGAGACTCTATGATTATGGTAACTCCTGACCTAAATTCAGAATAAGCAATTCAGTTAGCATGCCAATACCAATAATTCAGTAAATTTATAATGCATCACCAATAAACTGCAAAACTCTTATCAGGTTAATAGAATTTGATAAATGCTTACAAAAAACAGAAAAAGGGAATCTGCAGAATCAGAATCATAGAATCATAGAACAGTTTGGGTTGGAAGGGACCTCTAAAGGTCATCTAATCCACCCCCCCTGCCGTGGGCAGCGACATCTTCCACTAGATCAGGTTGCTCAGAGCCCCGTCCAACCTGACCTTCAATGTTTCCAGGGATGGGGCATCCACCACCTCTCTGGGAAACCTGTGCCAGTGTTTCACCATCCTCAGCGTAAAAAAGTTCTTCCTTCTATCTAGTCTAAATCTACCCCCCTTTAGTTTAAAGCCATTCCCCCTTGTCCTGTCGCAACAGGCCCTGCAAAAGAGTTTGCTGCCATCTTTTTTAGAAGCCCCCTTTAAGTACTGAGAGGCTGCAAGAAGGTCTGCCCGAAGCCTTCTCTTCTCTAGGCTGAACAACCCCAACTCTCAGCCTTTCTTCATAGGAGAGGTGTTCCATCCCCCTGATCATTTTTGTGGCCCTCTTCTGGACCTGCTCCAACAGGTCTGTGTCTTTCTTATGCTGAGGGCTCCAGAGCTGGATGCAGGACTCCAGGTGGGGTCTCATCCGAGCAGAGTAGAGGGGCAGAATCACCTCCCTCGACCTGCTGGCCACGCTTCTTTTGATGCAGCCCAGGATACAATTGGCCTTCTGGGCTGCGAGCGCCCATTGCTGGCTCATGTCCAGCTTTTCATCCACCAGTACCCCAAGTCCTTCTCGGCAGGGCTGCTCTCAATCCCTCCATCCCCCAGCCTGTATTGATACTGGGGGTTGCCCTGACCCAGGTGCAGGACCCTGCACTTGGCCTTGTTAAACCTCATGAGGTTCACACCTCACAGAAGGGGCAGTCCATTTGGTTGTGAGCACTAACTGAAAAGCTCCAGCGCTTACAGCTTGCAGCTGTCACCTTACACGACTACCTCACTACCCTGTCACACCATCCACTGCAGAAATCACCTGCTGTGGCATGATGCCATTGTGTTCACACTCAGCTGTGCTGATCCAACATTCACTTCCTAGCTGTGTCAAGATTTGACATTGCTCTTTATAGTGGCAGGACCCTGAGGTCTCTAGAGTGGTAAGTTAGAGTTGAAAGACTACAGCCCCATACCACAGGAAAAAAAAGATATTAAACTGGTGAAAAATGGAACAATGCAGCCAAGGTATTGCCTGATTTTACATCAGAATTCATCCTGTGTATTTTTAATTGATACCACCCTAAGTGATTAACTAAATGTTGATAATTGAGATAACTACCACAAAAAAGGTACATAAATGAGACTAGGAGCTGAAGAAGGGCTGTATCCATACGGAGACTGTAATCTGTAACATGAAAAGTTTTGAGCTCTGCCATAGGATGTTGGATATTTTCATTTTAAGACACATTCACTGAAAAGTTATTTCTTCTCTTTGGAGAGCAGATTTATGAAAAAAAGCCTGTGTAGTATACAGATATGCAGCAAAGAAAGGCACATCCTTAATCATTATGAATCCACCTACAGGGCTCAGCCCAAGAGACATCTGCATAAAATTGCCCAGATTCTCTCAGCTGAGCGATAGGCACAAAGCAAGGGATACATCTATGAAGAATATTAAGCTAGACTGTTATATATGGAAGGGTCTTACAGTTCAGCTAATGTTACATTTGAGGCTGTTCTGCAAAATATGCCAGCACAATTAATGTCAACACCAGATAACCAGTCATTGTAAATATCCTTGGAGGGATTTCTTATATTTTTTAGTAGAAATCCATTTAAGAAGTAAATTTTCCAAAAGTATCCCTGAAAATCAGAGGTCAATTCAATAACCTGCAATCCAGCAGGCAAATTCCATCTCCCGTTAAAGGCAAATGTTATCTCCTTTGACAAGAGCAGGCTAGTGGGAAATGAATAAATGGATGTCTTTTTTTCCTAGAATAGACTCTATATTAAACGCTCAGACCATCCTTTATGCTTGTGTTGTGTTTGGCCACTGCTAGGCTGGACCATACTATAAACAGCAAGGCAAGTCCATTTTATACCGCAGAATTTCATCTGTTCCCTCCAGGCTTCATGCCATCCTTGTAAACCTACTGACTCCATTGCCTTGCTAATACTTCTGCCTGTGCAGGACTGCATCTATGCTGCTTTACATAGATTTATTCTCATTATTAATGAATTAACTGTTGTACAGCAGTATTTAGAGGACTAGGTGAAGACAGAGACTTATATAGTATGTGTTGTGATAGAAAAACACCGGAAGGCACGTTTACTGTTTTGAAAGGTGATTGATAAGGAGAGCAGCAGAAGCGAAGACTTACCTTAGACAGCAAGTGAAAGGGAGAACGAAGGACAGGGTTTAGCTCATTGAAGCTGTCCTTGTTGGGTACTGCTGCCCTGCATAAACCTGAATAGCATGACTTGCTGCAGATATAGCACTATTTTCTCCTTTTATGAATCACATTGTAAAAATCTCATTTTCTGGAAAGAAATCTGTATGGGAGGCTTATTGGAGGCTTCTCAGCCTTTCTTAAATGCTGTTGCATCTACATGATTGGTCAATCATAGCCAGATTTGAGTCTATCTCCTTTTTTTTCTGGACACTGATACCAAAAGGATTCTTCTGTCATCACAGTATCCCTTCCAGTCAGGTAAAAGCAGAGCAAAAAAGTAATTTCTTTTTGGCTTATCAGGTTGCATTGAATTTTACGACAGACTGATTCCCTACATGCCCCAGAATGCATTGTATTTCGCAGCAGCATTTTTTCCTGCAGCTCTGTTAAAGAACTGATTGTCCTCAAGCTGGTGTACTACTACCAGAACTTGCTATTGATGTTGTTTGTATTACGACAACCTTTACGTTTTAATTTACTTTACAATCCCACTTTAATAAGTTAGTAAGAGTTATTCTAGAAACTCACACTTGCCCCAACCCCACACTAGATGCTCAAGAAAGATTATCCGCTGTGGGAAGGCAAACAAAGGAACCTGAGTTAAACCCATTAAAGGTATCAAAAATTCTTTTTTCCCCTATTTCTTTTCAGTATCCAAGACTGTTTCAAGTAGCCGTGATCTAACCAACTTTTGCTTACCATGTAATAACTGCAAGATGATGGTGATTACAACCCATTTCCCAAAACAATGAAGTGTCTAGAAACACAGAGTATCTCTGCACTTTCTCTTTCTTCCGTTGTTTGCTCCTGTAAGGCCCATGTCAGTGCAAGATAGAGGTCATTCCGATTTCCACCACCAACTGCAACCTGATTGAATTCTAAGGAACTCAAGGAGATATAAGATGATGGTAAAAATTATCTTTGTTCTTGGTTCATGAAAAAGGCAGTTGAGAATTCAGTAAATTTTGGATTACCATTAATTGGTAAAATATAGCAGAAAAGTGGTTTTTTTTCCAAATAGAGCAGCACTTTAAAAAAAAATCACAGTTCAGATAAGGTGAAGTCTCTTTTAGAGCTTTCCCTCCATAATGCAAGTCTGTGCTAGAAACTTAGAGAATGGCCTTAGATGGGACTAAGAGGAAAAATATGGCTAAGCCATGCAGTAAGCTATGCTGAAGGTGTGCATCTTTTCATTGTCTTATGAAACATTTTCATTTTTTATGGTTTTAAAAATCATTTAGGAGCTGTCTTTGTGTATAATTGGTAATTAAGTGCTTCTTTAATGTTTAAGTCTCTAAAGCAATGTGGCTCCTGACCTCTGACAGCCACTCAGAAGATTTATTCTCTGAAAGAATATCTTAAAATGTGTGCTACCTACTTTACAAGAGTCAGCTTGAACAGTAATTTTCTAAACAGTAACTTTTATTTTATAGTAACAGTGAGAGATTAGGAAATTATCTGCTGTAATGAAAAAAAAAAGAAATGTAGAAAACTGCGAGTGTCTCTTTTTTTTAATTCTTATCTTTTGAGATAGCGTGGATATAATCTAAATTAGCTTTGACAGAATCAGCAACATCCCCTGTTTCACTGAGGAATCACTTCAGCTCCCATATAGCAGGAGGTTGTGAGGAGCAGAGCTGGCAAGCACCTGACAGGGCCACTTTGTGACAAACTTTCAGATTTGTTCTTATCCTGCCGTGGAACAGAAACAAACTTTGTTTGTTTGCTTTGGTTTTTTATGAAATTGCATTGAAATATCCAAGTCTGAATCAAATAGATGCTTCAGCCTGCATCTCCCTCCCACTCTCCTGAAGTATGCATCGTGCTCACCTACAATATGATGCCCTCCTGTGCAAAGCTGCCATCAGTGGACATGGCCCAGCAGAAGTCAATACTGCAGAGAGGCGCAGGGATTCCTGAGATTGGCTTTAAGATCAATGCTCTTTAAAATCTTGTATCTGTGTATAGCATAGTATAGTGCTATTGTATGGAAAAATTGATCAACTGAAGAATTGATTAAAGCTGGTTAATGGCAGAAGACTCTGCTTAGCTATATTAGAAGTGGATGATCAGAGACAGTGGTACCACCATGGTAGCTCACACTGGACTGGAAATATGATTTTCAGTTTATCGTTTCTTTAGCCAGATTCACAACCTTTGGCAACTAAGAAGAGAAAACAGAGAAAAGTTTTTCAAGTTTAAGAAAATACCAAAATTTCCCCCCAAACTCAATAACAACAGTGACATGAAATGTATTATCCTGTTCCCAGGATTTTGCACTCTTTTACTCATGCTTCTTTACACCTGTTTTTATCATTTAGATAAAACTTGATTGGATCTAATTTACAAAGTGCCGTTGAACTGTAAGTAAGTCAATGGTTTATTACTCAATGGAAAACCTGCTGAAAATAAATGAAAATGTGGTAAATAAAAGACCTCTCTTTATGCCACTGAAGTGAATATTAAGGCTAAACAACTGTTTACCAGTTGATTCCACAGTGTTATTATCTTGGCACTAGATTAAGTGTGTGAAAAAACATTTGTTTATTTAGGGTTTATGCAGCAGATATTTTACTTTTTTTTTTTTTGCCTTATGAGCCACATCATGTTTATCCTCATAACTGAGTGTGTGTTCTAGGCGGTGTCTTTACAGCCCATGCACTAATGATCAGTGCATGATGGAGCATTTTATCTGGCCCTTCATGAGGTAATGATAAGGGTAATTGACACTGCAGACTTCTAGGCAGGTAAGAAGCAAGTGGGTGATGGAAAACAGCTATTTGTTGAATCACAGCTTGCCATCCAACTCCCAAAAGGACTTCTGTAAATTTTAACTGACAAACTTAAATATTTGCAGTTAACGTATTTTTGTCTTTAAATACAAATTATCTTCTTTTCTCTGATTTTCTTTTTGCTAATTCTGCCACACATAAAATTTGTTGGTACAGTTGTCCCAGCTGTAAACAGAAACAGCTCACTCTACCTCAGCAGGACTTTACTGACATATTCGCAGTGGACCTGCTACAAGATCTTTGCTTTTCATTTACCTCTGTCATTTCTAAAATTCAAAAAAAGCACTCAAGGAGTGTAGCCAAGACTCCAATCCATTCTGTCATGGACACTGGGTCATGCAGGATTAATGTCATGAAAGGAAACTGCCTTACATGTTTTCCATAACGCCTCTGATGGAATTGTTCATATTCTTTTTCAGGCCATCAAGACAAATACCACTGCTGATCAATATAGTAGGTATCACAACTCTGATATTTCTGTGAATCTTATATTCACTCTAATTCCAATTATATGCTTCTTCAGCATTAGGTCACAGAGGGATGGAAGTAGATTTTCATTTGACTACATTAGAGACAATCTTAAATCTCATGTTAGTTTGGATCATGTTTCCTGACCAATTCTAATTCTTTTGTTTGATTTTACAGTGTTACCCACCCCCAAGAGAAAAAAAATAATTAATCCAATTTGAATAATTTAAAGTGTAATATATTAATATAAAACCCTCAACAGCAGTGTGTAGCACTTTTGAGAATGGCAAGCACTGAAGAAAAACACTTCAGAGTTTTTATGATTTTTTTTCGAGTCTTCATATTAAAGAATTGACATCAGATGCAGAACAAGACTAAGGTGAAAGAAAGAGAAAACATGTTCTTTAAGCCATTTTATGGACTCTGCCTTCTTGTTCCTTTCATCCCTGAAACAGATGGGGAAGAATAAAGAATAAAGCTGTTCTGAAGGAGCATATGAATCAGTTAGATATGCATGCATATTTATTTTAAGCATACAGATACTTTCATAGTCCTCAGCCAAAACTGCAGATAATTAGGGTTGGCTTGAAAGGAAGTTAAAAAAACCCTTAAACATAATTTTGATTTTTTTTTTTAATATTGCAAGGCTTTTTTTTGCTTTGTATTTTAACTGAAATTTTTATGGAAATTACAGAAATCATTATTTTTTGTTTTCAAAGCAGATATATCTGTGTACGATTGGTTCAAATACTGTTTCTGAAGTAGAATAATATTTCAGTAAAACTGAAATTTACCATACAAATGCATTTATTGATATAAAATTGTGAAGATTAATGGGAAAAAAGAAATGCAAAATGAACCATTTTAATAAGTTCCCTTATTCTCCTTCTGATATTTTTCTAAGTAGAATGTTTAAATTCAATATCCTGAAATGACTTTACATTTTAATTTTTTTTTTTTTTTACATCATATATTTGGTGCTAGACAGGTACTTTAGTTATTCCCTTACCTGGAACTTAGGAGTAACTTTTCCAGCTATATTTTCTTTATTTTGCCCCCCCCCCCCCCCCCCCTCTTTTGTTCTGTG
>NW_008824762.1:656713-659072 GCF_000699105.1 Pygoscelis adeliae | reverse complement strand
TTCTATATTTTAGAGGGGGCATACAAATTTCTGAGTTACCTAGTTGGCAGCAATTATTGTTTTAGGATTATGGTAACATCTATAGTTATGGTTATCTGTGGACCATCTGCTTCAGTTCATTTGGGTTTTTCTCACTGTGCTTTGATCAGGATCAAACTCCTTCATTGAAAAAAATGTACCAGATGGAGATATTTTTTAATATCTGGTTTGCTAGTAAAAACCCCTGAGGTTGTCCAGTTCTACACAAATCCCCGAATTCCTCTTTGGCATCTGAAAACTGTACTCAACTTTGATTAAAGCAAGCCCTGCTTTCATTGACTGTATTGCTCTGCCCCAGTGAGCTTTTTTAGTAACCATGGGAGGGCAGCAGATTTCTGGGAAGTCTCTCGGACTCTGGGATTGGGCCTTGGTGCAAGCAGGAGGGTTAGAAGAGAAAAGCACCAAGCACTAGAAGGTTGAAAAGGCCAAAACCTGGTAAGACAGGTGGAAAGGGCTGGTGTTTGGGCACATACGCCTCTGCATGGACGGTTGCTGAAACTCAGCTATGCGCAGAGGAAGAGTGGGACATTGCGAGTGAGAGCATATACACTTCAAATCAGCCATCAGTTTGTTATTTTTACCTAGTTGGTCACTGTTTGGGTTTTTGGGCCATAATTAATGATACGACTATGGGCTCTGTCCTCAGGGAGTAAGTATGGGGCCTGTGGCACCCAGGAGACTTGGGTGTAGGGAGGACCAGCCTGCTGGAGCAGGAGCCTCCACCAGGAATGAACATTATTCATATCTAGCTCAGACAGTGATTTTTCCAGTCCTCGGCTAGTCTTTCATATAATCACCAATTAATGCCTGTCACAGCACACTTTGCAGGCAGTTGATTAGGATTGAGGTTCTGGCAGGTTGGTGATTGGACTCAGGCTCTGCAGCTAATAACTGTGATATTCAGAGCAGAACTGATGTCTCATGCTTGGAGCAGGCACTTTCCTCCATGTAACCTGATCACCCAGGAACCTTGGGACAGGATTTGTCTCAGTGCAATCATTTAAATAAGCCAGAAATCCTCTAGAAAGACTCCTGTACACAGAATGATGCCGTTCATCACAGAACACGTTAACTGGCTTATTTCAAATTTTGCAGTTTTCCCAAAACAACAATTTACTGGTGGTGGTTGTGTTTTTTTTCTTTTCTCTGCAGGTGATTCTCCCAGTATAGTCTCAACCTCAGTATAAACTCCGCTTTTTATACAGTTTCTAGGTTTTTATTAATGAGTTTGAATTTAAGTACATGAGCAACTTTATTGAAGTTTGCAGAATGGAGTTAACCATATGTTTCATTAGATTGTTGAATCTGGGCTCTCACTTCATCACCACTGAAGAAAATAATATCTATACAGAGTCATGGCTGACCATTTAATGAGAGTTCTCCTTCAAGGCAGAGGTTAGACCAGAGGCACTCCCAAGGTCGTTCCCAGCCAACACTCTATGGTTCTGTGGAGTAGTAGGAGAAAATATCCACACAGAAGGTTTGATGCAATTTAAGGTTCATACAGCTGAACCTGGAAACCAAGGTCATTCATGGTACATGATATCCCCTCTTGGATGAGATGCCACGAATAGTAGGTTAATTAATATTATTTAAATAAACTTAACATATGTACATGGCTACAGTAGTGATTGATCCAAATTTTGGATAATGTTGGGAGATGCTAGGGTATGGCTATGTGCAGAAAGAAATTATGTTAGTAAGGCTTACATTACCTCTCATGTCTGGAGCCTCAATAACTGACTGGCACATGACCAGAAATTTGTAACAAAAATGTCCTTGCTTACACCAGCAGAGCCAGTAAGTGGATGAACATCTGGTGAACATCTGGATGACTTGAATGAGGCTGGTAAAGGAGATCCTGAGTTGGCATAAACCAGGGCTTAAAAGTGTCCCTGTTTTCTGCAGCTTCAAAACAATGGCACAGTGTGAATCTGCTATAAATTATGAACTATAAGTGGAGAAAGAAATATACAACTCAGAATATTTATTCTTACAGCTGTGCAAATACTGCCAATGTTATTAGTGTGATACTATGAATGTTAAGACACCAGCTGTAACACTGTGCCTAATTTTAAGTACAGAGCTTTGGCAAAGGTATGGATCATGTGAAGAATATCCAGAGTTCAACAAAAATGATTTAAGACCCTAGAAGGATGACCTGTAAGAAAGTTCTGACAACATAGCTTATAAATACACTATGAAGTTATTGGGATTGCTTGATTTAAAAAAAAAAAGGAAAGGGAAGGGGAGGGGAGGGGAGGGGAGGGGAGGGAAGGTGTCATAGGCCTGCTTGGTGAGAAAATATGGGGGCAGGATG
>NW_008824762.1:651621-656614 GCF_000699105.1 Pygoscelis adeliae | reverse complement strand
AGAGAAGAGAAGAGAAGAGAAGAAGAAAAGAAAAGAGAAGAGAAGAGAAGAGAAGAGAAGAGAAGAGAAGAAAAAAAAAGAGAAGAAAAGAAAAGAGAAGAAAAGAGAAGAAAAGAGAAGAAAAGAAAAGAAAAGAAAAGAAAAGAAAAGAAAAGAAAAGAAAAGAAAAGAAAAGAAAAGAAAAGAAAAGAAAAGAAAAGAGAAAAGAGAAAAAAAGAGAAAAGGAAAAAGAAAAGAAAAAGAAGAAAGGAAATGAAAGGAAAAGAGAAGAGAAGAGAAGAGAAGAGAAGAGAAGAGAAGAGAAGAGAAGAGAAGAGAAGAGAAGAGAAGAGAAGAGAAGAGAAGAGAAGAGAAGAGAAGAGAAGAGAAGAGAAGAGAAGAGAAGAGAAGAGAAGAGAAGAGAAGAGAAGAGAAGAGAAGAGAAGAGAAGAGAAGAGAAGAGAAGAGAAGAGAAGAGAAGAGAAGAGAAGAGAAGAGAAGAGAAGAGAAGAGAAGAGAAGAGAAGAGAAGAGAAGAGAAGAGAAGAGAAGAGAAGAGAAGAGAAGAGAAGAGAAGAGAAGAGAAGAGAAGAGAAGAGAAGAGAAGAGAAGAGAAGAGAAGAGAAGAGAAGAGAAGAGAAGAGAAGAGAAGAGAAGAGAAGAGAAGAGAAGAGAAGAGAAGAGAAGAGAAGAGAAGAGAAGAGAAGAGAAGAGAAGAGAAGAGAAGAGAAGAGAAGAGAAGAGAAGAGAAGAGAAGAGAAGAGAAGAGAAGAGAAGAGAAGAGAAGAGAAGAGAAGAGAAGAGAAGAGAAGAGAAGAGAAGAGAAGAGAAGAGAAGAGAAGAGAAGAGAAGAGAAGAGAAGAGAAGAGAAGAGAAGAGAAGAGAAGAGAAGAGAAGAGAAGAGAAGAGAAGAGAAGAGAAGAGAAGAGAAGAGAAGAGAAGAGAAGAGAAGAGAAGAGAAGAGAAGAGAAGAGAAGAGAAGAGAAGAGAAGAGAAGAGAAGAGAAGAGAAGAGAAGAGAAGAGAAGAGAAGAGAAGAGAAGAGAAGAGAAGAGAAGAGAAGAGAAGAGAAGAGAAGAGAAGAGAAGAGAAGAGAAGAGAAGAGAAGAGAAGAGAAGAGAAGAGAAGAGAAGAGAAGAGAAGAGAAGAGAAGAGAAGAGAAGAGAAGAGAAGAAGGAAGGAAGGAAGGAAGGAAGGAAGGAAGGAAGGAAGGAAGGAAGGAAGGAAGGAAGGAAGGAAGGAAGGAAGGAAGGAAGGAAGGAAGGAAGGAAGGAAGGAAGGAAGGAAGGAAGGAAGGAAGGAAGGAAGGAAGGAAGGAAGGAAGGAAGGAAGGAAGGAAGGAAGGAAGGAAGGAAGGAAGGAAGGAAGGAAGGAAGGAAGGAAGGAAGGAAGGAAGGAAGGAAGGAAGGAAGGAAGGAAGGAAGGAAGGAAGGAAGGAAGGAAGGAAGGAAGGAAGGAAGGAAGGAAGGAAGGAAGGAAAATATGGATAAGGAACATGATAGTGATTGTCAAACATATAAAAAGTTGTTGCAAAAAAAGAAGTGAATAATCTTTCCTTCATGTCCACTGTGGATAGTACAAAAAGTAATGGCCTTTTTAATAGTGGCAAGGGAAATTTAACTTAGACATTAAAAAAACCCACTTTCTAACAGTAAGGATAATTAGGTACTGGAATAGATAGCCTGGGGAGGCTGTGGAAACTCTATCATTATTAAAGCCTTTAAAGAGCAAGATGGACAAACACTCATTTGGAATAACAAAGATCTAGTTGATCTATGGAGGGCAAAAGATGAACAATATGATTGACTGAAGGCCTTTATAGATCTTCTTTCTACTATTCAGTGATAATTGCTTAGCAGTATGGGGGATAATTTATACTTGTCAAACACAAATCAGATAGACCTGACAGAAGCAAAAAAATCACATATCATTTTTGGATAGAAAAATATGAAAATAAATCAAATAGTGTGGAAGACCGGTCACATTCAAATAACAAATTTTCCAAATTTAAAGTTAAAAGTTCTTACACTGTGATGACAGATACATCAGAAGATTATATTTAAAAAATAAATGGACGATTGCAAGGTTAAGAAAAAGCATGTCAATCCCTTTGGTAATTTTAAACATAATTTTATTTGGCAACAATAAGAGGAATCAAGCAGATTAGAGGATCTGTTTATGTTCAGGATTGTAGAGACAGAAAATGTAAGTCTTTTCCTTCCTCAGTACTTCATTTGCATTATTCCAGATTTCCAAAGCTATAACTGAGATCAGACTTCATTTCCTGATCCTTTATCTGCACCATATCCAAGTTCAATTAATTAAATCTTTTTCAAGAGGTTCCTGAGTACATCAACCCAGGGACAGGAAAGAGCCTTCTAACTCAGTGACTTACATGGAAGGGAAGATAGATAAAGACGTACAATTATTTCTTTGGTCTTGCCTGGGTAACTGTCTCACGACTCTTGAAGTACAAGCCTTCTGTAATCATTAGGGCATGGTTAATGAAAACAGCTCATTATTGTCTTGGAGATACTGTCCTCTAATGATGCCCTTTGGATTGAAATGTATGCAAATGAAGATTATTTAATTTAGAACTTTTACTACGTGGACCTTATAAATATGAAAATTTAATTACTAAGTGCAATATTTATCATGAGGAGCACTAGCTCTCCTCTTTACCCTACCAAGCAAATAAGAAAATATTCCTTTTGAAGTAGATGCTTACTTAACAGATGCTTCTGTCCAGTGTTTTCACAAACCTGTACAGATATGCACTAGACCAAATATGCACAGATTTATCCCCTTATCCTGGAAAGCATTATATTAACATCCTTCACACTTCGATAAGTGTCCAGCATTTCTTGGCTTCTGTAAGAGAATTTGCACATAAATCCAGAAGGAAGTAAATTGCTGCAAGAAAAAGTATGGTGTAACAAAACTGCTGTCTGACAGCGTGAGAACAATGAAATGCTTTCATAAGTAAATGGTGCATATCTTATGATATGTTCTCTGGAAGGGACCATCTGAGGCAGGCCCATACACAGAAGAAATGTTTCAAACAGGAATATTATCCTGCCCATATGGAGGAGAATTTGAGCTGTTGAAATAATTGATCATTTATTGCTTCTGCAGTTCTGATAAATAAATGCAGAAATCCAGAAACTGATTTGGGTGGATCAAACTTTTGTGTGTGTAGGGGAATTGTGGATGAACAGAAAACTTGAAAAAAAACCCCAAATAATAAACTATGTTTTTATTTTTAGACACATGGTTTTGTAAAATAGAAAGGTCCCTTGACATATGAAGCCACTTTAATACTGAAAAATCTCCAAGTTTGATTCCTAGAATAATCAAAAGATTCGTTGGCAAATGTAATATATTTTATTAGACCATTTGATGTAATTGGGGAAAAAACCCAAACAGACAACATTTCAAGCATATAAGCCCTTCTTCAGATCTGAAACAGAATTGGTCAATATAAAAATGAAGTACTATTACTGAGATCATTACGTGCTAGTGATATACATTCCTCTTCCTTCAAAATTTCCCGTGCTTATACCCTTGGATTATCACAACTACAGGGTGACTGTTACTACAAACATAATATTTTCAGTTGGAAAGCACAGGAGTCCTTGGGATGCTCTGGTTCAGAAGGATCCTGAAATTCCTGGAAAGACTCATGCTGACTTTAACATCATTTGAATTGTACCTTTATTAAAAATCAGGGAGTTTCATTCAACCTCCTATACCTGATCTCTAGCCAGAAAACAGTCAAACGGCCAAAACCTCTTCCGCCTTCAGACACTTTCCCAAGGCATCGCCAACAGGCACACTTCACCATTGCTAAAATGGGCTGTCCTTTGAGCAGCAGCTAAGGAAAGTGTGCAAAATCCTATTTGCAGCAGAAGCAGTATCCAAGATGAGTACTCTGTCTGTATGAGGCACACCCCCTACCACTGTGGTTCTCCTCAGGGGTGTATATTCTGCTGTGGCCTTTTTTCAGATATAGGAGGAACCTGTCCATGGAAATCTGTGCCTACTCTTCACCCTAAGCCTGCTAACAGACCTCGGTGGAGCGAGTTCATATCACTGCTTTGTTAAGCAAATGGAAATATTAACTGTGGCCTCTGTTAACAAGCAGAAGTCTATGGGATCCAAACCTCTCTTGATGAACATTTTTGGCTGGATGCTGTCTGGGAAGGAGCCATCTTTCAGTGCTTGTTCTGTGCTTGGACAGAAGCTAGCACAATCTTGTGCATGACTGAGCTTCTAGGAACTGCAAAATGTGACAAAGATTGTAAACCCCCCCTCCATCGCTCCCTTGGTCACTTTTCTATGGGTGCATTTCCCCATAAGCAAAGAGTATCTGCAGTCAGGATACTAGTGAGTTTAAGAGTATAATTGTTTATTTGCTAGTACTCACAGGAGATGGGTAAGACTCATGTGCTATGAGTCTAAGCATTATCAAGCCTATCACCCTTGTTGAGCCACCTGGGCTGTCTCTTCTGGCCAGGCAATCATGAGAATGGTGAGGAAAGGCAGATCTCCATCACTCCTAGGAGTGGGTTCTTTGTCAATTAAACATCTTCTGATTTTTGCCTTCCTTCTCCCTTTTTTTTTCCTTTGGGAGTTTCAGCTTTTCTTGTCAGTATTTTTCCTCTTGAATCCTTGAGCTCCTAATTATCACCATCTCAACCATTACAATTTTGTCTGTGTTTTTGTTTTTCTTATCTTGTATGACTTCAGCTCACAGACTTTCTTACACCTTAACAACAATTTTCTCAGTGAAACTTAGCCAAGGTCACAAAGCTGTGCTGAACCAAACTAGACCTTGGGTTACAGACAGCTGGTCCCCAAGGCTGAAAATTGCAAGATGACAGTGTGTCCACCTTGCACACAAGCAGAGGAATATATTCCATGGCTTTGTGCATTGCTCTGAAATCAAAAGACAAGACTGTTTTTGTTTGTCTGTTCAGACGCTCTTTGCTTAGATGTTGAAGCAGAGAGGAAAAA
>NW_008824762.1:649713-651578 GCF_000699105.1 Pygoscelis adeliae | reverse complement strand
TTTCTCAAGTCACTGCAAAAAGAATCTTAAAAGGGGAAAACACAAAGATAACTGTGTAATGACTCACATTTATCTAGTGATTTTAATCTCTGAAGGTACTTTAAGAAATGTCATAGCCACACATATCTATGTTGTGGGTTGTCCTTCAGTTTATATTACAAATGTCAGACATGATCCCGGTATTAATCAATTGTGCTGGTTTTGGCTGGGACAGAGTTAATTTTCTTCACAGTGGCTAGTATGGGGCTATGTTTTGGATTTGTGCTGGAAACGGTGTTGGTGATAACACAAGGATGTTTTCGTTACTGCTGAGCAGTGCTGACACAGAGTCAAGGCCTTTTCTGCTTCTCACCCCACCCCACCAGTGAGTAGGCTGGGGGGCACAAGAAGTTGGGAGAGGACACAGCTGGGACAACTGACCCCAACTGACCAAAGGGATATTCCACACCATATGACGTCATGCTCAGCATATGAAGCTGGGGGAAGAAGAAGGAAGGGGGGGATGTTCGGAATGATGGCGTTTGTCTTCCCAAGTAATCGTTACACGTGATGGAGCCCTGCTTTCCTGGAGATGGCTGAACCCCTGCCTGCCGATGGGAAGTGGTGAATGAATTCCTTGTTTTGCTCTGCTTGCATGCACACCTTTTAAACTGTCTCTATCTCAACCCATGAGATTTCTCACTTTTACCTTTCCGATTCTCTCCCCCATCCCACTGTGGGGGAGTGAGTGAGTGGCTGCGTGGGGCTTAGTTGCTGGCTGGGGGTAAACCACGACATCAGTATAATTACTACAGCATTTAATTATTCTTCCATACTCAGCCTCACCATTCATGTAAATCTGGAAAATAATAGTGAAATATGTGCCAATTTGTTTTTCTTTTTTCTTTTTTTTCTGTTAACTGAGTATAACCTTAGCTAGGAGAGGAGAAATCCCATCATAGTAGCTGGGTTACATAAGAGGTCTGAGAATCTTTCCCCTGCAATTTTTGTGCTTTATTACCAGAAGTAGAAGGAGGATGACCCTTGCACAGACTATGGGTTCATATACTACTGTTTATTCTACTTAAATCAGCCAGTCAATATTCTGCCATTTGGGATGGACAGAGGTACCTGGAGAAATCCTGCTCCTTTATCATCCAAGGAGTGCTGTCTTCAGGAGCAAACATCAGCATGGCCTCAGGGTTATGAACAGGTACCTCTGTGAGTGATTCACAGCCTGCAAAAGATGATGTTGTCCTGACTTTTCACAGCTGGATCGTTCAGGAGTTACCTTTATCTCTCTGCTGCTTCTCTTAACATCTTCCCATTGTAGCTGTTTCTTTGAGATTTGGCATGAGAGGATGTACCTTATGTCCACATAGTGCCCTGTAAAGATGCTAAATGACAGCAATGCTAAACTGTTTTAAAGTGAAAGTATTATACAGTCCACTTGCCACTTTAGCCCTATAACAGACCTTTTACACACAATTGTCATTCTCCTGAAGTCCCTCTGTATCATTCATACCCCACAACCAAATCTCTTTCAGGCGTTCCCCTCATCCAGATCATTGATAAAGATATTATCTCTGGGTCTGAGTGGATGCACCATAATCTGCTGCTATGAAACCCCCAAATTTCAGATGCCTGCAAATTGAAGGCTTTCTTTCTCTGATTTTGGCTCAGTATTGATCTAAAGATATTATACATAAGATACCTAGATATAAAGCTCATCATTGATATAAAGATCCAGGATGCTTCCTAAGGCCATTTTCACTCTCAGGACAGTAATAGCAAATTGAGTCACTAATCTTATTTGTACCCATGCTGATCCCAGCAGCTCTGATCACACTGCTGTGCCCCATGAGAGAGCTCACAGGCTCAGTACA